>NC_140964.1:88267786-88300286 GCF_056783735.1 Eptatretus burgeri | reverse complement strand
GTAAGTGTTGCCGTGTGCTCGCGTAGTCGGTAGTAGATCTGCATTGTTGTGTTTCTTTTGTCGCATTTGCTGTAGGTGCATAATTGTTGTAATTGTATATGTGTGCTCTCCGTGTGCCGCGGAATAAATGTGCCTCATGTTGAACTGTTTTCCCGTTTCGCTTTGTCTTTTCTTTAATTGAATCTCCATCTTGCTTCACGTAAAGGGTTGGTAGTGGGCTTAATACGCCCGATAATTAATCGGAACCATCGAGGTCGACGATAACACCGCTCGGTTCTCCCAATAGTACGGAACGGGTCGCTTAAGTGGCCCGTGTCCGGAGTCGACCTGCGGCGAGGTGCGATCGCCCGGTCTACCCTCCGTGTGGGTACTTAGGTAGGTCGAATTTGGCGAACAACCCTATCCCACGTGGGGGGCCGATTGGCACGATCGTGGTGAGGCCGAAAGGCCCACCCGTGACTAGTTCCCGGCGTTAGTCCGAGAGGGTCACGACAGAATTGTCCGTCCGGTGGGCGACGTGCCGCGATTCGAGTTACGTGGCCGCTCGCACGGCGGCGGGCGTGGATTTGCAACAATATTATTGGCACCTTTTTGAAGTTGTCAGAAATAATTCGATTTCAAGCAGGTGATTCTCCTTTACTTTGGAATTGAACTCACCTGTGATGAGTTGCAGGTGCATGCTACATAAAAATCACTCATTCAACCAGTTTGAAGAGAGAAAAGGAGTCATTCTGCTGTTTTGTGTCAATGTGTACCACGATGAGCATGGAGAAAAGAAAGAAAACCAAAGAATTGTCTGAGGAGGTCAGACACAAGATTGTAGCTAAGCATGGACAATCTTAAGGCTACAAGTCCACCTCTAGAAACCTTGATGTTTCTGTGTCCACCATACACAATGTTGTCAGGAAGTTTAAGGCCCATGGCACTGCAGCCAACCTCCCTGGACGTGGCAGCAAGAGAAAACTTGATTGAAGATTGCAGCGAAGGATTGTTCGAATGATGGAGAAAGCACCTCAATCAATTGCTAAACAGATTCAAGCTGAGCTTCAGACACAAGGTACGACAGTTTCAACTCGCACCATCTGTCGCCAACTAAATTAATGGGGTTCTATGGAAGGAGACCCAGGAGGACCCCATGGCTGAGAAAGAGAGAGACAGCGACAGCGACAGCGACAGCGACAGCGACAGCGACAGCGACAGCGACAGCGACAGCGACAGCGACAGCGACAGAGACAGAGACAGAGACAGAGACAGAGACAGAGACAGAGACAGAGACAGAGACAGAGACAGAGACAGAGACAGAGACAGAGACAGAGACAGAGACAGAGACAGATACAGAGACAGAGACAGAGACAGAGACAGAGACAGAGACAGAGACAGAGACAGAGACAGAGACAGAGAGAGAGAGAGAGAGAGAGAGAGAGAGAGAGAGAGAGAGAGAGAGAGCCTGACTGGAGTTTGCCAAAACACACCTGAAGAAACCAAAATCCTTCTGGGAGAATATCCTGCAGACAGATGAGATCAAATTGGAGCTTTTTAGGGGAAAAAAAAACATCATCTCTAGGTTTTCAGAAAACAAAATGAAGCCTTCAAAGAAAAGAACACCATCCCTACAGTCAAACATGGAGGAGGTTCAGTGATGTTTTGGGGTTGCTGTGCTGCCTCGGGCACTGGGTGCCTTGAATGTGTGCGTGACATCATGAAATCGAGGACATTACCAAGAAATGTTGGTCTCTGTCGAAGGTCATGAGTCTTCAAGCAGGGCAATGACCCCAAACACACTTCAAAAAGCATCCAGGAATGGTTCAAGACAAAATGCTGGACTGTTCTGAAGTGGCCAGCAATGAGTCCAGATCTAAATCCCATTGAACACCTGTGGGGAGATCTGAAAACAACAGTTGGGAGAAGGCACCCTTCAAATCTGGGAGGACTGGAGCAGTTTGCACAGGAAGAGTGGGCTGAACTACCAGTAGAGAGGTGTAGGAAGCTCATACATGACCATAGGAAGCACTTGACAAGTTATTTTGTCCAAAGGTTGTGCTACCAAATATTAAGTTGAGGGTGTCAATTATTTTGTCAATGCCATTTCTTTTTATTTTCTGATTTAAAAGGATCTATTAAGTTCCGAATCAAAAACAAAGGTTCTGGAATGTTCACAGTGAAATAAAGAATTGTGGAGACCAAATACTTTCGTCATTTTCAACTTATTTTCCGAGGAAATTGTGAGTTATTTGAAAAAAGTCCAAGGGTGCCAATATTTTTGGCCAAGACTGTATAGTCCTCTAACTGCAAATAAATTATATTTTGAATCAAAGACTGTCTTTGTCTTGCTTTCTTCTTTTTTGAGTTTATCACCAATACTCCACATTGTGGTGCCGGTCAAACCAGCAGTTGTTACTGCCCAGCTTTTTGATATGTCAGAATTACCCATTTTCACGATCACATCATAGAAAAGTCTTGATTCCCCAACGGATAGGCTTGTCCTTTATGTACTGTTTGAACGACAGTTTATTCTTCGAGGGGATCATTCCCTCATCAAGTGAAAGTTCACAATCTAGAACAAAGTAATGCTTGAATTTCTCAATCAAACAACTGAACACTGGGAGGGTCTTTTATATTTTATCAACCTTGTCCCCCCCTGGGGATCATCCTCATTTACACAATGTAGGAGAGACCAGATTGAAAGGAACTGGCCTTGTCATTACCTTTGGAAAACCAGGTGTGTAAGTAAGCATAGCGTCCTTGGACTGCCAGTACTACTCGTACCTATCTTTATTTGTCAACATCTCCATGGTGACTCAGAGCCCCAAAAATACCTTCAACTCTGCCAAAGTAAAAGGGGATTGTTGGAAAGATTTTGCTGCATAATTGTTTGGTTTGGCAACATTCACACATTGAACTTGGTGATTCGTCTCTGTGAGAAGTAAATCCCAAAGAACATCATCCCAGAACAAGCCAAAATAGTCAAGTGGAGTACCTTACATATTTATTGTATTTAGTAATGTTTTAGGCCTTGGCTGCTCGTTAGGCGGAAACTGGCGTTCATTCAACCCTGCAGTGGCTCTTGTCCATCTTGGGTGGGAGTCAGGCTTGGTCTATCCCCTCCGCGTACTTTGCCACGATCACGCTGGTTTACCAGCCACTAGGGTTCAAATGGTTAACAGATTAAACTGTACTTTTTTTAAAATGACATGTCCTTCTAAAATTCGACTTCAGGCCTGAATTTACATCGAATACTAACTCTTAGATCTTTAGCTCAAAGTAACTGTCTGAGGATTTTGCGTGTGCACTTGGCATGCGTACAACATTGTGCAAACAACCAACATGCACCCTCCAAAACCTCTGGACTCAAGCTTCGACGTTGTTACAAGTGTTGTTGGGGGTTATGCTATAAAGTCATCAGGTTATGTTGTTTTCTGTTTTAAGGCAGAAAATTCTGCTGCTCACCCTATCATCTTCCCGAGGTCATCTTCCATCTGCTTTAAAGTCAGCCGACATCATCATATCACACTAAGATAAGGCAATATCTGTATATCTGTTCCTTATGGAATTGAAAATGGATTGGAAAACCTCCACCAAATTTTGCTTCCATGCTTGGGGTACCCAGGGTCAGGTCATGGGCACCTGATAAATCCCCCTCCCCCCCCTCATAACCCACTGCCACCCTCCCCTACAAGTGTGGGAAGAAAACTTGCCACATTCGCCTGTACATGTAGAATAGTGCAACTGGTATAAATAATGACCCTTGCCGGAAGGAGGAGGTATTAAGTGTAAGGAGATGGTGCTAATTCTGAAAAGAAATCCTCTTGCTCACAGAGGGAGCAGGTATTGATCAGTTACATAAACAAGGTGCAAAAACAGATCACCTTAACTACAGACCTCTCAGATTACTTCCAAACATCAGAAAAGTCATGAAATCCATCATCACAGTTGATATAAAATATTTCCTTTTCTCCAACAACCTCATCTCAGATCAACAATTTGGATTCAGACCAGGTGACTCCACCTTGGACATGCTGCTTCCACTCTCCCCTCAATGTCAGTCAGATATGAGATTTGTGCAGTCTCTCAAGACATAGCTCGAGCTTTCGATATAGTCTGGCTGGGTTTCCTGGGTCCGATACAGTCTGTCATGCACACATTCAAGGAGATGGTGCTGATCCTTGCTCCCAAACTCTCTGCCTATGACATCCAAGGCAAACTCCACACATGGCTCACTGACATCCTCTACTCTCGTTGCCATCAAATGGTCCTCGACGGGATCCTATCATCTCTTCTTCCTGTCAAGGCTGGGCCATTGTTCTGGGGCCCATCCTATTCTTCCCCATATCCCTTATTCTCCAAGTCTCCCTCTATTCCATCTCTTATCCCTGCTGTTGGTGTGTTTTCCCCCTCTCTTTATATTGTTCATTTTGTTATGTTACATCCTCATCCATTCTATGTTCTAGCTCCAAGGGGAAAAAAAAAAGAATAAAAAAAAGACAAAACCAGACACATCATATATGTGTAGAATTGAGACATGATCAAGACTTTTCAAGGTGAGGAAAGATGCAGTGGATGTGCCAAGCATGCAGTGGAGGTGAGACTAACCTATGTTTGTTTGTTTTTCGCTGCATATTAGTATCATACTCACGCAGTCAGCGGCAGTTTACCGAGTGGAATGACTGCGTGCAGAGTTAATTTCTAGTGGGCAAGACACTCAAGTACACGCGAGTCCTCCATTTAACCTATCAGGCTGTTTAAGGGACGAAAAGTCATCGGTAATTTACATGTAAATAGGAGGTCCTTTCTTGCAAGCAGTGAGCAAATGGTGAGTTTCTGGTCCAACCCGCCTTTGTTCGTCCAACTGCTTCAAAATCGTAATCCTCTTCAAAGATGGTGTCGTCTGAAACTTACACACAGGAGGCCTGTATGCTACAATTTTCATGAGACGTGACCGCATGAAACGCACATCATCTCGTCCTGAGGGCTCATGGCTCGGCTTGCTGTATCCACCAAATGCTTTAAAACAAGCCAAATCTTTGAACTTACTAACCTAAAGTATATGAGGTTTCATTAAGATACAATTGAATGTGTTGTGTTGACCAAAACCAGAGATGATTTATACATCAGGATATCAATGCACAAAATGTTATGTTGTAAGTGCAGTTGGGTCTAATCACTAGCACCCCTCAATCAGCGTGAGTCGGGGTTTTGCAATCACTCATGTGTCTGTGTGCATGTGCATCTTTCAAGGCCATAACTTGTTTTTATTTTTGTACCATTTGAGCTTTTGTCATGAAATTTTCAACAGACACTTGTTATGAGAATATGGAGAAAATTATTTAATCATTGGATCAAAATATAAAAGGGCAAAGTCAAAGTAAGTAGAAATAGGCCTTATTTAAGGTTACCATATTTTAAATTAAAAAAATAATAAGAATAAAAAGAGAACACTCTGGAGAGGGACACTCCGAAAAAAGAGAACTCTTGAAAAGTTTATTTTATGTATTGAGCAATCGCAAGAGCAGTCTCAATAGGTGTGTTCCGGACCTCGATTGATTTCGACTACAAAACGCCGTTCTTCCGGTAGAAATACTGAATCACGACTGGAAATATTGTGATTGTTCGAGTCCACATGAGATTGTAAATCAATAACACCTTTATTTTCCACAGAGACGTACGTACCAGCTCGACATACCAAGAACTCGGCTCCCATTCTTCTCAACCTCTTTGAAAACATGGGAATTTTGTCTTTAGTTCTGCAGTGAATTTTACACGTTCGTTTTGGCATTGTGTCTGGGGCTAATTTTACACTTTCGTTTTGGCATTGTGTCTGGGGCTAATTTTACACTTTCGTTTTGGCATTGTGTCTGGGGCTAATTTTACACTTTCGTTTTGGCATTGTGTCTGGGGCTAATTTTACACTTTCGTTTTGGCATTGTGTCTGGGGCGAGAAAAACAAAATACCGTATTTTCACGACTATAAGGCGCATATAAACGTCTTAGATTTTTGTCAAAATGTGCGACGCGCCCTATAGTGCAGTGCGCCCTTTGTGTGTATAAAAGAACAGGTATGTGCGGTATGCAGAACATTGCTGTTTTAACAACCCCGAAAATGGCAAAGAGACACGCTTATGAAGCTCAGTTTAAACTGAAGGCGATCAGTTATGCGGAGGAACATGGGAATCGAGCCGCGGCGAGGAATTTCCAGATCAACGAGTCGATGGTTCGAAAGTGGAGGAAGCTGGAAAACGAGCTGCGACAGGTGAAGAAGACGCAGCTGAGTTTCCGTGGAAACAAGGCGAGGTGGCCAGAGTTGGAGGAAAGACTTGAGCAGTGGATCGTTGAGCAAAGAGCAAGTGGGAGGAGCGTTTCGACGGTCACGATCCGACTGAAGGCAGTATCGATAGCGGAGGAAATGAAAATCGAACATTTCCACGGAGGTCCGTCTTGGTGCTTTCGCTTCATGAAACGGTGCCATTTTTCCATCCGGACCAGGACTACGATAGCGCAGCAACGTCCGGCGGATTATCAAGAAATGATGGAAAACTTCCGCTCCTACTGCAGCAAGCACATCTGCGACAAACGGATCCAGCCGAGCCATCGGCGTGAACCGGCCGTTCAAAGTGAGGCTGCGAGCGGCGTGGGAGCGGTGGATGACCGAAGGAGAGCACAGCTTCACAAAGGGTGGAAGGCAGTGCCGGGCGAGTTACGCCACAGTTTGCCACTGGATTGTTGATGCCTGGGCTAACGTGTCTGCTGGCACTGTTGTCCGAGCTTTCGCTAAAGCCGGCATCATTTCGGAGGAGCCGCACGGTGCAGAAAGTGACTCTGACGGCGAGGAAGGTGGACCTGCTAGGTTGGGTTTAGCGCAGTTCGATTCCGAAACAGAGGATGAGGATTTCGATGGATTTGATTAAAGACTATTACCGGTATTTGATTGTTTTAGTATTTTTGTAACTAATACTTTAATAAAGCACAACCAAACTCAATTTTGCTCCCGATCTATTTTTAAATACGCACACTTGTGTGCTTGTGTGAGTGTGTTGTTGTACGGCGGACGTACGTAGTAGAGGATATTCATATAAAACCCGCGCCCTATCGTGAGGAGCGCCTTATGTGTGTGTCAAATACAGGAACGGCACACACAACTTAGACTGCGCCTTTTGGCACGGTGCGCCTTTTGGTCGTGAAAATACGGTATCAAATAAAGAGCTCTTGAAGAAAATCAAACAAGTGTGTGCAGGAACCATCATAGCTATATCTCCAGGTACGGGCTCAGAAAAGACACAGAATGGCGGACTGAGCACAGCACCATAGACTGACTCACTGCGAGGTTGGACAGAAAATGGACACGTGAGTGTCGATGTTTGAAGACATCCATTATGCCATGACAGAGTAGTACAGACTTGTACTAAACTGTCCTAGCCCAAACATTACATAACTGCATTTTATCACTGTAAAGGGGCTGTCACACCTTGACGATTTAGCCAGCGTATGCCGATTTCTGAAAAATTTGTCTAAAACGCTGGCACACGTCCAATACGTTATGGGTACATTATGTGTACGTTAGGTGCACGCTGAAAAACACTACCATAGGTCGTATTACGTGGGTTTAAAGCGTTGTACTTTTTGGTTGTCCAAAAAATTTTGCATGCTTGAAATTTTACGACGTACTCGGCGTTTGGCTCACACTATCCGCTACGCTGGCCATAAGTTGTAGGCACGTTATGCGATCGTTGGCACACGTTAATTGTATGTCACTCATAAGTCGAAACATGTAGAGGTAACATTCGCGTACCCGAAACTTATTTCTAACCTATGAGTAACGTTTTGAAAGCATGCCACACGAACGTTGTTCACACTTCGCAACACGTTTCTTGAAAGTTCCTCATACGTCAAAACACATCAAAGTAATGTTTGGGGTACCCGTAACTTATTTATAACCTTTGAATAACGTGCTTGGGAATTATTACGCTATGCATACGCAAGACTATCGTTGGGCATAGGTTGTGGACGACTAAAAGACGATAAACAATCGTTGGTATACCTTATCTATAAGTTATCGAAGCGTTCTGTGTTCATTACTTGTACATTATGCATTTGTCAAAGTCGTTTTTAATAGTTTACAAAGTAAAACAAAGAAATATTTCATCGTGGGAATCAGGAAAAAAAATTAGCCGAAAAGAACATCGAACAATGGTACAAAGTAGTCTCCTATTCGTGGACAATAAGAGGATCCATCATCACCCACACCCTCCCCATCACGCTCACATACGACTACTGACATAGACATACTACTACTACCAATGCTACTACTACAACTCCTACACAATTACTACTGTCACGCACACCAACTACTACTAATAGTATTACTACTACTGATACTACTGGCATTGACATCTACTTAACATGGAGTCTGGAACAATGATGGGTTCCTCTTGTGAAGCCCATTTGTATATAACAATTCCCCTTAACGCTGACAATACACCATTACACGGTAGATGCAAGTCAGAAACACGTTCAGTAAGTGCTGTGGTCGTCCGGAAGACGTCAATCTAATTCGTTTACATACGACAATGTGCGTTTTAGATACATTACAAATAGGTTCATAGCATGTTACTCAAAGGTTAGAAGCACGTTATACTTAGGTTCAAAGCATGCTACACATAGGTTAAACGCACGTTACTCATAGGTTCATGGCAAGTTACAAATAGGTTCAATGCACGTTACCCATAGGTTTCAAGCACGTTAAACATAGGTTCAGAGCACGCTACTCATAGGTTAAAAGGACGTTACCCGTTGGTTGAAAATTAGGTTGCGGGTATGTTAAATATTACCTTGACATGTTTCGACTTATGAGTAACCTACAAGTAACGTGTGTCCGTCGTGTGTAAACGATCGCGAAGCGTGCCAGGAACATATGACAACGCATGCGGAACGTGTTAGCCATACGCCGAGTACGTCGTAAAATTTTCAACATGCTTGAAATTTCATGATGTATTACACGTACCACGTAATATGACAGCGTACTTCATTGTTTTCCAGCCTACTCTTAACGTATACACAACTTACCTATACCGTATTTGACGTGCGCCTAGCGTTTTGGACACATTTTTAATAGGTCAGCATACGCTGGAAAAATGGTGTGACTGCGATGGTGTGACTGCAAGGTGTGACTGCGACGTTGACACTACAAATTCTCAGGCAGTTATGATTTAAATCGGCGTCCGGCAGGTTCTTAACAGGCTACGCCACGAGTTCGCCGGCGATACGTTTAGCGCGCTATGCGTAAGTTAAACTATCGTTGGGCATAGGTTGTGAACGCCGACAACAGGCTAAGCATTCGTTGGTAAAAGTTATCAATAACACAACGAAACGTTCTGTGCCCGTTACTAATATGTTATGCATACGACCAACACGTTATGAATATGCCAAAAACTTAAGAAAAACATCAAAATTTCATCGTACGCCAACGTTTTACATACATTTTTATACATTGCCATTGCTGGCTAAAACGTCAAGGTGTGACAGGGCCCTAAGAAAATGTACAAAAATGGTTTAACCATTTAAATAAGGTTTAAAAAAGTATCCAAAATCTTAAAATTTATCCCTTTGAAAATGCAAAATCCCGGATATTTTTAGATATTTAAAAAAACTTGCCGAACAGAAATTTAAGGAGTGAAAAAGGAGAACATGTCTAGGGAAAACCGGACATTTGATGATCATACCTTCTGAGCCCGTCACGAGGCGGTGCAGCACGAGACGGCCAGGTTTTGTAATCGCTTTGTGTTCCATTTAAGCTTTTGTCATCAAATTTTCAATAAACCTTTATAATGAGAATATGGAGAACACAACGGAATAAATTTTTACCTTTTTTAGCTGTTGTTTTCATCAAATTTAGTTGGAGTTAAAAGTAGATGCTTTGCATTTTGAGATGCTTTCCTGTTCAGTGTTGTGTTGTAACCCATAATGACTCGGAATAGTCTCTGAAAACAAGGGAAGGGAGTAAGAGTCAACCACAGTGAATGGACCAGCATCACTGGATGGGGCAGGCAGATTGTCCCAGTGCAAAAGTCATTAATGAGCCAGCTGGGTTTCCCAAAAATAATTCGACTTCTTGAAGATTAGACTCCAAATACATAATACTGCTTTCTTTTGGATTTGAATCCTTTGGAATGGAATCCTTTGGAAACTCAGGACCTTTGGAATGCCAGTCAAGTGTGCTTGCTCACCAACAAGCAATATTAAACATGACTTATTCACCTTTGATTGAACTGCTCGGGACATAACTATTTTAAAGCACAGGATTGGCTGATTAAATACTTTTGCATTCATATTGTTGCGGGCCAGGGGTCGGTGGCGAGAACGACTGCTAGGTGGGGGAAACTGTCGTCTCCACCAGACTCCTCGGAATTGTAGGCCATCGCTCGGATAACTCCGCGAGCCGGCGGGTCGATTATCCGACGTGGTCGCCAATATCTCAACCGCGTAGCAAAGGGTCTGTTTGTCTAAAGCCAATTTACCTAAGTAGCTATGCGATTTAAACTACCGGGGAAGCCACGCCCTCGGAACGCCTGGTCAAACCGGATTTACTCTATCGGCAGCGGTAGATTCACACTACCGACTACCGCTTTGCCACCTACCTTTCCGGCTCATTGCAGTCGAGCGGGGCCTGCCCAGGACGTCCCAGCTATGATAGACCGATTACCGGGGATGAAACCCCGCTTATACTCAGACCCGGACCATGCTGGACCAATGTAAGAAGGGACAGAAATGGACTGGGCACATTTCTAATAAATTTATTAACAGTAAAATAAAGACAAAGGCAAGACTTGACGCGAATATGCAAGCGGGGAAATATTTACAATAAGCAAAAACACTTACTCAGTTCGACTTAAAGACTGACCCACATGAAGACACACACACAAAAAGAAAAGAAACTCCAGAGTCGTTATTTGACCCTCGCAGCCATGAAGAGAGACAAGCTGGGGGTCAGAGTTCGGTGGGTACCTGGTCGTCGGAGGGAAAGCGTGCTCTGCAGTGCGGCACCTGCCAAAGGTCATCGGTTTGGTCCCAGTCGCACGTGTGTGACTCGTGGTTCGTGGCAGAGCTCGCGTGGCGAATAGTCGGGGTCCACAGAACTCCTCTCCCCGTAACAGCCACCGTGAAGAACGAACCAGACTGCTCACAGCCACCGTGAACAAGAACCAGACTGCTCACAGCCACCGTGAAAACTCCTCTCCACCGAACTCTCTGCTGAGGATGGCATCGTAACTTTTATGGACCTCCCTCAGCGGGGAGGGGCCTTTGGGAAACTGACGTCACTGTTTGCCCCGATTGGACGGGGCTTTCATAGGTCCCCCATTTCTGGGCGGGGTTTCAGCCATACAGGGACGCCCGCCCACTCCACATGTGCGGACTCGCCCAAAAAGGTACTTCACAAAGATTTTTCCTCGAAACAGCGAGTCGCCGGTTGGGCGGGTGAAGTGCTTGTTCAGGGGTGTTGTCGGTTTGTTTGTTGAAGGTTCTTAGATGGTTTGTTGGATGTAAAGATTTAATAACCTAACTAAAAGAAGTTGCAATGCATGTTTTTGATTCTCCCACTAGACAAAAGGAAAGGGATCTGACTACACACGTACTTAACGGGATAACTGACTTTTGGGACCTGTATGTTGAATGCAAATGGTTTCCAGATCTGTAACAATATTTAAAAATAATTCCATTCATGGCCAAGGATTATGGGAACCATCATAGCTTACCTATATTGGTCCGAAACAACCTCACCAACTCTCATATCAAACGAAGCATACCCAGCAAACCGATTCCATATCTAAATGCCTTGTTGTACAGAGGACTTTAAACATGTTATTCCACATACAAAGTTACAAAACCGATGATCATTAAAAACAAAGTTGATCAAAAAGATAAAATAAAATACTTAAACAGTATATAAATAAAATACTTAAACATATAACAGTATTCTTACACACACTCCAACCACCCCTAATTGAACCCTCAACCCCCACTTGCACATGAAACAGCTCAGATTGGAGACAAACAGCTCATACTGAAACAATAAAAAAAAAACCAAGCTCATATTGGTGCAACAAAATGGCAAAGATCTGGCCTGTTTTTGTTCCCGTCTGAACGTTTGCCTGAAGTAATATGAAGGGAACTGAGGATCAAATCCCATAAACCAAATGCGTTCATCCATTATCTAAAAGTCATTGTAATTCATGAAAATCTCCAGATCTTCAAAACAGCTGTTCACCACCATCTCATATCTTCCCCCATTCAAAATATTGATCTTTACTACCCCCGTTAATCCACCACAAACCAACCTCCTTCAAATTCCCTGTTTTCCTTCCTGAAAGTCCCTGTAGTGCCATCTTGTTTACCCTGTGTACCCTGCATGCCCCATCCCCTCTCCCTTCCACAGATATATTGTCTTTGTTCCCCACTCTTTTGTGCTACCCTCTCCTGCACTTCTCGTCTCCTGCCTGGTTGCATGTTTATGTGTAAAAGCTCTTACATGAGCCATGACATGGTATACAAAAAATAAAAATAAATGTACATTGATGTTTAAAATATAAAAAGTGAGATTTTTGTTTCACATCACCACCAGGTTGGGAAGTTATTGCTGCCATGAAAGCAGGTGTTAGGGAGTACCTCGGTATTCATCACAAGATGCCAGAATGCATGGAATGTTTATAGAGTGCCCACAAGAAACACTGGAAGGAAAAGCCTGGTGTTGGCTTTGCGGTTAGGGTGCCTGGCTTGGGATCTTAGGGTCCCGAGTTTGAGCCCCTGTCGACCGTTGAATTAACACTAAGTGGGGTTGACTAAGACTGTCATCCTTTTGAGGTCGGCGAAATGAGTACCAGTGCACTGGTAATTGGGGCATTGTATTGGCGGCACAGCCACGTCCTCAGCCAAATAATGCCACCCGCAGCCTTGTGTTGCATATGAAGGTGGAGACTGAAAGGAATAGTGCGAGGCTTCGGGAGTGTTCCATAGATGAGAGAAGAGAGGAATTAAGGTATACAGGTGATCATTTAACTTGTACTTCGGGAGCGTAACCAGGTATGGGGTATATGGAAGAATGTGGTGACCTGTGGGGGGTTAGTTGGGGAGGAGTGGCTGTGGGAGACAGAAATCTGGAGTGAGGCAGGAATTTTGGTGTTGGAAAAGAGAGTCCAGCTACCTGCTTTCACCAGGTGAGATGGAACCCCTGGGTCTTGACCTCCTGCTGACAGATGCCAATAACACTGTGACCCACATCACAAGATGTCTTTCATATTTTGATTATAAATATTATCGACATAATATTTTGGTTGTCCCTATTTGGGGGGGGGGAAGCTGGGGTTGGGAGTGATTAATGTAGTCATGACAACGAAACAGATATTGAGTAAACAAGACAGAACCTCAAGATGAATTAAAAGGGCACACGGTGGAGCGCGTACCTCCGCCAGGCTGAACAGTTTACGTTTTGTATCCCACTGATAGGCTGGATCTGGATCCAGACTTGAACCAAACAAAATATAATGAGCTTGTTCTTGTCACCACTCCAACTCATCCACCAAGGTTCATCCGAATCCGTCCATGACATTTTGAGATATCGTGTTACGTACGTATCGCTTTTGGCCCGATCACTCGATGGTGAAGAATCACTTAAAAAACACAATCGGATCCAGATCTTAAACAAAATCTCATAAATCTGTCCTGTCACACACCCAAACCGTCCACCAAATTTCATCCGAATCCGTCCACAACCTTTTAAGATATCCTCCCTCACAGACAAACAGACAGGGCTGAAAACATAACCTTCTGTGGTAATAATGGTGGAGGAAATAATGTTCTTTAAATCACAGAGAAAACTCAATTGCCCAGAATTTGTCACCTTTGTGCAAATCTTCCACAAAGTCACCAAACGTGAAAGGGTTCTGAAAGAACTGGGGCATCCGAGGAATACAACAACACAAGTAGTTGAAAATAGAGACACACATGCTTGTACACATCGTACGTCCACATCAATAAAGATGACATGGGGAGCGTCGTCGTGGTTTCTTAAAGTGAGTTTAAACCGATGAAATATTTTGACTGAAGTTGATTAGCTATTCATAGAATCCTGAACGCCAGGACATATCGAATGGGACAAGATGGCACGAAAAATTCTCGAGTACCCCCATCGGATAGAAAAATGGAGGCAAGTCATTTCCCTCAGATTACTGCAGAATTACTGTCCCTTCTTGTGCAGCTGTGCCCTTGCTGTGCTATTTGATCTGCGACGTTTCGCCCTTCTCGGAATTTCGAGCCATCCGTGCTGCCATTATGCCGACTACATCAGCCAGTCGTGCCGTGACCCATGCCGGTACTATGCCTGCCCATCTCCATCACCTTGAGAAGTACATCATTAAGGAGTACTGTGCTTGATGCTCAAGTGTGTCGCATGACGTGTCCTCACATCCATGTTGAATTAGGTAGTGGAAAGTGATGTGATGACATAGATAAAAGTGATTGTGTTAGAAGCTGAGATTCCCCCCCCCCCCTCTGGGGCATGAGAGCTGTCTTGTTTTGCCTCTTTGTCGGTTCTCTCTGATCATCAATCGTCATCACCTTTGACCACACCCATCGCCCAATCTTATCTCCTCTCGCTAACCCCCCAGTTGATTATTTTTATTCCCCCCTCTTCCATTCCTGACACTCAACTTATTTGCGATGTGTTTGTGCATTTGTCTGTCTGTTCCACCTTTACCTTGTCTGCAGTCTTTAAACCTGATTCCCTCTGTTAGATAGTTGCTCCACAAGGCTACATTTGTGTAAAAATAATTTAAACTCTCAATCTTTTGTGAACACAATGTGAATCCATGCTTTGCATAATGATCCACCCAATGGTGTACTCACCAACTCGCTCTTCTTGAAGCATTGATGCTGTAGAACATCTCAAAGACTTCATCCACAGCCACTTTCTTCTTTCTGAAATTATCTGCCAGTGCAGCGGATGATTGCAAAACCATGTGGCTGTCACATGGGAGCACAGAAACTATTGAGAATTTCACAGAAGTTGCATTTATAGCTTTATCAGATACTCAATCATTAGTTTCCCAGTTTTGAAATTGGAGTTATTTGTTTCACTTCAATATCACACAGAAAAAGGAAGTAGGCGTGCCTCACCTGTCAGTTGAGTTTCACCTACTAGTCGGAAAATAATAATAACCCCCCCCCCCCAAAAAAAGATTGACAAGAACCAAACAAGGCTCACTAAAAAAAAAATAAAAAAAAATAAACTTTGTAGCAATCTGCTGTTTTCCACGTGAAAACGATGGATAGGTCCTGGCACTGGAGTCCTCAAGGGAGCAGGAAGCGAGCAAGGGAGTTACAGCCGTGAAAACTTAACGATCCCGGGTTGAAAATTTAACGCTGCAGTCAACAGTCAGATGGATATATACTTAAGATGTTCCAGTTTTAAAGGAATGCACATGGATTCGCTGGCGGAGTAGGGCTCAAGTTGTAACAGGGACCAATTCTCATGCAGCGAATAGTTCTTCAAAAAATAAATCGTGATTTATTCGCTATCGACATTCAGTTGGTTTTCAAGTGGGATGCAGAAAAAAGGCCATCGATATAACTCGGACACAGCATTTGCGAGTTGTACTTTTGCGTGGAAGAAGTTACATAGTCTATGGGTGTTCCTCTCGTGATTTTTTTTTCTTCTTCATAAAATGGCACCTTTAAAAGCCAGTTGATCAAACAATTTCAAATTGTGCAAGTTATGACTTATGAAAAGCATTTCTTCCATATAATGACAATTTGGCTGTCATTGTGAGATAGAGAAACAACTACATTGGAGAGCTAGTCATGTGAATAATCAATTCGGTAAAGTGGGTTTGTTTGTTTTTCGAAGTATTCATGATTGGTTTTTAAACTGTGTTATAGAGCGTCATCGCATTCAAAAAGAAATTGGACAGAAAACAAAGAAAAACCTTAATGTCACAAAGAAAAACCTTAATGGTGTCACAAAGAAAAACCTTAATGATGTCACAAAGAAAAACCTCAATGATGTCACAAAGAAAAACCTTAATGATGTCACAAAGAAAAAACAAGACGTCTATCGTCTATCGCACGCACTGTGAACTCTCCTCTCGTGAAAGTACATGTGAGTGATTAATGCTCAAGGGTATATATTACGCAGTGGTTGTCGATCCTCAATATACTCTCAACACCCAGAATTCACGGCACGGGTCAAACGTATTTGCTTTGTCTTCGATGACTTTGCTGCACGACCTTTCACTGAACGTTTTATGAACAGCCAATAAGGTCATGCAATTTGTGGCTCCTCAACATGCAGCTGTCCGACCTGAATCGCTCCTAGCGGTGATGGGAACCCTGCAGGGTAATTACTTTCCTATAAATTGTTGTTAGGAAGATCTGGTAGGTTATGATGAAATTCATGAGAATTTACATTATTGTATAATAATCATTGTCCTTTTGCAATATTGTTCCCCCTGTTTGGTCATCCATTTATCCGCCAATTTGTTTGCCTTTCCATCAAAGGCCGAACTATAAAGTGAGGGAAACATGGAGGCATTTTCTTGAGAGACTGAAGGATGCAAGGTGACCATTGGCATTACCATAACCTGACAACAATTGTATGTCTGGTCATAGCTATTTCTGGCTGAGACTCCTCTCCTTGAAGGTTGCAAACAAAAAAAAAAAGTTGCTATAACTTCCACAATACAGACAGATACAAACATGGAGACATCCATCCATTGGGGCCATACCCTGTGGTGCAGAGAATTGATTAACAATGCTGCCAAAACAATCTCCTAGGCTATTGGGCACAATCCTGGACAGGTCACCACTCTGACACAGGAAACTTGAATGGCTCAATCATCCCAGAAAGCTGGTACTCATTTTGCTGACCTCAGAAGGACAACAGGCTGAGTGAACCCCACCTGGTATTAATTCAATGGCCAAGCAGGATTTGAACTCAGGACCCAAGGATCCCAAGGCAACCACCCTAATCAAATTAGCCAACACCAGGCACATGTAAGACAGATGTGGCGATATACACAGACAAAGCTTAACAAAACAAAAAATAAATCGACAAGGCGTTGCAGTTTATAAAAAAAAATCACTGGACAGCACAGACTAGCTTGGGGAATGGGTGGAAAACACACAGGAAGCTTGTGAAGACAGACTGAGTTGGTGATTAATAATTTTAAGTGCACAAAATATTTATTCTGATTAAACATCCTTTGGTTTTGGAGGCCCACATTAAGCCCATGCACTAATATGTACAAGGATATCACAACATGGTGTCTCCATCGCAGACCAGAATTCAAAATCAGGTCTCAACTGCAATCGAACTGAAGACTTTTTAAAAAGCTCATTGATTGATTTTCGAAATCAGGTGTCGACTGTAAGTGTACAAAACACACCTGCCCATCAAGAGCATCACAGGAGAGTGAGAATCCAGAATTGTAAACAGTTAGATTGGTATACAACTAAAGAATACTTCACAATGGGACAATACAACTAAACAAAGAAGAAATTACTTTGCTGTTTCAAACCCTACATGTGTTCCTCCACAACTACAGACATTCACAAGCAGCACATACATGAGAATCCCAATAAGACACACCCCCTCAGCCACCTGGTTTTATATATATATATATATATATATATATATATATATATATATATATATATATATATATATATATACATACACACACACACACACACACACACACACACACACACACACACACACACACACACACACACACACACACACACACACACACACACACACACACACACACACACACACAGATTGTTGTGGTTCTGGTAACAGCATATCTCCAACACCAATGGCAACCAACATACAGTGGCCCCAGTCAGTTATTTCATTAATGTACGTTCAGATAGTCCCTTCCTTCTTGTCTAGTGGGTCAAACGGGACAGTGCATTGTGTACATCTCATCGCTAGGTCTGATTAAATCTCTGAACTCATTCCTATTCTCTCTTTTTCTCCATTCCTGAGGTAAATCCAAGCAAGGGGTCCTCGCATGAGCCAGCAGGTGCTACGCTCGGACACCCATCAGTAAAAAAACGCAGCCGCGCGCCTGTACTGTGGAACATGGGTCCTCACGAAAGCCAGCAGGCATTATGCTCGGACACCCATTTGTAAAAACCATGGCTGCACCCTTCCCGTAAGAATGCGTCCTCGCAGAAGAAAAAGGAATAAAACACCAACCCCTCACACTGCACGGAGCGCGTGCCCCACAGCGATGGCCCCCACCCACTGTTCAGGCGATAGGAAGGATGACCACCCAACAGCGCGCTGCAAGAATGTCGCGCTGAGGAAGTAGACGGAGCAACACACCGAGTGCTAATAAATCACAGTATGCACACGACACCGCCTTTGATAAATTGCCACGTGCTTAATGGCGACGGACCCACTTGCAGTCCCGGGATAATTTATTATCGGACACGGAGCAGGGCATGAATGGCACAAATCATGTTTGGGTCTGTGCATGTGGTACCATCGCATCTTACCGTCGGTCTTCGCTGACCACCGCGGCTGCGGGTGCCTCCCGCGGTCGGCGAAAGTCCTCTCGCGTCTCCGCCCGGCGAGGCTGCAGCCAGGCAGAGGCGTGCTCTGCGGCTTGGGCCGCATGGCTTACAGACAGGCAGTGCATTGACCGGCGCTGACTGCCGGTCACCGTGGACGGCCCGGGAGTTCGGGTCACGGTGCTCGGAGTGAGATGATTCCACAGCTTGGAACCATCTGGCTGGAAATAAAGGGGAGCCGCTTCCGGTCATGGCGGCCGGCCCGTGTGCTGGCCGGGGCCCAATCAGAGCGTCCGATTCGGATGACGACACATCTCTTCGGGTCATCACCCCCACCCACACCACAGGATCTATAAAAGGACGAGTCGTGGGGTCGTCGAAAGTGTCATTCCTGCACACCACTCCTGTCTGCTCATTCCTGTTGGCTCGTCCCGCTCTTCCTGGCCTGGGATTGACAACCTACCCATTCGCCTGCTGGCTCCACCCCTTCATCACTGCCTTGCCACTGACTCCATCCATCCGCCCATTGCTCCAAACTCCGCTTTCTGACTCTGCCCAAAGTGTTTCTTTCACGCCTGTCGGGTGCGCCATCTCCCTAGATCAACGCTTCATGGCTCGAAGTTCCACGAAGCGGCACACGACGCGCAAGCATCGACCAGGGAGGTATCGACCAGTGGAGCATCTCCCCCTCCCCCCCAAAAAAAAAGTATTGGTGGTGCAGTCGGGCAATCGTGCAGGGTATTGAAAAAAGAAAAATAATCTCTTCCCCCCCCCCTTTGAATGACCTCCATCACAACTACAAATAGAAGTGGACTTAGTACCAACCCCTGATGCACTCCCACCTTCACCTCAAACTCACCACTGTTCCCATCCTTCGTCCTTACAGCTGTGTACGCTCTCTCGTACATGGCCATCACTACTCTTATCAACCATTCCTCCACTCCTAACTTCCTCAATGCCCATGTCATAACTTCACGTGGAACCCGATCAAATGCTTTCTCCAGATCAACAAACCCAAAAAACAACTTCTTCCTCTCCTCCATGTACTTCTGCAACTGCCTTACAATAAAAATTGCATCTGTCGTTCCTCTTCCTGGCATAAATCCAAACTGCATTTCGTCAATCTTTACCTTCTTCCTTATCCTCTTCTCCAACACCCTTTCCAATACCTTCATTCCATGCTCCAATAACTTTATTGCTCTATAGGAGCCACAGTCCAGAGGGTCACCTTTCCCCTTGTACAGAGGGACGAGGGTACTCAGTTCCCAATCCACTGGAATGCGGCCTTCTTTCACCACCAGATTACAGATCTCTGTCATTCTCTTCACACCCCAACTTCCCGCTGCCTTCAACATATCTCCCACAACTCCTGTCGGCCCTCCTGCTTTTCTACTCTTCATTGCTCTTATAGCTTCCTCGACTTCCTTCTCAGTTATCTTCTCTGCTGGTCCTAAAACCGGGTTACTCTCGATGTTTCTATCCCATTCATTTTCTACATTCAACAGCCTTTCCATATATCTCTTCCATCTTCCTTTAATTCCATCTGGGTCCACAACGATTTGCCCCACTTCATCCTTCAAGCAACTCACCCCGTCACATCAAACCTCTCTCTTGCTATCTGCTTTGCGATCCTGAATACCGCTCTCTTACCCTCCTCCGAATCCAAGCGTTCTCCGAACATTTTCCTATGGGCCTCCTGCGCCTTTGCAACCTCTTTCTTTGCAGCCTTCTTGGCTTCCTTATAGCTTTCATGTGCTGTCTCTTCTTCCACCGTATCCTTTGCCTTTTGCCATTCCTTGAACTTCTTCCTCTTCTCTTCAATCGTCTTTCCAACTTCATCATCCCACCACCATGTTTCTGAGTGCCTCGGTGGTCCTTTTGTCCTTCCACATACCTCACCAACGGCTCCCAATAGACTATCTTTCATTGACATCCAACCACTTTCAAGCTCAACCACATCATCTTCAACCATGCTCAGCCTCTCTCTTAATGCTTCCTTCACTGTCACCTCTTTCAACCTCCACACCTTCATCCTCGGTTGGTACTTCACCCGCTGAATTCTCCTTGCACCTTTCACCCTTATATCGCAGACAACCAGGTGGTGCTGCGAAACAGTCTCCTCCCCTGGGATCACCTTTGTGTCCCGGAGGTTTCCCCTATCTCGCTGACGCACCATCAGGTAGTCAATGGTTGTCGTCGACCAACCTGACGTGTATGTAATAAGCTTATTATTCGCTTTCTGGAATTGAGTATTACAGAGCAACAAATCAGCTCCATCAGCAAACTCCAAGATCCTTTGACCTTCTCCATTTCTCACACCATATCCATAACCCCCATGGACTCCCTCAAAACCATCTGGATTCCTTTCCTTATGTCCATTCAAGTCTCCTCCAACCACAACTTCCTCATCTTTCACATTTTCCATCAACTTCTCCATCGCACACCAGAAGATGTTCTTCTCTTCATCGCTTCGGCCGACCTGCGGGGCATATCCCGAGATGACGTTCACCAAGAGATTTCCGATCACAATTCTCACCATCATCAACCCTTCACTCACTCTAGTCACACTCACTACACTGTCTACAAACTCCTCAGAAAACATGAGACCAACACCATGCATGCCTTCCGGGCACCCTTGCCACATAAACTTGTACTTCTGCCCCTGCCTTCCCCTTCACCATTCTCACACCACTTCCCTTCCATCGTGTCTCCTGCACACAACATATGTCCACTCTTCTTCTGACCAATGTTTCAACCACTTCTCCAGATCTCCCTGTCATTGTCCCAACATTCCATGTACCAAACCTCAGAAACCGATCTCCATGTGGGGCATCAGACGATTGGTCATCATAAATGGAAAAATTTCCTCCCTTGCTTAGATCGGGTTCCCCACCTTGAGTTTTAACGAGAGGGGGTTAGGACCCCCATGGGGTACTTCAGGCTGTTCCCTGCCCATAAGTTATACTCATCATGGTTTCCTTTTGAGGCGATATTTTTATGGCCGGATGCCCTTCCTGACGCCAACCCTTTTAGTCTCCTCTTACGACACGCAGGGATACGGTGTACCTATTCTAACCGGGGCACACACCGGGAATATAAACACACAAACACAGATATATTGTGTACTGGAAAGTACTTACAAAAGATATTTTATTTGAAGTTATAACCTTAACTTATAAGCAATTGACTGATTTCCCAAGTACCCGGATCATCAGCTGGGCACCGTTTTTCATCGAGGTTGCGATCCTTTCAGCCCAGAACCTCTCCAAACAGTGAATCCACAACCCCGGTTGCTGGTTCCGACATTGTAGAAAGATTCCACATCAGTAGATTACTGAACATCAATGGACCCACAACCTCAAAGTTGTGTCCAGAGAGTCGGTCAACACAGCAATGCAATATCCTTACTCAAATTTATTTAATTACTACTTTTATTTAAAATACTATCTTCAAAAGGGGTGTTTTAATTAACCCAAACACCCAATTTTCACTCTTGCACTTCCTTGGAGTTTTCTTTGTATGTGTGCAAAGTTTCAGGCTTTTCAGGCCAGACAGTCGGTCAAACACAGCAATGCAATATCCTTATACAAAGTTATTGATTTCTACTTTTATTTAGAATATAACTACATATGAATCACTTTAATCGTACACGACTTTATATGATAATTATATTAAGCAATAAACACTTTACCTTGTAAACATGTCCATTACACAGCACCTCCATCTAACCATAGACTCAAACTGTCATTCAAATCCTCAAACTGTCATCAATAACCGATTTTAACAAGCTGCACTGCGTATCCCAGCAACCACCAATAAATTATTTTAATGCTTATTTATAATGGATTTCATAAATATATTTATTTATTTATTTACTTATTTGATTTGATTAGGGTACCAAGCCTTTTAGGCTGGGTAACCTATTTTTTTCTTCTGTTTAATTTTATGTGTCTTATTCCGCCGGCAATTTTCGGCTTTTTTCGCAATTTAAATTCATTTTCTCAGCAACCATTAATTTGATTGACATGAAATTTCATATCCGAATGTCTTTTCTTGTAAAAAATGTTAAGGGATAATGATTACGTCATAGGTCATGTGGTCTCTCTCTCTTTATCGAGTGCAGCCTGTGGCTGCTGGTTGCATCATTGGTTGGGACGCAGCTATGCAGCTGATGCAGTGTCCCCCTTACCAGTGCACTGGTACTCATTTTGCCGACCTCGCAAGGATGACAGGCTGAGTCAACCTCCTGGTGTATTAATTCAGCGGCCAACGGGGCCTGAACTCAGGACCCTAGGATCCCAAGCCGCCACCCTAACCACTGAGCCAACACCAGACTAGGTCATGTGGTATGGGCACCATCTTTGAAAAACCAAAAAACTTTGGACGTCTTCTTTGGAACCGTTCGCTGGAAAAATTGAAATATGGCTCATTGTCAAGATCCCCACAAGGGATGCTAGTGGTGTTAACCATGACGTTCATCGGTGAAGTGGTATCCAGGTGAAAATTTGACACGTAGAATGCTGCATCCGAAAAATTTGAAGTTTCTTAAGCGTCATCTATGCAACAACTCAATGAAGAAGATAAAAAAATGTCGTCAGAGGTCATGCGGTTTGTCAGCCATATTGTTTTGAAAGAAAAAAAATTTTCTTTTTCTCCGAAACGGCTAAACAGATTGAGGCAAAACTTTACACACATGTTGTGTGCAAAGTGTACAACAACAACAACAACAACAACAACAATAAAGGTGTACAACAACCCCAATACATGGGTGTACAAGTTTGTTGATGACCAATTGATAGGTCACTTGGTTTGGTGGCCATATTGGATTTACCCTAAAACCTTTAAAAAAAAATCTTCTCCAGAACGGCTGGACAGATCGAGGGGAAACTTCACAAATACCTTCCTCAAGGCTTGGGGACACAAGTTTGTTTAATGAATAATTATTGATGTCACATGGTTTGGCAGCAATTTTGGATTGAAGAAAAATATTAAATGTATTCTCTGGAAACATTTATCCCATCGAAGCGAAACTTTGCAAGAATCATCTGATGCCATTGCTGCATATAGGGTAAAAATTACGATGTCACAAGTCATGCGGTTTGGTGGCCATCTTGGATAGAAAATCATACCAAATCGAATCAACACGAAACTTCACAAGCGTGATCCCCTCCCCAATTAGAGGCAGAATTTAAATTTATGATGTCATAAGTCACGTGGTTTGTCAGCCATATTGGATTGAAAATTAAAAACTTTAAAAATCCTCTTCTCCGAAACGGCTGAACAGATTGAGGCAAAACTTTACACACATGTTCCCCAAGCCATGCGTGTACCAGTTTACTAATGAATAAGTGATAGGTCACATGGTTTGGTGGCCATATTGGATTTACCTTAAAACCTTTGAAAATCATTCTCCAGAGGGCTGAACAGATCAAGGTGAAATATATATATATATATATATATATATATATATATATATATATATATATATATATATATATATATATATATATATATCTCTCTATATCTCTCTATATCTCTCTATATCTCTCTATATCTGTCTATATCTCTCTCTCTCTCTCTCTCTCTCTCTCTCTCTCTCTCTCTCTCTCTCTCTCTCTCTCTCTCTCTCTCTCTCTCTCTCTCTCTCTCTCTCTCTCTCTCTAACACACACACACACACACACACACACACACACACACACACACACACACACACACACACACACACACACACACACCTTCCCCAAGTCATGGGGATTCAAGTTTGTTCATGAATAATTAATATGTGACATGGTTTGGCAGCCATATTGGATTGAAGGAAAATATTAAATGTTTTCTCTGCAACCGCTGAATCAATCAACATGAAGCTTCACAATTATGATCGAGGGGACATGGGGAAGGTATGTTTTAAATTTCAACCCGATTGGCCACATGGTCTGGCAACCAGAATTATTTCATTGTTTGAATCTGAGAACTTTTGGAATTAAAAATTTTTTTAACAGGCTCACTTGGCTGCACCTGGATGGGTTTGAAGGTAAAGGGGTAGCAATTCCATTGATACCGACGATGACTCCAGGAAAAGGGTCAACTGTACATAATAAATAGATGGAACATGGCCTGTTCTTCGGTCCATAACTTGTCAATCCCGCGTCGTAGAGAGACGTGTGGGGCCTTGTTCGACTCGGCGAAGTCCCGGTTTGCCCTCTGCACCCATGGTGTCTACAATTATTACTTTTTGTTCAGGTTATTTAAGCACCAATTCAATTTATACCGACTATGTATTCAGGAAAAAGGACTAACTGCATACGTAATAAATAGATTGAATGCGGCATATTGCTCAGTCCATAATTCGTCAGTCCTGTGTTGCATCAAAGCCAGACATCTTGGGACCAGGCCATCACTGCCAGCAGTTATAAAGTGGCAGTTCTAGTTTTATGTTATTTTATTTTCTATTATTGGCTGCTCTGAGAGCACCCTTATTCTGGACATTTCCATCTGTCTGTCTGTCCGCGAAACTTTGGTCAAGCCAAGGGGCTAAACCACTCAACCGATTCCAATGGAATTTGGTAGGTAGGACAATATTTCTGGGAATCGTGTGCTTTCGAATATGGGACCCTGGGCCCTAGCAACGGCATAGCAACGTCCTTTAAAGTGGTCAAAAAATCGAAAAAAATAATAAATAAAAAAATCTAAAAATCGAAGCTTAGAGTTCTGTGCGCAATCTATCTGGCTCCCTTCCCGCCAATTTGCAGCCCGAACAAAAAATATTTGTAGGAGGAGATAGGTTTTGGGCGAGAACATGTCGAACATTTCAGAAACGGTTAATTGCGAATATCTCTAAGAGAAAGAGTCTGATTTTGATGAAACTTGGGTGAAATGTGTACAATGTGGCGAGCATGTACACAAAAATGAATGGTTGCTATGCACACCTCCGTTGCTTAGCAACAGCTAAAATACTTTATCGTACATCGTACACTTATTGTGGACTGTACAAAAAAATCAATACCTCCGAAACTGGACCTCCGAGGGACCTGTTTTTTTTGTACCCAAGGAGAATGTCTTACAGCATCATATAAAAAAATAAAATCTTTAGCGAATAGATAAATGGAATTACCAGGGCTGCCATTTGTTAGAGTCTCTTGGGAAAAATGCCTGAAATTTCACAAGGCGGGTTTCTAGGCGCAAACTAAGAGGGCTGTGATAATCATATTTATTGTGCTAAATTGATTGATAGCATGTACATGAATATCGGCTGGTCGCGTCGGCCAGCTTTCCATCTAGAGCGAGCAGCCATGTCGCCTACCGGCTCGTTTCATTTATTTTTTATTTTTATCTGAATACATCCTTCATTTAATACCATCGATATTATTTTGGTAGTCCTCAGCTCTCATCCACAAATGACATCAGCAACGATCGATATCGAAGACAGCTGCCATTTGTATGAACGAAGCGTTTCGATATCTGAGTGGTAAAATAGTATTTTGTGAGGCTTATGGGATTAACAAGAAAGGGAAGAGGGTTTCAGAGATTAGTTTCCTTCACTTCTGAAAGGATTCCATAATGAGAACATCTCAGATAATATTAAACAGGAGATTTTCACTCCAATGAAGCACAGCAGTATATGTTCTGCCCATTTTTAACATGATTGGTACAAGAGATATATTGAAGACCTGGCAAGATTTGGTTACCACGGTGGAACACACCGGCTGAAACTATGCCAACTCGACAATGTTGAAAAGAAGTAGGAGATCAAGCTCCAAACATCAGGAAGAAAATGAGGTGCAGCCGAGTAGCATGGCTTGAAAGATGTACCGATAATGAAGTCACTGTGAAGTCGACGATTTTACTTGGACACTAACAAAATATTATATTATTACTGACTTATTATATTAATATTTAGCCTGTAACAAAGTATTCTTGTAACAAACAAAAAGCAAAAGTTTTTTCCCCTCAATAATTAGCTGTTTATAGTAACAACTAGAACGGCACTCAGAGAGCACATAGTCTCGCCTCGCACACTCGTTCTGAACAAAAAATACCATCATTAACTGAACACACTACTATTATGGCCCACTGCATCCATGCACCCTATTATGTCACATACATTGTCATTATCCAGAGCTTTATTGCTGATTAGGATATTTCACAACCACGTTTGTGCACATTCAGGAAAAAATTGCATCAATGATGATCAAAATGAAAAGAAGAAATTCAAACTATATTCCCCACGGCTAGACGATCATATGCACGAAGTTTTGCATCTATCTTTTAAGCCGTTCTGGAGAAGATTTTTTTTTTAAACGTTTTTATTTTCAGTCCAATATGGCCACCACACCATGCGACCAATGACATCATACATTTAATCCTTCACTCACATCGGGTCATCGATCATATGTATGACGTTTCAGATAAGGATTTTGATTCAACAATCACCCTATTATATATACATCCCATGGAGAGTTCATGACATGCAGAAACTTTCAATTTTTTTCGTTGAGCAGTTTCAGAGAAAAAGATGTCCAATTTATTTCCCATTAATACAATATGGCTGCTGTACCATGCGATCTCTGAGATCAGAGTTATCAATAAACTATTCTCCATGAGGATTCCCTTCAATGTTTAAAGTTTTGCATCGACCGGATAAGCGTTTGCAGAGAAAAACATTTTTAAAGCGAAAATATATAGACGCACACACACAAACAGGCACGCACGCACACACCCTTCGGGGCGAGACTAACAAGAAAGAACTTTGGGACAGGAGGATGCCATTCGGTTCATCAAGCCTACGCTACACCAACACCAAATACTATTACCATCCACCTGCAAGCTCGCTACAAATCCTTCCAATATACCTGTAACTCTCGATCTCCAATGCATCTGAGTACCTATCTAACTCTAATTTAAACCTATCTACTCTTTACGCTGCCATTATCTTATGAGGGAGACCATTCCATGTGTTAACTACTCTCTGACTGAAAGACACCTGCCTTGATACTGTCAAACCTCTCATCTTCTTTACTTTCAGACTGTGGCCCTTGGTCCTATCAGTGTCTACTCTGCTGAAAAACTTGTCTGCACTAATTTTGTCTGTAACGTTCGGTGTCTTAAGCATCTTCATCATATCCCTTAATGTACATCCAAATGTAAAAGGGGTGGAAATATAGGGATCATAACTGCAAGGGTCTCACCACTCAGCCATTCTTGTGAGAAAAATGCAATGAGATAGTCATTAGGATTATTGAGGCCATGGCATGTCACCAGCTCGCAAAGCTGTTTATGACCTCGAGCTCATCCGATTATTCAGATGCTGAATCGTTTGCAGAATGGTCATGCAATTGATCATCCTTCAAGATAGACTCCAACTGGGGCTCAAATTGAGATGGTTGTACATCCAATTCAAAATTCCCTGGCTTTTGAATTCCATCACAATGTTTGCTCACACTACGAGCTTAAGCGAATGTACGCAAACTTTCGGACCAAGGAAGAAAATAAATTATCTCTCCGTATTTACTGACCTCTCGGGTAGTATTTTTGAAAACTTTTACTACTTTATACAAAACCCTTGGGCTGGCAGGATAGCACACTCGCCTCAAAGCTGTCTAGCCTGGGTTCAAATCCCGATCCAGCTCTGAAACGCCACTCTGTGTTTCGCATGCAGAGCGAAGCATCAGTGTGTATGCCATCCTTTAGAGTTCGATGAATGTAAAATGTGTTCCATCTGCTGGCATTATCTGGAAGACGTTAAAGATCCCACAATGTCCTTCCCGAAGAGTCGGTGAGTTATCGCCGGCAACCTGAACAAATTACTACCTCAACCTCAGACAGCAAGTGTCCTGGTTTTCTTGCAGGTCCCTTGAGGCCAGTTGACATTGCTTGCTCTCTTAGAGTGTGGGTGCTGGCAAGGCAGCAGCTTCTGCATGACAAAACAAAAGAAATTGACCAGGTCGTGAGCACGTTTTATATGACTGGCCTTATTCTGCTACAAAAAGCAACCAATTATTTTGATAAGACCCGAAACACCACATTCCTGTGAAAACTCGTTAAAGGTCTTTCCTGAACTTCTGGCACTGGGTTTGGTGCACGTGTATGACTGATCAGCACTCGCTCCTTCCAGTTCATGCAAGTAAGTTCTCAGACCAGATACGTTGTGTTTTACTCTTTTACTAGTATAAACGCCCTTCAAAAATGACCGATTGGAATTATTTTTTTCGAAATATTCAAAGACTGGAAGATATTATATTTCCATAGCATTAATTATTATTTTAAAACACCACATGTACAAATATGCCTGGTGTTGGCTTAATGGTTAGGGTGGTGGGCTTGGGATCCTCGGATCCTGAGTTCAAATCCCACTCTGCTGTCTATTGAATTAATACCAGGTAGGGTTGACTCTGCCCGTCATCCTTCTGAGGTCAGCAAAATGAGTGCCAACTTGCTGGTATCCTGTGTTGGAGAGGTGACCCGTCAAGGATTGTGCTCAATAGCCCAGGAGACTGCTTAGGCAGCACCAACGCTCTGCACAGAGTATGGTCCCAATGGATGGATGGATGTACAAATGTATTTTCTTTATCTTCTGGGACGTTTCATTTCAGTGGTACAGCCTCATGAGCGTGCCAAAGTCTGAAGCCTCGGCCTAGCATCAGGTGTGCTTATGGAGTTATATCTTCCTTATTTATTAGACAACCTACGGACGTAAATGAACACTCATTTTATTCTACGCATATTGCACACCATGTGCAGCAAATTTCACCTCCCTTTGCCGTGTTTAGTTTTTTTTTTTTAAACGCTTCTGTACACCGCCCTTGAGGCCTGTTTATAAGTCACCGTCTACATTTCAATAGAAGAGCCATAAGTACTCTTGTATGAAAAATGTTTTTCGAGTTTTTTATCCTTAAAAATAGACCATAGTGAACACAGTTGTGTTAAAAGATTGGCCTTTAAACCATTCATAAATCGGCCTCATGAAGGGGGACAGACAAATAAACAAATACACAAACACATACTGTTTTATATATATATATATATATATATATATATATATATATATATATATATATATATATATATATATATATATATATATATATATATATATATATATATATATATATATATATATATATATATATATATGTCGGACGTCGGTAGATAGATTTTCATTCCTGTTTTGCTGGTTATGGTTTTCATTAACTTTTCTGTCCCAAACCATATCCTGCTGGGTTCAATCATCCAGTTCAGGTCCCGAGTAAAGTCAGGCCCACTGGTGAGAGTTGGGTTGTGTTTTCCCTCCGTTGTTTGCGTGGTCTTCGCTCCTTTATCCCAGGTACTGTTATTTCTGATCCCTCATCTCAATTAATTTCCTCTCCTCACTCAAAAATACAAACAACATATCATTCCTTTTCACTCCAAACAAAATAACAAAAAAAAAACCGGAAAAAAAGAAGCTGTTATCTCATTGCTCAGTTACTCATTTCCGGATACCTTCTTCCTTTGAATATCCCCCCAAAAAAATTTCACTGAATAAAACGTTTTTCCACCTTTAAAAGCTCTTCACAACTGAAAATCGCTTCCAAAATGTATTTTAAAATGCCTTACTCTGTTTATTACTACATTAGGAACAACCCATTCTTTCTTCTTCCTCATCAAAATCTCTTCCTTTTCTATTTCACAACACTTATTTCCCAAAACGTCTTCACTCCAAAATGATTAGTTCATCCAGCCTCCTCTTTCGCTTACAGCCAAATTTTCCTCGATGCCTTCAACCAAAAACACTCACCAACTCCCCTCCCAGGTTATCCAGTGTGGGAATCCTGAGGCATCCATTTTGCAGAGGTCGTGTGCACCCCAGAATAATTTCCTCTTCAGTCCATTCATCCTGTCAACCCCCTCCTTGTCAGTACCCCCTGCTTCCCACCTGCTCACCCTTCATCCTGCCCAGTGTCAGCTTCCAACTCGTTCTGCTCCCTCTTTGCTTCGCCTCCTTCCCCCTTCCCAGATTTGCCCTTGCCCCTCCCGACTTCAACCCCTCCCCACACTTTCTCCTTGTTCCTTTCCACATTCCTACGTCCTATCAGCAGATTTCCCCCCACCCCCCCATCCATAATTGTGTGGACCTCAAACATCCGAGGCTTCCGCTCCAATCTGGTAGATCTCGCAATCCAGGCTGCTTCCGATAAACCGGACATCATCTGCTTAACAGAATAGTACCTCCTTCAGGATGTCCTTGATTCCTTAGTGTCTCTTCCTGGCTATCGTCTCCTCCGGTTTGATCGAAATGAACCCCATCCTGGCGGCATAATTTCCTGTACATAAAGAACTCAATGTCACCCCCTCTGTGTGCTGTTCCTACATCTCCCAAACCCCAGGAGTACCTCTGGCTATGACTTCCCCTCCACTCCCACCTCATGTTTGTCTGTATGTTATGCTGTGCTAACAACAGCAATGATTCAATCTATCTCTATCTCTATATATCTCGATCTCTATCTTGATATATTGTTGTGAATCTGGAAGCCATGAGCACACAACATACAGGTTCTATAGAGCAGTTATGTCGGTAAGTATGTGTCTTCAGTTAGGGTCCCCGTCCCTCGTTTAATGGGTGAATAAATGTACTTGTGCTGTGAGTTACTTTGATTGGGTTTTCTTTCATTTTTACACCCCTCCTAACGACAACAACGCCAGCATCACCTTCACCTCGCTCTGACCGACGCCATTGCCTACGTGTGTCAGCACGTACGTGGGCGGAGCCCATGCAGAATACAGTTCCTCTGGCTGTTTGGTGGGCGGAGGCCACTCAGAATAATATTCATCTGCCTGTTTGGTGGGCGGAGTTCAAGGAGGAGCCTTGTGGTGGTCCTCGACCAATCAGCGTACTATGGGTGGGGTGACCGCCGCTCAGCCAATCAGATCCCACGACAGGGAGAAAGGGGTCTGCATGACGTCACCACGCCCCCAGGCCAATCGACGGACTTGCCGCTCGTTTTAGCCAATGACAAGGTGACGAGGGATTCCGCGCGCCAAAACCGTCCAGTGAGGGAGAGCGAGGTGGGCGGAGGCGTCCCCCCCCCCGGAGACAGGGTGAATAAGGGTGCGGCGCGTTCGCACAGCGTGAGATGGAAAGCTTGAGAGACACCATCCCCTACCAGAGCCGCAAGGGTTGTGCGCCGCGTCTCTGCCGACAACACCAGGAGCCCGAGATTGAGAGATCCTGCCGCAAACAGAACCGCAAGGGGTGCGGGCCGTCTCCCGAAGGATACAGAGGAGAGGTTTGGTTGCCAGGACGAGTGCCGAGCGGAGCTGAGTAGGCTTTCAGAACCGTAACAATATATATATATATATATATATATATATATATATATATATATATATATATATATATATATATATATATATATATATATATATATATATATATATATATTGTTGCGGATTCGCGCCCGCCGGCGTGCGAGCGGCCAAGTAACTCGAATCGCGGCACGTCGCCCACCGGACGGACAATCCCGTCGTGACCCTCTCGGACTAACGCCGGGAACTAGTCACGGGTGGGCCTGTCGGCCTCACCACGATCGTGCCAATCGGCCCCCCGCGTGGGATAGGGTTGCTCGCCAAATTCGACCTACCTAAGTACCCACACGGAGGGTAGACCGGGCGATCGCACCTCGCCGCAGGTCGACTTCGGACACGGGCCACTTTAAGCGACCCGTTCCGTACTATCGGGATAACCGAGCGGTGTTATCGTCGGCCTCGATGGTTCCGATTAATTCTCGGGCGTATTTAGCCCACTACCAACCCTTTACGTGAAGTAAGATGGAGATTCAATGAAAGAAAAGATGAAGCGAAACGGGAAAAACAGTTCAACATAAAGCACATTTATTCCGCGGCAAACGGAAAGCACACATATACAATTACACACCAAAAGCAAATGTAAAAGAGAAACA
>NC_140964.1:88255286-88257786 GCF_056783735.1 Eptatretus burgeri | reverse complement strand
GCAATCTGTGAAACCAAGTTCCACACACTCTTCAATCTCATTCTTCTTTCCAGGTCTTCAAGATAGGTGTTCACCACCATGTCATATCATCCCCCATCCAAAACCATATTTTCAACACCCGCTAAACAACATCCACCCCTCCCAAAATTTTGCTTCAGTATCCATCGTGTCCACCCCTTGCATTCTCCCCTACCCCTCGTCGTTACCCGCATCCCTTGTTTGTCCTCCTCCATTTATTTTCTCCCTCTACGCTGCTGTTGGCATTTCCCCCTTCTCCTTCTGCTGTCCCTTTTGTTATGTTGCGTACTGATCCGTTCTCTGTTCGAGCTGATACACGAGCCTTGACTATGTTTCCAAAAAATAATAACAATAAAAACATCCAAAATAGCTCATAAATCCATTAATCAAAAACAGTGTGGAAATGCCACCCTATTTTTTTTATTTCAGTGTGCAATTGGTGGTCTAGTCTTTCTTGGGCTCAACTCTTCAAGTCTTTCAACAAATACATTTTCTTTTGAGTGGTCTTCATATGTTTTTCATCGACAGGAAGGTGTGCTGTACTTTCCAGAAATATTCCATATAAATAACAGATATGTTATTCTCAGTCGATACAAGTAATACAGAGAAATCTTCAAAAGCTCATGATTTCGTGCCGAGCATGCAATAACTCTCATGCAAAGGCATATGTATGTATGCCTGTGAAAAAAAGCCAATATGTGCACCACACCTATATAGCATACTGATGTATTTTAAGAAAAAGTGTCTTCGGCTCATATTGGAGCATGTGCATACATCACATGTCGGACAAGGGCACTGAGACACATCGGTGCACTTTTAACACCATCAGTGCAAGATGAAAAAGACATTGGATTTCCTAATCTGATAGTTCCCCCTTTGAGAGGCTACTTAACACCTGGCACACGATGCCTGCACAGTCCCGGATGAGGAACACTCTGTGGTCAAAAGGTTGGAGCCAAGCCTTGCAGGCATGCCAGCAATATTAGTTGGTGGCACATACTTATCAAAATATTTATCCTTTATGTAAGAAAGCGACTCACTCCATTCCACAATTACTTCCAGATAAAGATCTCTTCGAGCTAAAAATCTCAGCAAACGTCTTCATCGCAATCCCAAATAAGGTGTAATAGTTCAAGGATGTGTGCTGCAACTGTCACATCTCGATACTTTCCGAGAGACACTGAAAATGGTGGGATTTGTCCCAACAGACCCGGATGGATTCGCCAAGTGACCATCACCTTGTTGGAAAATGGGATCACTTCATCATGTGCCCCTTGTGCCCAGTCATCTCGTAGTGGACAGCAAGAGCTGTGTTATTACCTCCACCATCGAATGTGGACGGAGGTTATGTATTCACCCCAGTTTGTCTGTGATCACGATATTTCAAAAAGTTATGGACCGATTCGGACGAAACTTGGTGGACAGGTTGGGTGTATGACAACTGACAAGGATGAATTGTTTAGATTTTGGTGAGGATCCAGATACGAGAATTATTTGAGTGATTCTTCACAATTGAGAGATAGGACCAAAAACGATATAACATGATTTTTTTCTTGAATGGAAATCGCCCCAAACAAGGCATAAAGCCACTCTAGGTAAGAGGCTAAAATATCTCAAAAATCTCAAAAAGTTTTGGATGGGTGATGACAAAACTTGGCGGATGAGTGGGTCGGTGACAAGAACAAGCCGATTGGATTTTGATGAAGGTCCAGATGCAGATCTGGCCTACAAGTGGGCTACAAACCGGAAACTATTCAGCCTGATGGAGGTATGTGCTCGACAGAGTGCCGTTATTGTTGAGGATGCCAATGCAGCCATCTTCAAGCACCTGACATGACCGAAGGCATCAAACACACTGTCTTTATGTCGATTTTATGCACAGCATCAAGTGCTTTTGGAGGAAACCACCAGTAGATTTGGTGCAAAGTGCATCACAAGGGTCTCTCGTGACTGTTAATTGCCTTGGCAGTCAAGCGTCATGGAAAGTAGAAGATAGAGCACCTGTTATGCACGTGTTGCTCAATGATGGTACAGAGGGATCCTGTAACATTAACATTGAGAATAAATCACTCTAGTGACTAAGACAGCCACTTGTAGGTACCAAGGATGAAAATTCACACGGAACAAATATTGATCATCTCAAAGCATGCTGCAAGGGATGTCGGGCAGTGTAACACGCTCGAAACAAGACGTAAGGCCCTTGAGGAGGAGGTTAAGAGCCTTCGTGACACTAAGCTAATTACCACAAAAGACTTATGCTTGCAAGTGTGAATAACATTTTCCCCTCTTTTGGCCTTTGGATCTTATGCAAATCTCAGAATCACCTCAACCGGACCGACACTATCCATGAGAGTATTAGCCCGCCATTTTAACTCGACCTTTAACAAACAATTCCACCCGTGGCGGGCCCTGAAAATGTCAGCCAGGGTATTAAGCAATAGTAGCAGCCAGAGGCACTCGCCGTTATGGTAACATCCAAGTC
>NC_140964.1:88245286-88250286 GCF_056783735.1 Eptatretus burgeri | reverse complement strand
AACTTGCCTTGAAGCTGTCTCGCCTGAGTTTGAATCTCAGCCCAACTATAAACATCACACCGGTGTTTTCCAGGTGAAGGCGATTCATCAACCTGTGTGCTGTCCTTCGGATGGACGTTCAACTGTGTCCCGTCTGCCAGAATTAGTTGGTGGACGTTAAATATCCCACGGTGTCCATCGCAAAGATTAGGGCAAGCTATCGCCGGCAATGTGGCCAAATTCCTGCGCTAACCCGAATCAAACGTCAGGCCTGGCCAGCCGGTTGGCGAAAGGCCTGGGCCAAACTTCTCTTGACCAACCCCACAAGGAAGTGGGAATAATTGTAGCCATTAAAAAATGAAGTGAACAGGTGCATCAAAAAAAATTTAAAAAATTAACGCATACACATCAACTGAGACATGTAAGTGCACACTCGCACCTACTAGAACACTAACACGCTCACTCACACCAACCAGTACAGACACGCACAAAACGCACCGCGACCCTCGTGCGCACGCACTTCGACCTGTGCGTGCATGCCCCAACAGCGACCCTAGTGCCTTCGTGCACCTGCCGCGACATGCGCGCACATACCTACCACGGCATGCGCACATACACCTGCAGTGACACGCTCGCACCCACTGTGACATGCATGTGCGCATGCTCACACACCGAGATTTTTTTTGTTTAATCTTCCGCAGACAAAGGCTATTCATCACCCTTTTAAACCATTTAGCCTTCGTTTGGCACGACTGTTTGCCGGCGATAACGCGTAGGCATTAACCGGCGCCCATTCCTCTTGTGACGGTAACATTCTCAAAGACAGAATGCGGTTTGGCCATTAATTTCACCCGGATTCGGCTCCTGATGGAAGGTCCGTCGCACGCTGTGCCGAGATAACACGTTCCACATAATACAGAAGCTATAAATTCGGGTGTGCAAAGGACAATCAGTGCATTGTGGATAACATTTAAGTGACTTTGCGGTTAATTTTTTTTGCCCGTTGCGTCTCCGATAAAAAAAAAACACCAAACACTTCGTTGAAAGAAGGTTCGTGTTAGAGATGGAGAGGTTGAGAGAATGAAAGAACAGAAGATAAACTCCGGCCTGAACAAGCACGCATCAACAGCGAACCGATGGGCGAATCATTACCAATGGCTTCATAATATGTTTCGGGTAAGTTTGCTACATACCGTAAATCTGTGTTCACTTGTGTCAATTAGTTTGTGCAAGTCAATGCGTGTTAAAAATCACAGCATCGTGTACATTCTGGTGCAGCGAAACACCAGCCATTCCTTCACATTGAAATTGCACCCCATAGTTTGCACTGGGTGAGAGTTCACCCAAGAGAAGAGTGACAATTACAGTTTCAGAGCGTGACGTTTACATGTGGTGACGTCTACTCCACGGAACAGTTATGTCGTGCGGCATTTAGTTGTGAATACTGTACAATATCAGTTACAACCAAAGGCGAGTCTCCATTTTCTCATATGCAGAGGAATGCAATTGCTGAGTGCAGTATATCAGCAAAAAAAAAAACTAAACGCATATAATTGGGCCGATGAGCGAGTGTTTCCATTTGAACCCCTGGCTCATGAGGGATTGAACTCAGGTTCATATCCCATATAACCATTCGTTTGTCCATCATCCACTTATGTCATTGCAATTCACATTGAAGTACAGTGGTGTCTACAAATGTCTTTGTCCTGCATGTGACAAATATACAAGCTCCTCCACGATCTTTGATCACTGTAAAAAGGTCATAATAATAACCAGTTTTTGTAATTTTTTTTAATACCAGCCCAGTGATTTCCACATTTGGAGATTGCATCGGTTGGCAATATCATGAGACAGCTCGGGAGGGAGCCACCAAAACAACGGGGATTTCAAAGTGCATCCATGAATGTGCGATCAGAACAGGCAGCGACAGCCAAACAGGGTATCGAAACGAACGCACCACCTGATGGCTCTTTCATCCAAAGGAGCCTTTGCATGTCCCACATCGCTCTTCCTTAGAAAAAGAACAAAAAGAGTTTCAAAAAAAAAAATAATGGTAAGGCATGTGTGCTTCGTGCGAGATTTCCAAACGGAGCATTATTATTCAAATAGCCACGGTGGATAAAATCATCTCCTGCCATGCTTAATCCCCATGCATAACCATGGGGGAAAGGCATGCTCCAGTCCGATATCGCAACACCTTCCTTGCTGAACTCTATGTTTTTTGGCGTCTCGACAGCGGCTGTGAAAGCTCCCTCGACAAAGCGCAGCCCTTTATGTGGAATCCCCGCTCTGTGGCTCGAATTAACCCTTTGTGGACCTCTGGGGCCCGCTAGGACATCGGCGAGTGATGACAACGCACTGGCCAAGCTGGCCAGGGGCAGCCAAATACGCCTCATCGATTTCCCAGCTACGTCACGAATCGTTGCTCCCTGATCTTGTTGGAAAAGCGGACGGATTTCGCAGCGCAAAACAAATCGACGCGAGCTGAAGATCCTGCGGCATCGGATCTCCAACCTGGCTGACACCATACAGAAATTTTGGCCACATGCCTATTGTGGCAATCTAAAGAAAGGCCTTTATTATTTTACAAAAATCCAATTTCAAGAGTACATCCACCATGGTTATAATAATCCCTGTGTGAGGAATGTCTGAGCATTGATGGTCCAACAGACCAGCGACCACAGTGAAATTCTATTAATTTCATTACTTGATACAAACCATCCATCAGTCAGAAATTTGCCAAGAGACAAGAGATGTCGCTCGCCAGTTGTCATTGTATGGTGGAGGCAGCTTCCAGTGCATGGGGCGGAGGCTGTTGCTGACCTTGGTCCTGAAAACACCCCTTCCAGCTGAAGCACGCCATCTTGCGGTCAATCTGCCTCGGGCGTCGGCCTATTGACAAATGAGAAATACGAGACTTTGTCAAGGCTAGTGTCGGCCTGCCTCGGTGGACAATTCAAATGACAGGCTTATCAACTGAAAGTTGACAAAGGTTTGCTAATCGCCATGGGAAGCAAAGCAATGCTGATGTTTCGGTCATTCACCCTTCGAAGCCCGACATCAGTGTTACCTTTGCTTCCCACCGCAATTAACAAACCATCATCACGCTTCTGTTGAAAATCCAATGTTCTATTGTCAAGGATCGAGAAGGTTGCGTTGAAGACATTAAAGTTGCAACAGCAAAGTACCTGAAACTAACTGCACTGTGGTTCAGCGGTTTCCATTATTTTGATTCGCTATTACATCATTAGTTATAGTAAACCACGCCAAATGTGGCATTACACAATCTGGCAGTGGAGCATTTGGGGCTTTTCGTGACAGCGAACTGACCCGAAGTGAAAGGTAAATGGTGGAAGATTCTCGACTGAATCCATCCGAGACAACGTGTGACTCTCCCCTCCAATTACTGAAAATGCTTCCCTCGAATTACAATCAGAGGTACAACTCGAGCCAGTACATTGTGAAGCGTTTGCTGATTGTAATTGCTGTATATTTGTCACGTGGTGTTCATCTCCCTTGCCCTATTCTCCGATCACCATAGTCTCACTGTAAACCTTTCCGAAACCGCCTGTGACATGATAAAAAGGCCTACCCAAAACAATCTATACCCAAGCATTCCCAGTTTTTTTTCTACATGCATGGCTCTGCCGTAATAATTTGGCCACCACAATAAATCAATGCAGTTGGTCAAAATGTATATAACGACTGGATGTACAGATAATTATTAGAGTGTTGGCTCTGCTAACATGAGGTCATGTTGTGGGCAAGTCAGAGTGTCGCCAGAGTGAATGACTGCCAGAGATTTAGGCATTTCTTGTGGACATGCGGCCAATAACAGCACAAAATTCACTGATGAGAATGCCTACTACAGCAGAAAAGCAAAATGGAAGGCCTTCAATAAATTGACACAACAAGAAGAACTTGTCCGAATTAGCAACATGCATAATGATCAATATTCCTTGCTGAGAGTACCCATGCAAGAGATGACAGGATAATATCATTCTCCTCACTTAGCTATCTACATCGGGTGTGTCGAGTGTGGGAAGTCCTTTTTGACCAGATGGCATAAAATGCTTCAGCAGGTTTGATCCGAAGAGAAATATGATAAAATACTCCCGGGTTCCGGTTTCAGCAATTTTGGTCAGAAGTTCCACTTAGGTTATGAGAATACCGAAAAAGAAGATGCTATACTTCATAAATTCACCCCATGGTCAAGTATAGAGGTTGTAGTGTCATATTAATGACAGCGATGAAAGAGGAAACTAGGCATTACACTTCCTCCACCAACAGTGCCTTCAGAAAGTATTCATACCCTCAAATATTGCCACATTTTGTTGTGTTGCAGGTTGAATTGAAAATGGATTAAATTAAAGTTATTTTGTCACCGATCTATCGGTGAAATTTTTTGTCATTCATTACAGCTTTGAGCCTTCTTCGGTATGTCTGTATAAGCTTTGCAAATGGGATTTTCTCCCATTCTTCCTTGCATATTTGCGCAAGCCCTGTCAAGTTGGATGCGGAGCGTCGGTGAACAGCAATCTTCAAGTCTTTTCCACAGATTCTCAATGAGATTCAAGTTTGGGCTTTGGCTGGGCCACTCAAGGACTTTCACGTTCTTGTTCTGAAGCCATTCCAGTGTTGCTTTGGCTGTGTGCTTGGGGTCATTGTCCTATTGGAACGTAAATCTTCACCGCAGTCTGAGGTCTTTTGCACTCTGAAGCAGGTTCTCTTCGAGGATTTGCATGTATCTGGCTCCATTCATTGTTCCCTCTATCCTTGTAAGTCTCCCAGTCTCTGCCACTGAAAAGCATCCTCATAGCAGGATACTATCACCACCATGTTTCATGGTTGGGATGGTGTTAGATGGGTGATGAGCTGTGCTTGGTTTCCACCAGATGTAGTGCTTTGCATTCAGGGCGAAGAGTTAAATTTTAATCTCATCAGAACACAGAATCTTTTGCCTCATGCTCAGAGTCTTTCAGGTGCCTTTTTGTAAACTCCAGTTGTGCTGTCATGTGTCT
>NC_140964.1:88222786-88240286 GCF_056783735.1 Eptatretus burgeri | reverse complement strand
GCCCATCTTGGATCTGATCTCAAAAAAAACATGACGTGCGTCTGTCGGCCATCATTCATTATCTGTGCCAAATTTGAACAAGATCGGTAAATGCATGTCCGAGAAATGATCGAGGACGTGTTCAACACTGGGTTTTTTGTGTTTTTTTTTCAACTAAAATGGCAGCCAGTCGGCCATTTTGGATCTGATCTCGGGGAAAAAAGGATGTGCATATGTATACAATCATGTGTTGTCTATGTGCGAAGTACAAATAAAATCGGTCCATGCATGTCCGAGATATTGTTGCGGATGCACACGCACGCATGGACATGAAAATCGAGAGAAAATCCAAAGGCCCCAGTTTCAGACTAAGTCCAGCAGGGCTAATAATAGACACAACTACAACTGCCACTTTACAACTTTTGGCAGTGATGACTGGGTTCAAAGACTTCCCGCTTTGATGCAATCCCACTTGGATAAGACACTTGACCCTGATCCATGACGTTTATTGGTATTAAACTGAATTCAGAATGGTATTAAAATGAATTTAATTCAAATCAGATGTAAGACCAAATAGGTGCAGTCCTGCATTGGAGTAATCAGAAGGAACCCGAACAAGCAAAATGCAAAGATGAAGTCATCAGGAGGAACCTGGAAAGAATTTGGGTTTCACCTGCTACTCCTCTACCCTCAAACCCATCTCGGCATAGCCAAGTGAGCCATATTCAAAAATAAAAATAAATTAATTAAAAAACCCAAATCAAAAAAAAAAAATTCTGCTGCCAGACCATGCATGCATCTGATCAGGTTGAAATTTAAAACCAGTATTCCCCATCACCACAAGTTCATATTTGTGAAGTTTCATGTCAATCGATGAAGCAGTGCAAGTCAAAGAATTTTCAAGACAAAGATTTTTGCTCAATCCAATATGGCTGCCAGACCATGTGACCTCTCAATTATTCGTGACCACCCTGGAATACCCAAAGCTTGGAGAAGGTGTGTATGAAGTTTCCCCTCGATCTCTACAGGCATTCTGGAGAAGATTTTTTAAGGTTTTCGGGTAAATCCAATATGGCTGCCAAATCATGTGACCTATGACATCATAGGTGTGAACGTTTTGTTCCTCATGGATAGGCAGTCATACCTGTCATGTTTTGCCTCGATCTGTTCAGCCATTTCAGGCAAAATGATTTTTGAAGATCGTCAAAAAACAAAAACAATACGGCTGCCAAACCACGTGACCGATGATATCAATTTTTATTCTGTGGAACGATTTATCCCGAGATGACACACAAAACTTTTCACACCGATCGGATGTAGCGTTCTACATATGCAATTATGATGTCATAATGAAGGCAACCATGACATCGTAAACAAATTACACCTTCCCTATCTGGAGTACTTGCCATGTGCCAAGTTTCAAATTTGTCCGTGGTGTGGTTTCGGAGATACAGAGGTCCAAAGTTTTTCATTTTTTTTCCAATCTGGCTACCACACCACATGACATATGATGTTACAATTATCATTAAAGCATTCTACATGAGGAGTCAGTCACTCCTATGGGGAAAATTTTGTGTCAATCCGACAAGCGGTGGCAGAGAAAAACACTAAAGTTCTGTGCAGACCAACAAACAAACAGACGCAAATGTAATGCCCTCTCCTTCAGCGAGGGTAACAATAAATGTCTCAGTAAATACAAGAGTATATGGCAGGGCCCAAATGCGTTGGGTTGGATAGCTCGCACCCCTCTCAACCGTTGGGATAATAGCACCATCAGTGCTTAATGTCGTGTGCCGTGACTGTAGTCATGATGTTGGGCATGCATTGTTTTACTGCCATGGCTGCTCAGAGTATGCGAACAACACCAGCGTTCCAGAAATTTCACCAAAGCCATTGCTTTAGAAGTGCACGCCAAATTCCCTTTATTGTTTAAAGCCCCACAAAGTCCTAGTTTGCCTATTTGCCTGTATGGACATCTACCCTGTAATGTAATTTATTGCCACCAACCCCTGCACTGTATTTTATTTACCTATTCCCCATTCATTCCCCTCCACCTGAACACGACCGGTAAATGGACCAGGACACGACACAGCCTCCCTGCAATAATTTCCCCATTCCCTAGCTTTGTGCCAAGGACATTTTTTGGACATGTGGGGTTCGTCCCAGGTGCAAGGGGGTGGAAGGGATTTCCCCCATGTTAAGTGAGAAGCTCCGCTCCTGGCAACAGCCGAAAAAAGCAACCGAGTGCATGTCCGGGTGGGCAGCAGAATGGGCGGGGCTGTGGGGGAATCCCCCAATGGCTGGTATGGGGACAGCTCGTAAGATCTGACATGGCCCAATAGCTGGGCCCAGGCCACCTCAGAAGATATGACGTGCAGCTCTGGCTCCGCCTGCCCCAGGGACTAAAAAGCAGCGCCCGACGTGCTGGTTCTCCCTTTCTGTCTCTGCACACACACACACACACACACACACACACACACCTGACTTTTTTTCCCTGGTCCCGGATGCTTTGGTTCGCTGGTGGAGATCTGCAGTGCTTGTGGCTGTCGGCTGGTTGCTCCGGACAGAGCTCGTGGACCCTCAGTTGTGGAGTGCAGTGTCGTTGCCATTCTGGAGAGCGGCAGGGAGAGCAGTACCAAGCTGGGGAAGGTGACGGTTATGTACATACCGGTAGGCTAAGGACATCCTGCCCCCTCCTAATTGTCTCCCCGTGTGTGCGGTCTCATTGGTACCCTGTTAAGTTGTCTGAAAGGTAAGGAATAGGTGAAGCTAAGTCTACAACTTGGGCATTTTCTTTCCTTTTTGTAAATGCACACCTTGATTGCTTTTTGTTGCATTTCCCCTTTTCCTGCCCCTGTTGCCCGTCGACTCCATTAAAGCCCTTGACTTTGCTTCCCTCTTTCCCGTACCCCACATTGCTTCTTACACATAAATTATTCTTGTTTAATTATATTTCCAATCTGCCTGTGGTTGTCCTTTCTTCCATTGGTCCAGCAATGTCCGAATGTAGATGAGCCGGGAGATAATTCCCTTACTAATTGGCTCTCACATACAGTAAATCCAGCGTTGTGTTTGCAGTAAGCTCAGCTGCCTTAATCTAGATCCAATAAAGATAAGAGAAGCACAACGCCGTGGGCGCAATTCCCCGATAAGGCGACTGCGTGTTCCCAGTTAAACAGTAGTCAGACGGAAGACATTGAGTCACGTGGTTAAATTGTTGGCGTTCGTGGTCGATTAGCAACGCACCACGACATTGACTTATTCGTGTGACTGCCTCAATTCCCGGTGAGTCCAGGGAGAACCAGGAATACCCCCACTCTCATACTCCCTTGACCCCAGGTCCCCAACAATATTTTTACATTTATTGTTACGGCCACAGGTTCCGAGTGTATTATGAGGGGGTTAATCCTCGTTGCTCCTCGGAGGAACCGGACCTGGGGCCACTGCTCACAATTAACTTTGTGGTGCAGTGGGTTGCTTAACAACCACAAACGCCAATCAGTTAACCACGAGTTCCAGTGTCCACCATCTAATTTGCCGTTTAACTCGAGGTCACGTGGCCTCCTGACCGGGAATATGCCCTCGGCGATGCACCAATCTTATCGTGATTAGATCTTAAGTAATGCGGCTGAGCGTTTACCGCTGGTGCACGTGGACTATGACATTAATTAGTTTGGGAATTATCTCCCAGTCTATCTTTTCTTCTTCTTTCGGCTGCTCCCGTTCGGGGTCGCCACAGCGGATCATCCATATGATCCGCATAGTGATTTGGCACATGTTTTACGCCGGATGCCCTTCCTGACGCAACCCTGGTCGCTTCTTACAATGCAGGGATATGGTACACCTATTTTAACTGGGGTATACACCGGCCCAGTACACTGGTACTCATTTCGCCGACCTCGGAAGGATGACAGGCTGAGTCAACCCCCTGGTGTATTAATTCAGTGGCCCAACGGGGCTTGAACTCAGGACCTTTTGGATCCCAAGCCGCTGCCCTAACCACTGCGCCAACACCAGGCTTATCTCCCAGTCTATCTAGGTTCGGATAATGCTGGATCAATGGAAGGAAATGACAATGACGGACAGTTTGAAACATCAAGGAATGTATTCTGAAGAAAAATAAATAAACTGAAGGACTTTTTATTTCCTTGTCAATGAAATGGATAAATTCAAATCAAATGTTCAATCAACAAAATAATCTCAAACAAATAAAGAATTCAACAAGCATTTATAGAAAAATGGATAAAGAGCAGATGCTTATCATTATGCCCAACTTAACAATTACACACGAGACATGGGTACCCATCAGATCATTCAGGGAGAGAAGAAATCCAGTCTCGGCTTACCAAGGCAGAAGTAGTCATGCATCGACTAAAATAACCCAAAATGTGTGAGTGTGCCTTGTTGTACCTCTCCAAATGAGCTCTCCAGAGCACAGCTCGTTTCCACTGCCAGTGCCCTGCCTCGCAGTGCACCCACCCACAAACAGGCTCAAACACAAATCGACGTCACCCCCAGGAACCAGGAACGCCAAGAACCACATATGCCAAGAGCCAGGTATACCAAGAACCAGGTACACAAAGAACCAGGTATGCCACGAACCAGGAACCGAAGAACCAGGTATGCCAAGCAGAACCAGGTATGCCTAGAACCAGGTACGCCAAGAGCAAGGTACCGAGCAGAACCAGCAAAAACAGTCCAACTGTCACCAACCACCATTGCTGCTGTCCCCAACCATCAGGAGCTGTCAAGAGCTGTCATGTCACCAACCGTCATCTGGATCTCCCACCAACCGTCATCAGGATCTCCCATCTGTAGTGTCCGAGGTGCAGTGAGATACGGAGAGTCGAGAGTGTCGTCGTAACTGTGTTTATTGCGTACTCAGATGCACACCACACAGAGCCTCCAGCGGGCACGAACAGATACAGTGGGGAGAACAAGTATTTGATACACTGCCGATTTTGCAGGTTTTCCCACTTACAAAGCACGTAGAGGTCTGTAATTTTTATCATAGGTACACTTCAACTGTGAAATTCGGAATCTAAAACAAAAATCCTGAAAATCACATTGTATGATTTTTAAATAATTAATTTGCATTTTATTGCATGAAATAAGTATTTGATACATCAGAAAAACAGAACTTAATAATTGGTACAGAAACCTTCGTTTGCAATTACAGAGATCAGACCTTTCCTGTAGTTCTTAACCAGGTTTGCACAGACTGCAGCAGGGATTTTGGCCCACTCCTCCATACAGATCTTCTCCAGATCCTTCAGGTTTCAGGGCTTTCGCTGGGCAACACAGACTTTCAGCTCCCTCCAAAGATTTTCGAATGGGTTCAGGTCTGGAGACTGGCTAGGCCACTCCAGGACCTTGAGATGCTTCTTACAGAGCCACTCCGTAGTTGCGCTGGCTGTGTGTTTCGGGTCGTTGTCATGCTGGAAGACCCAGCCACGCCCCATCTTCAATGCTCTTGTTGAGGGAAGGAGGTTGTTGGCCAAGATCTCGCGATACATGGTCCCATCGATCCTCCCCTCAATACGGTGCAGTCGTCCTGTCCCCTTTGCAGAAAAGCATCCCCAAAGAATGATGTTTCCACCTCCATGCTTCACGGTTGGGATGGTGTTCTTGCGGTTGTACTCATCCTTCTTCTTTCTCCAAACACGGCAAGTGGAGTTTAAACCAAAAAGCTCTATTTTGGTCTCATCAGACCACATGACCTTCTCCCATTCCTCCTCTGGATCATCCAGATGGTCATTGGCAAACTTCAGATGGACCTGGACATGAGCTGGCTTGAGCAGAGGGACCTTGCGTGCGCTGCAGGATTTTAATCCATGACGGCGTAGTGTGTTACTTATGGTTTTCTTTGATACTGTGGTCCCAGCTCTCTTCAGGTCATTGACCAGGTCCTGCCGTGTAGTTCTGGGCTGATCCCTCACCTTTCTCATGATCATTGAGGGCTCCATGAGGTGAGATCTTGCATGGAGCCCCAGACCAAGGGAGATTGACTGTTATCTTGAACTTCTTCCATTTTCTAATAATTGCGCCAACAGTTGTTGCCTTCTCACCAAGCTGCTTGCCTATTGTCCTGCAGCCCATCCCAGCCTTGTGCAAGTCTACAATTTTGTCCCTGATGTCCTTAGACAGCTCTCTGGTCTTGCCCATTGTGGAGAGGTTGGAGTCTGATTGATTGAGTGTGGACAGCTGTCTTTTATGCAGATAACGAGTTCAAATAGGTGCAGTGAATACAGGTAATGAGTGGAGAATGGGAGGGCTTCTTAAAGACAAAACTAACAGGTCTGTGAGAGCCGGAATTCTTACTGGTTGGTGGGTGATCAAATACTTATTTCATGCAATAAAATGCAAATTAATTGTTTAAAAATCATACAATGTGATTTTCAGGATTTTTGTTTTAGATTCCGTCTTTCACAGTTGAAGTGTACCTCTGATAAAAATTACAGACCTCTACGTACTTTGTAAGTGGGAAAACCTGCAAAAGCGGCAGTGTATCAAATACTTGTTCTCCCCACTGTATATGCATTGCAGACACGTGACTATTATCGCAACTCCTCCACGCCCCCAGCGCCCTATGCCAATACATCACACTCCTCCCTCCAAAAAGTATGATTATAAAATGACAATGATAATTATAAAATGACAACATGACACAAACCAAAAATCATTGGCACTATGACACAAAAAGCAACTCGTGACAAAATGGCACTTAGCAAAAGCATTGGCACCATGACACAAAAAGCAACTGGTGAAAAAGAAGGACACTAATCATCCAAAAGCACGTCTCTTGATCCGCCCCGGGCAGATAGCGCCCCCAGACGGCCCATGCTTACACGCCTTCTGGCGAGGTCGAGGTGACACCACAGGCGAACCTCCCCCTGCACCATCAAACGCCCCCGGCCGACAAGTTTGCTCGTCTCCCCCGGACAGGACTGAATCAGGTAAACACTCCGAATCTGCCAGACCTGTGGGTGCCGGGTTTGGCGAGAGCAGCGGTGGGGGCTCTATGTCGCTCGGCACGCTCGGCCTTGGCGAGATAACGTCAGGCCCCTGCGAGAGCAGAGGTGGGGGCCCGATGTCGTTCGGCACGAGGGGGGCGACGCTGAACAGCGCCTTTGCTTCACGTGCCGCGCCCACACCCCTCCATCATTAACCTGAACCAGGCAATAAGCCGGCTCCATTACCAGCTGTCCCACACCAAAATCGCGCACCAGCGTCGGGCGCAACACCGCCTCTGCCACCGACCCCGCAGGTCGTAGCAAATCCAGTCGAGACTTCAATGCACGTCCACACAGACGATCAGCGTTGGCTGGACGCATAGCAATGTCATACAGCAGCAGAAACATCGTCTGCACAGATGCAAACTCCTCTCCACGCACAATGCGTTTCAAATGTTTAACAAATGAACCTGCCCGGTCGTTAGCAGCAGTACGCTACAACAGTTTAACATGGGCTGGATGATACAACATCTCAACACATGAGTCCGTGGCGAACTGCGGACTGTCATCGAAGATCAGAATCTGGAAGACCCCTTTATTAGCAACGATCGTCCGTAGTCGCTCTACAGCGATTCTCGATGCACTCTGCAACATCCCACACTCCGGCCATTCAAAGAACGCATCGAACACAATCAAACACATTTCGCTCAAACGTGGACTATCGGCATTTGCTTCCTGACACGTGGTGCAATGCTTAACCATTTGCTCCGTGGTGATAGGCCGTAGCGAGGCCACGATAATGAAACATGAAACGATCATAAAATAATGAAACAGGCCGCGAGCAAGCCTCTTGGTTTTAACGATGCCGAGGAGACTTGCATGCAGGTCCTCGTCTGAACGTCGAAGAGGACACCGTCGATGGGCACGCACTGCGACCTTCTCGGACGTGACCGGCTCGCCCCGGATTTGACTCAGTGCCCACACATCAACGCGGTTGGTTGATCCAGACGAAGGTGGACCCTCCGCGCAGGCAAGCGCGAGAGCCTGTCGCAGCTGGCACGCTCCCCGTTGCTCCGGAACTGTATATCGTAGTTGCAGGAAGCAAGGAACAGACATCAATGTCGTATCACCATGGCCCCTGCCACAGGGACCTCACCCTCGGGTCTCGAGGGAGGCACGGACTCAAACGGAGGTACGGGCCCCGAAGGAGGCACGGGCATAAATGGAGGTACGGGCTCCAAAAGAGGCACCTCCCCCAACCGACTCTCTAATTGGCTCGGCACGGGTCGCCCAAGGTGAATGGCTGGCGCCGTCCAGTCTAGCCTGAGGCTAGTCAGCCAGTCTCGGCGCAGGAGTGCCGACCCCTCCCCTCGCACCACAAACAGCGAGAGCACGGCGCTTTGACCTTGGTAGGTCACCAATACATCTGTCATATCAAGTGGCGCAATCGCTCCGCCAGTGTACGTGCACAGCGTGAGGGTAGACCTGATAAGGTGAAGACCGTGGAGTCTACGAGCGGTCTATTCGCCCATGATCGACACCGCGGCCCCAGTATCAATTTGAAAAACGATCGGTGTCTTGTTCACCTCGATCTCCACTGTCATTGGTCTTGTTACCATCGGACCAATTGAAAACAGGCTCATCATCGGCTGCATGTCCTGCTCCAGGTCGACTGGGTATCCCCGTGCAGGTTGCAGGTCTCGCTCCGGGACGTAAAAGCGTACGTCATGCACAAAACCCCGTATAGGCTGCAGGTCTTGCTCCGCGTTGTCGGGGCTGCCTCGTGCAGGTTGCAGGTCTTTCTCCGGGACGTAAAAGCGCAGGTCCTGTACAAAATCTCGTATAGCTTGCAGGTCTTGCTCCGGGTTGTCGGGGTAGTCTCGCACAGGTTGCAGGTCTAGCCCCGGGTCATCGGAGTTGTCCCACGCCACATGGACCTCCGGACCACCTGTGAGTTTCTGGCCGGCAATCGCTTGGACATCCCTCAGCGTCCGTTCGACGGCAGATGCCGTCACGACTGCTGAGTTGAACGTAATGTCCTCGTACTTCAGCCGTAGTATTGCCGAAACCATTTCCGCGTCGTGCAATCCAGCAATAAAACGATCTTTGAGCCTGGCCTGCCGTTCACTCGACGTGAATTTGCAGGCGACGGCCCGATGTCTCACAAACACACAATCATGAGGAGGTGGATACTTTGAGACCTGAGAGGGATCCATTCCACTTTCTGGAACCCACATATGGAGATAACAACCAACGAACAATAACCAACACACACACACACACACACACACTCACACACACACACACACACACACACACACACACACACACACACACACTCACACACACTCACACACACACACACACACACACACACACACACACACACACACACACACACACACACACACACACCGGTGCCAAATGCCATTGTGGAAAAAAGTTGAAATACATACACACATGTGCAAATGTACACACACACACACACACATCAAGTAAAGAAAAATGACAAACACAAAGATTTACCTTGAAACAGCATTCTTTGAAGTGGATAATTAGCGAAATTGATTTCAAAAATGTATCAAGCCACAGAACACAAAATGACGATGTATACTCTATGCCTTCACACGTAGAACAAACATGGCAAACACCTGGTCGGATGGACCTTATTATTTTGTTAATATGTATCGATGTTGAAGTGAGAGGTGGATTACAAAAGAGATCGCACAAAAAGGTTAAACAAAGTAGTGCCCTATAAAAATGAAATTTCACATTTTCAGTAGATGAGCTACCTCCTGCCCAAGACACCCACCGCATGGCAGCAAAGGTGGAAACGTACGTCCAATTGACATGTTAGATTGAAAGCACACATACTTTTACCAAAACGAACAACCCAGCAGCTTGGAGAGCACTCGCTAAGTGGCTTAAGCACTCAAGCAAGCACTCCAATGAAACGGTTGATAAGGAACGACTGGCTTGGCAAGCGTTGAGCGATTGCTGAACCTTCATATTAAACACACACACCTCCCAGAGACGCCTGAAATGTCAAATATGTCCGACTTAGACAAATGAACTTTTTTTGTTAGCAGTAGGAACTGCTGCCAAGTTAAATCCTGGAACTTACATTTTGTAATTCAACTTAGTTTTAGAGATTTTCCAGGTTATGGAATGTGCGGAAATGAAATAAAGCTACGAAAGCTGGCATCTGCAGGAGTTTATAAGCATTGCAATGGATCCAACGATTTGTAGCGGTAACGAACAGGCATTCAATAATGAGTGAAGAAAGTGAAAAAATACCTTTATCGTGAAGCATATTCCCCAAAACATTTTATTTTTACATTTTGACCATATACCTACTCTTTTGGAAGCCAGTGTCAACTAAGATTAGTGACCCGCAAAACATTATCCAAATGGCTGAGCTTGGGCTAGATGCCTCTGCTGCCAAGTTGGGGGTCTTTGTTTTATTTTTACAAAATGAGCAGGATCGCATCATGGAGGAGGTGAAAATAAAGGCCACCAATTTTTGTGAATGAATGGGAATCTCCACTGAGCAATGGATGAGCAGGAAGAAGAGAATGCCAGGGGAAGACACCATGGACACAGGTCTCCCATTACAAGACAAGATCAAATGGGAGCAGTATGAAATCTTAGATCGACTAGACAACGACAACGACCCTACACACCCATCTGATTAGCGACATGACCATTAAGTTCGGGTTTCTCAGAGATGGACCCATCCAATGACAGCAACATTGCCATCAAAATCCACCATCTCAGAGACGTGTGACAATACCCTCGCCGGCAAGCTACGGAGGAAGATTCGTCGACGCATAAAAATCCATGAAGAAACTACTGGGAAGGAAACAATGGACTGGAAGGCAAATGAAATCAATAAATATGTTGTGAAGTGGGGATTTGAAGACTCTTTCCCGAACCTTCTCATCGTACTGAAGATATTTCTCTCCATGTGTGTGAGCGTTGCAGCAAGTGAGAGGAGCTTCTCCAAATAAACTGATTTTGACCTACCTCAGATTCACAATGAGCCACTCTACGTTCAGTCGGCGAGACATCCTGTCCATTGAGCGTGAACTAGCAGTCAAATTTTTTTTTTTTAATGTTGAAGACTCCAGTCACGGACGACATAGTCCTCATCGAGGTCAGGCCTTAAATAAAAGAACTACATCAGAAAAAAAAAAGTGAAGAAAGAATTGTTTCAGAGTTTTTGAGGAAGTAAAAAAAAAAATCTGCTTTTTTAAAAGGGAAGGTCATAGGTGTTTGGAAAGACATAAGAAGGCAAGGAGTTCTCGAGTTTGGCTGTGAAGGGGAATAAACAAACATCAAACGGCCCACCCTTGAGTTGCCAACGACCACGCAATAATCATGCGATGTAGTGGCTTGTCTATTATTTTGTGATGTTGCTAATGGTGGAGGGATCTCAAGCAGCAAGTTCTCAGGAGCAGAAATAGAAGTAATATCTCTAGAAAAGAGAGCCAACTTTGCGCCGTAATTCGAATGCTCTTTCTGTCTTCTACCACCTCCTTTCTGGTCAGCAATCCTCTGCTATTTCTGTGTTTTGTCCCCCATCCCCATCCCAGGAATCTGCAGAGTGCATGCGATCCATCATCAACCCTCTTTTGGTGTACCTCCCAAAATCCAGGATCAATGCTCATCTCCACTCATATGTTCCTCCTTTTTCCTGGCTGTGAAACCAACTTCCACATTCTCTTCAATCTCATTCTTCCCTCCAAATCTTCAAAGACTGCTGTTCATCGCCATTTCAGATCATCCCAGATCGAAATCAATCTATATATTACTAAAACTCTCATCTTGTATGTTCCCGAAATACAGCCAAAATGGTACACGATAGCGCAAAAATTTTAGGGCCACCTTACTCACCATTCTCCTGCGGTGTGCAATATCATAATCAAGTTTCGTTCAAATCAGACAATGAAAAAAATTAAATTATTAAAAAATCAATTCCTGATTCAGTCAAGTACTCTTCGGGAGTATTTGATCAATGCAAACAACCTCAGCAGTATAGTTGGCTGGAGCTATCTTTTTTTTCTTGAAATGATTTTTTCATCAACCGCTGTCTCAACGGGAACCCAACGGGTACCCCCTCATTCCACCCACACCCATTGTGTGTCCAAATCTCCCTCTATTGTTGTTGTCCCCCCCCCTCCCCTCTCTCTCCACTGTTAATTTTGTTCTGTTGAGTTCAGTGTTTTAGTTCTTCCACGAGCCTTGACTCTGGCTACAAAAAGAAGTATCTATGCATCAATTCCATTCCCAAAGGGGTGTTAACCATTAAAAAAAAATTAAAAGATCCAAAAAAAATCAGAAATCAAACTTTAAGGCTCTCTCAACTCATTCAGAGGAGTATTTGGCAATCTCTCCACACTTGACAAGTGTGTTGGCGAGAGCGAGCTGGGATTTGTTAAAGCTGCTACAAGATGGGATGGTCTGAACAGCCGACTGAAGTCCCATCGCATACTTTGCTGATCAGACCCACAACTCAATAACCAAAGACATCATTAGTCAAACTTTTATATCAAACCACCAAAACATCAAATGTGTTCACTTGTGTCTGCTTTGGTAAACAAATGAAATGCTGAATTTTATCAACCAAACGTTTATCATAAGATGTTCATCACTGTGGGAAATGAAGTGCATGATGTTTTGAGTGTTAGCCCTTCCTCAGTGCAACGAAAAAGGGGGAGGTTTATTTTCTCTGACAAAAGATCAGACACACCTCATTTTCCACAGTGATAAAGATGCTCTTATCAACTATTACTTGATAAAATCCATCAAATGTAATGGCATCCAAACCATCAGCCGGTGTCTCATTGAATAGTAACCATATTTGAATGGTGGATGAGTATGCAGCTTCCAAAATCCCAGACTGTGGTCCTGTTTGGCCCATTTTATCTCCACATTGTCCTTCTCCTGGATCTCCTTTCTCTTTATCCAGCAATTTGGGTAGCAAAGGCAGTACTGAAAGATAAATTCAGCAATGGCCCCACACTGAGACATTTTCATGGAACATTTAGCCTTGGTCACATGAGATCCTTGATGTCAGTCACATGAACGCGTGATATTCGCCAGCAATGGAGGCCTCGATCTTTCAATTGCCCTCTGTGCTCATCGCATGTTGGTAAACATGCAGCCTGCAGGTTTGAGACTTGCCATGATAATTAGAATGATCTTCACTCGACATGCAATCCTCAACAAAACATGCTTTGCGAGGACAAATTAATCTTCATTTCAAGCATCCATTATTTAAATGTTGCAATATAACCAATATGAAACTGAAGGTAGCCATATTATTCCGAGTGCTCAGAGTAGGATAAGATGGAAGAAATGAAGAAACATGCCCATAGTGTTGTCGAGGTGTTTGGGAAGGTGCTGGTGATGCTTTTGTAGGGAGTTTGGGATGTTGTAATGCATTGCAGACCCTGGGGTGCAGACACACTTGAGAGGGCGTGCACGATAAAGTACGTATGCAAATGCATGGAGATTTGCCAGACAAATGACTGCACGCTCCAGCACGGCCGCGCCTCCTGTCTGCACCCGGGCAGCGTCCATGGGCGGCCGTTTAAATCAGCCAAACTTGTACGGCAGCTACTCCATCAAGCCGGGGGAGTCGCCTCTCGCGGGAAAGCGATTACGGTTCTTTACCGTTTTGTTTTGTTTTTTTTGCCATCATCTCCAACAACTTTTTACAGGCGAGCAGCACATTCCACGGTTCATACGATTTCTGGTCTTTGGAACAATTATTCTGTCACTCCTACACGGTTTATGTTGCACAACCAGACAACATAAGTTTACCGTTTTTGAATTTGGAGGGAAAATGTTGGAAATGCGTGGTGTTCCCATTGAGCCATCTCGCATTAACTTAGCCCAAAATATTGCTTCGAGAAAAGATAGCCAGACAATGAATCACATGCCATTCACACACAAATCCTGATATGAAAAGGACTTGACTACTGGTAATAAAATGCATTTTGATTACTTTGCAAATACAAATTCGTACAGAAATGTGCAGGTCAAAAGGATTCACAAAATGTGGATGAATGTATGTGTGTGCCAATTTAAGCTATACGTACGTGCCGTATGAAATGCATGCAATTAACAACCGCACAGTGATACAAGCCCAATATATTCTGAGGAAGGGCATCAATTAGCAAGCAATGACCTTAGACAGAGATCATGTTAAAGTCAACAAAAATAAATAAATAAATAAATAAATAGAAAGCATGTTGTTCTCACGTCCGGTATTCTCGAAGAAGAGTGTGGTAAATGGCGGTAACGAGAGAGCAAATGATCTCCAAAGGCCTATTTGTCTGCCCCGGGGTAGCTCCGGGTAAATGGTGTTTTAATGGCACCAAATGGGGGAGCACAGAGAGATTTATGTGCGTCTTAGCCGCAGGCTCTCTATGCGGGAGGGGCTCTCGAGAAAAATTAACGTTGAGTAAAACTTAGCCAAGATCGATTGGGTTGGGGAGCGCAGATGGTCAGATGGAGCTCACTCCCACCCCCTACCCCTGCCTCCCTCACCCCCACCCACCCTTTCCAATTCCATCCTCCCTCCATAAGCATATAAAAACAACACTTTCTCTCTGCAGGTAACCGACTTCATGCTGAACTCCCCTGCTGGTACTTTTCTGACTTGTCAAAACTCCACAGAAGTCCAAATACAGGACGATAGCAAGCTATGCCTCAAAATAAATGTCATGAGAGGAAGGTATGAGGTGGGGGAGCGAAGGAGGAAGGCACAAGACAACTCGAGACTGATTACTGTGTGAAAAGCGTATTTTTTAGTGTTGATATCGGCTGATTGTGGTATTGCAAAAAAAAAAAATCTAATTATTTTTACATCAAAAACTTTATTTTTTAATCAAAGCATCAATTGTAAAAATTCAGGAAAATTAAAGTACCACCTCAAAGTTTTCGCTCACCCACCAGCCCAAACTGTAGCACTTCCTCATTTGGCTTCATGAAACAAAGAAAATAACTTTTTCAAAGTTCACTTTGTGAAATGCAATGAGCTTATCAGTAAATGTTGATTCGTTGATAACAGAGCAGCATCACCGCAAATTACATGTGGGTTTTTTATGGCTGTTGCTCAATGTACTAGGATAACTGTTACATCATGCACCTGCTGATAATCTGCAATGAACATCTCGCTGTGATATTAACCTGTGATCGTTAATGCCGAAAATGGTATTTATTTGCAGAATTTACAACGTTCTCTCCAACCCATTGCTTGCTCGAGGAAACGAAAGAGTATAGGTTTCCACGCATCTACAAAGTGTACAGTCAAATCTGATTATCAGGATCACCAAACAAAAAAGATTCGATAAACTCATCGATTGCCCCACAAGCGCCACAGTGAGACATAAATGTACCAAGCAAGAGTTATGCCTCTGTATATAGTTGTCCCGCCCCCTTAAGATGCCATTATTTTGCTCAATGAAGAATATGTTCCATACAAGCAGCGAAACAAACACAATGCGGTGACAATTCCACAAGGCCCCCGAGGCTGAGATTTTGCCATTTAAACATGGCTCAGAATTGCCAACTCTAATAAGCAGTGGAACATTTTACCTGCCCTCCTCATACATCAAAGTAGAGAGTGTGCATACAACTATTGTGATGAAAGCAAATATTTTCCAAACGTGTGAGCGGCCAAAACAAAAAAAATTAAAAAAAATTAAAAAAGCAGAGGAAGAGGTCTATAGAAGAGCACACGGCCACGGAGGCAGCAAAAGCCACCAAGCACAATTTTACGTACATAGTGTGCCACCAACCAAAGGGAACAACACTGGCGGCCTGGTTGTGCTGCTGATCTGAAATACACAGGTGCAAATACAATTGCGCCATTGCAGGCCTCCGTAATAAATATTAAAAAAAAAAAAAAAATCGATATGGGCCGTAATAACATTGGCCAGCGTCCAGCATGGACGTATGTGCAGGCGTTTATGACAAGCGGCAACCATACATCATCCCAGGGAGCAAAAGGGATGGAGGAGAACCTTTATTTAGGATTCTATGAATATATAATCGGCATAGTCGGCCTGTATTTCAAGAGTGCCAGGGCGCTTCCAGCCTTTTGGACAAAGACTTTCATTCGCGCTGCCCTGGAGCGAGGCTGTGGACAGATTCCATACGAGGACAGCTGTACAGATCGTTTATGATCGAGTCTTCGCCTGACACACGAGCCCAAAGCATGGTATAAATAGAAATAAACAAATACAACACAAGACACATTAGATAAAAGGGGACACTTTGCATCGAGACAAGCCATGCATTTCAATCAACTTCCATTTGGGCTTACCCTCGGTTGCAAGAGGTGAGGTTTGGGGGAGTGAGAGGGGAAATGTGTGGAAAAAAAGCACTCCATTTATGGAATATGTCAACACTATTACTTCCCATGGATATATCATTTTGAGACATTTCTACTGCAGATCAGATATGTCATGCAGAAGAGAATGTATCATCTTGCTTGAACATTTCCTTCACCTTACATCTCATCATGATAAATGTGATATTAGCACAGTTTAACACAATCATACACTTTGTCTCTTTGAGCAGGTACTGGAGTTCACAACAGTATAGACTATGAATAGAACTTCATGATGTTCTTGCACAAAATGTTATGAAATTTGAGATGAGCATTGGAGTCTTGAGATTTCCCCAAACCCTTTGACGCTGCAGTTTTGCCATTTGGGCACAGCACGGCTTGAGCAAAATAGACATGAAGAAGTGAACTGCAAGTTATTGGTCTGACTTGCATATTCACAAAAGGAAAACATTCACGGTAAGTAAAAAGAAAGAAAAGTTATCACTGCAATTATAACTCACCAAGGACCACCAGGCAGCAATCAGCAAACATGATCAAATAGGGAAACAAAAATGCTCCCCGTTAAACATCGTCATTTCAGGAGTAACATTTCCATACTGCTTGCAATCAGCAATTCGAGTGACTCAATTGCAAGATTCCATCTACGACTGTGAATGTGTGGGAAGCTGTCAATTCCTCCTTCTTTGGTACAAGAGCATCCCCTCCCCCTCCGTGGTTGAACATTTGAGCCAGACATGCAGTTTTCTTAAATATATACATTTTACAAATGAGCACATGGCACTGCAGTAATGCTTTCATCTGCCTGCTCACAAAGGGCACATCTGAGCGAACGTTGTGAGATTCCAGGCACGCAGGCAAAATTCTCGAATGGTATACAAAAGTAACCATATTGCAGGAATAAAGAACTGCGGAGGAACATCCACATTAAATATCCAAAAAATAATTTTATCACTGAAGAAAAATTAAAATATTCTCAAGGTGTTAAAGGAATTATCAGCAAAGCAAAGGAACACATCAATGAAAACAAAATGATAATACTTGAACAATGCATGTTCAAAAATGATTATGCTGTTCATTTACCATGACCTTTACCTTCCACAAAAGTTTTGTATAATGTGGGAGTCAAAGTACAAATAATATTCAATGTGAAACAAATTATATTGATAAGCAGATATTTTCACACAAAGATAACAAATGTTGAATT
>NC_140964.1:88190286-88217786 GCF_056783735.1 Eptatretus burgeri | reverse complement strand
CTTTATGGTGTTCTGCGAATTTCCACTGCCGTAACAATATATATATATATATATATATATATATATATATATATATATATATATATATATATATATATATATATATATATATATATATATATATATATATATATATATATATACATATACATATACATATACATATACATATACATATACATATACATATACATAAACATACATATATATATATATATATATATATACATATACATACATATATATATATATATATATATATATATATATATATATATATATATATATATATATATATATATATATACACACGGTCATGCGCCGCGTAACGACGTTCCAGGCAACGACGCATCGCATATACAACGGATCTGCCGGCTCTGAAAAAAAAAAAAAAATGAAAAAAAAAATGTAGCTGAAAAATTCCTATCGCCGAGTGATGTCGCCGACGACGAAGCGCTGCCAGTCGTATAAAAATAGCACATACAATTATGTGCACTGTACAGTAAATAATACATCATAATGATAATAAACGACAGTGTGGCCCTGTTATAATGCGATCGTTGAGGTCCATAAAATGTCATCACGAAAAAATCAGGGTCGTGCTAAATCGGGATTCAAGGAAATCGGCTTTCAAACTGAACCAATGTTTGCACGTTCACCTTCGAGCAAGTAAATTACCTTTGAATTGAAGAATTCCGCGAATAAATCGTTGTTGCAGTCGAAATTAAAACACCAATTTGTTTTTAGTGAAGCTTTTTATGTTGTTAAAACGATCGCACTGTTCCGAAAATATATATCAAAATTGACAGGTGCTCGTTTCTTCATTTGTAAATTATAACATCGATGTAATGATTACGTATTTATAAAATCCAAACGCTATTTATTCATCTTTCTATAATCGATGCGAGAAGAGATTGTAAGCTGCTGCTAACAACACCGATGGCTGTCATGAACAGCACAATGGTAAATCTAACGTGTCTTCCGTCTCTCTTGGATGTGTGTTACAATTGCCGACAGTATTCAGTACAGTAACATGCTGAACAGGTTTGTATCCGAGGAGCAATTGGCTGCACCATATAGCCGAGGTGTGTAGTTTTGTGTAACTACGATGTTCGAAAACGAAAAAAAAATGATGTTCGCACAACGACGACGTCGCTTAATGACGCGTTTCTCAGAACGTAACCCCATCGTTAAGTGGCGCATGACTGTGTGCGTGTGTATCATATATATATATATATATATATATATATATATATATATATATATATATATATATATAAATATATATATTGTTGCGGATTCGCGCCCGCCGGCGTGCGAACGGCCACGGAACTCGAATCGCGGCACGTCGCCCACCGGACGGACAATCCCGTCGTGACCCTCTCGGACTAACGCCGGGAACCAGTCACGGGTGGGCCTTTCGGCCTCACCACGATCGTGCCAATCGGCCCCCCGCGTGGGATAGGGTTGCTCGCCAAATTCGACCTACCTAAGTACCCACACGGAGGGTAGACCGGGCGATCGCACCTCGCCACAGGTCGACTTCGGACACGGGCCACTTTAAGCGACCCGTTCCGTACTATCGGGATAACCGAGCGGTGTTATCGTCAACCTCGACGGTTCGATTAATTATTGGGCGTATTTAGCCCACGACCAACCCTTTACGTGAAGTAAGATGGAGATTCAATTCGAGAAAAGACAAAGCGAAACGGGAAAACAGTTCAACATAAAGCACATTTATTCCGCGGCACACGGAAAGCACACATATACAATTATACACCAAAAGCAAATGTAACAAAAGAAGAAACACCACAATAATGCACAAAAAGCAAATGTAAAAGAAGAAAAGCACACTGCAGATCTACTACCGACTACCGAGCACACGGCAACACTTGTACAGTTTTACTTCACAGACGGCAACACATATACTCAAAGCAAAAGAAAAAGGGACCACCCTCCACTATGAGGGGGCAGACGGGCCTGGGGCCGAGACCGCGTCGAGCCTATCCGTCTGGTGATGAGCCGCAAAATGGCGGCGGCGCCCCGACTCCGCGGGCCTCGCTGGCACTGCCTGAAATGGGGTGGGAACGGGACCCCTTCTCACACTATCTCAGCGCGGGGGGAAACAGGAGGGGGTTGTTGATGCTCGGGGGAATGAGGATATCTCGCTGGCTCGGGTCCCGCGACGAGCGTCTCCACCGCGACCTCGGTCGCGTTATCGGCCTCCCCTCTCCGCAGCTCCCCGACTCTGACACGAGCGCCCTCTCGACTGCCTTCGCCGCCGCCACCTCTCCAACTCTCCCACTCTCCTCAGCTCCGTCCAACTGCTTTCTCCGACTCCTCTCTTCTCAACTCTCCTTGACTGACTCAACGACTCCGACTCTTCCCAACTCAACTGCCTTTTTGGCGAGCGAACGCGGCCCTTTATAGCCCCCGGGGCTTCGCGCCTTCACCTTCGACCCTTTACCTCTGGCTGGCCCCCCATTGGACAGAGGAAAAGTGGGCGTGAATGCTTTTTGATCCGCGAATCTGCATATAGCGATTATACTCCGACGCACCTGGAGGCGGGGCCAAATCGCCCCATGCTCGCTGATAGGACGGAACAGAAGTGGGCGTGAATCGTTTTTGATCCGATTTCTTCGGAAAGGCTGGTGTTTTTGCACCCGCCGCTCGGCGCGCGCCCTGCACGAGTCCAGGATCGGTGTCCACAAGCGGCGCGGGAATGGCGGTGATGCGATGGTTGCGAGAGCGAGATGTGACGGCAAGGGTCGTGGCTGTGGTTGTGAAGCGGCGTTGCGGTTGGTGGTTGTTGTGTGATGGCTGTTGAGACGTGGTTGGTGGTGGTAGTAATGGTAGTAATGGCGGCTGGTCCAAAATAAAGATAGTAAAAGAAAAACGGCTATCGAGAAGGGTCGCAGCCCGAAGGAATGACATTTATTCCCTCTAAACAACGGGTTTGGACTAACTACACATATACTTACAGAGATATCTCACCTGAGGGACCTGAATGGTGGTTTGCGAATTTCGTCAACCACAACACTACCCCCTCCCCTTTTTACAGACTCGTCCCGAGTCGTCAAATTTTCGTGTGCCATCATGTGTAGTTTTCCCCTAGTACATTTTACCTACGGATCCTTGAGTGCGACATTCATGGTATTCGTGTCCCCAAAATAAATAACCTGAGGGCTGAGTAACTACCTCAACAAACCCACTCACACGGACGACTTAAATAAAATTGCCGGTGCTAAGACAGACATGCCGGGGGCGCACTCATATTTACAGTACATCTTAACCTTAACTTACAAATTTTACACCAAACCATAGCCCAGGATCAATGAACTCTGCAAAAAGAAAGCAGTTAGCAGGGAGCCAGGCTGCCCGCATGCAGTCTCTGGCTCAAACAATGCAGGTGACAGGGAACGTGGCCGGCTGCTCACTCGCAGTCCAAGGCCTTCCCTTTTGAACTGAACGCAGTGAACCACAACGGTGCATGGGCTGCACGAACGCAGTCTCCGTGCCAGCTCAAGTGGCACACGCAATGAACACAACGAATGGATGGATGAATGGATGGACGCAAACACGGTGCACGGGCCGCCACTGCAGGCCCGTGTTGTAGCTGCCAACAGGGCAGTTCTCGCAGCTTGCAAACTGTTGCTTTCTGATCCTGGCGCACATGGCAATGAACAGGGGGGGGGGGGCAAAGCAAAAATTGAACGGGGCTGGTGAACAGGGGCAGTGGGCATGGCATGGCAAAGGTGATCAGGCAAACACAGCCTGCAGAACAAGGCCGCTGCAGGCAAACACAGCCGGCAGATGAACTGGCCAGCACAGGCCTTGCAGAAAACAGCTGCAGACGATCCGGCCGGTACAGGCCTTGTAGCACAGCAGCTACAGCCGATCCAGCCGGCACAGGCCTTGCAGCAAAACAACAGCTGCCGATGAAGCTGGCCAGCCTTCGTCGTTCAGTGGAGGTTGGTGGAGGGAGTGCGGTGGTGCTGGCCACTCGGAAGGCGGGCTCGAACCTACTCTACGGTCTCCCTCCCAACCTATCGCCTTTGCCTGTCACTGTCTATACCCACTCCCTTAATTTGTCAAACCCCAATTTAGCCCCAACTTATTTTTTTATTTTTACTTCCCCACTATAAATCGTCCCCTAACCCCCTGTACTGTCCTTGTTCGGCTAACCTATCCTGTCACCTAGCCTACTCCCAACCCCTACGTTCCCTTCCCGGAGGGGAACAAGGGAGAGCTGGCGTCCTGTGTCGAGGCCCAACGAAGCCTCAGGATGGCCTCCCCAGACTTCAGCGATCTAACCCAAAGTGGGTCCAGTGGCCCACAACGAGAGCGAGTGGATGGATGGTGCGGAGGGGTACACTTCCTATTCTACCCTATCCATTTAACTGTTCAACTACCCCGGGGCTTTCAACAAGCGCCTCTCGCTTCAACTATTGGTTCTAACAACCCAGATTCCCGTCGCCTGTGTTGGTGTCCTCACAATTTCGGGCCTCGCCCCCCAATTTTCTCTCCGTGCCCTCACACAGTCTCATGGCTGGGACACGTAGCTCCCTTTGGCAGGCACGACCCTCTGCCGATTCTCCGACGATGGCACCCCCGGGCACTACACTGCCTCCGAGCCTACCAGCTCCCTAAACACCGGGGAGTGCCCCCCATGGCACCTCCCCTGAAACGCACACGTGGCAGGCTGGCTTCCCAGGCCCCTTTCCGAGGGTCACCCGTGCCCACAACACTGCCCACGCGGCTAATGGCGCCCCGGGCCCCCGCACCAAGCAGGCGCACCCGTGCCCACTACGCTATCCCGGCCCCCCATGGGCCCTTGGCCTACTACGGCCGACTAGCCTGGTGCCCGGGGTACCCACTCAGCGATACTCACCTTTCGCAGCCACGCTCCCAGCCCATCAACAGGGCTCCTGCACCCCTCCAAATGGGTTTCGAGCCTACATTCACACCAACAACAAAACGACCTCCATTTTTCAATTTAACTAACCCCCTAACTCACTCTACACTGACCCCGGGGTCCCTTGGGCGGGAGTCACTCCTCCCCCCAATCACTCATCGCACCATGCATTCCCCATTCGCTCCACTCACACAGACCCGCTGGCCTCACTCACTCACCAAGCACATGCTTCCACTTCACTCACCAACAACTCTTCAACACACTCACCGCTGAACTCTGCCATCCTTCGAACTACATCCCCTAACTAACTCGTGCTCCCACGTCGTCCCTTAAACTATAGCACGTTCCATTTAACACTACGTAGCTAAGCTACGTCCCCACTACACATCCACAAGTCTGTTACTGTCTCCAAATAATCCCATTAATCAATTTCCCAACCTAAATCTCGCTACAATCCCTCTAACTCATCCATTCCACGGACTCCATGAGGACTTACCCCTGCCCCATGAAGTCGGTCTAACCAAGCTAACCCTTCCCCCTAACTAGTTTCCATCCTGTGCCCTGGTAAGGGGGTCTTCCACCCCTTGCCCGGGAATCCTGTGCACCCGAAAGTGAGGCTTGCTTTTTTTTTCTTTTTTCTTTTTTTTCACATGCGCATCACCAGCGCGGCAACTCACAGCTCGCGCACTTTGCACCTGCCCGTGACGTCATGCAGCTGCACGTGTACCTCGTCCCTCCTTGGACGGTACCATCCGGCAGGGATACCCCTCCTGCCGGATTCCAACCCCACGTGCAGCCATGACGTCACCGTGCGCATAAAAAAAACACAAGCCCCACGTCTCGAGGGGTTCCCCATGCGAACACATGTGCTTTGCCCGTTGGAGCTTAACACACACGATCGCGTGGAGAACCCGTCCGGTCCAAATCCATAATCCTGCCTAAACTTTGTCCGTCCGCGGGATCGGCAAATCCACCGCGTGCGTTTCCGGACCGGGACTTCACTCTCGTAAGCGAGCACGTGGGGGCCTCGTGCGTTGCACAGCACGGACCTCGTGCTCACTGCTGGGTGAACCCGGCACGGTCCCCGAAACAGCTACAGCCGCAACCCGGCTTTTGTCTCTCAATCGTCGTTGTCGTCTCCATTCGACCCACGCACTCCCGCGTGTTACGACGCTAACACACCTCACCATTAAACTCACACCGGGAGACGCGGCTGCATGTTCACACATGCCGACCGACATCTCCCTTACACACAGCGACCTTGCACACGCTGTCTCTCTCACACTCGGCCGCTCACTCACGCATGCCATTTCCCTTGCACACGTGGCTCCACTCACTCGCGGCCTTCCACTCACTCGTGCCATTTCCCTCACACAACCATACCACTCACACACGCGGGGGCACTCGCCCGCGGTGCCTCATCCATACACCGTGCCTCACTCACACACGCGGGGGCACTCATCCGCGGTGTTTCACTCATACACCGTGCCTCACTCACACACACGGGGGAACTCATCCGCGGTGCCTCACTCATACACCGTGCCTCACTCACACACGCAGGGGCACTCAACTGCGGTGTTTCACTCACACACGGTGCACTGGGAAGCACACCCTTCTGCACACTTACCACCACACCACTCACACACGCGGGGGCACTCGCCCGCGGTATCTCACTCACACACGCGGGGGCACTCGCCCGCGGTGTCTCACTCACACACGCGGGGGAACTCGCCCGCGGTGTCTCATCCATACTGGCGGTTTCATCCACACACGGGGACGCACTCACACCTTGCACCACACACACAGGGACAACCACACTGGGGATTCGTGTCCCCACAAGGGTCTCCGGGGCCTCTATACCCCCCAAGCTCTCCGTGCACCTGTCCACAGCACCCATCCCCTCCACCTCGCAAAGCACGACCGAACTCACCTGGTCGTGACTCGCCTCAAGGGGGCATACTCCCTCCCCTCGTTCCTGGAGGAGGCCATCCAACTGCTCGCACCGGGTCTCTACCCAGTTCGCGAGCTCACCCCCATTATCCTCCACTACCTCCGTGTGTGTGTGTGCGTCACTTACCCCGTCTTCATCGTGTAGTCTTCCCTCTATCGTTCCCATCTCCCGTGTCTCTGCCAACTGTCACCTCTTCGCCCTTTACCTCCCTTGTCTCAACTATTATTTCCGTCTCTTCCCTTGTTATCTCCCTCGTGCACGTCTCCGTCACCCCAATTAGTTTTTCCCTCTCGGTCACCGTCACTTTTTCCGTCACGACCCTCGCCCAACACGTCCCCCGAATTATTTTTTCCTTACCCGCCTCCACCGCGGGCCCGACAGCCGTTGCACTCCCTCCCAGCTCGTTCGCTCCCACACGTGGAGTCGCCATTTTAAGCTCCCCGGTTACTGCCTTCATGCCCGCCTGCAGGCTTCGGCCCATGTTCCGCGTCTCACCCCGCAGCTCTTTCATTTCTTCCTTCATTTGCTTGTTCATGCCTTTTATTTCGTTTTTCATTTCATTTGTGTTTGTATCCATCCTTGCTCTCATTGCCGCCAGCATGGCGCATAGCTGGGCCATGTCGGGTGCGCTTGGGTGAGCCGTTTCGGCAGGGATCGGGGAAGGGTTTTGGTGGAGAGGGGGAGGGGAGGTGTCATACACCGCGGCCGCCGCCGCACCTATTTCGGGCTCTGGGTTCAGTTGGGCGAGTTCGTGTTCCTGCACAACCGACATTTCCTGCACGGGGATTTCATCCTGGACCATGGATTCTACACATTCTACATCCATTTCTAATACCCCCGGCTCCCGCTCGCCTTGAGACGCCATCTTATTTCTCGTAAAGGGTTAATTTAAATCGCTCGTAATTTGGAGGGAATCGGGGTCGCTTCTCTCACCCCTGGACCGATTCCCGTGAATTTAGCTGGAGACAGGAGAGCCCGTTTTCCCGTTCTCCGATACCAGTGCCGCGAGGAGGGCGATGAGTTTATATCGCACAACCTGACACCAGTGTTGCGGATTCGCGCCCGCCGGCATGCGAACGGCCACGTAACTCGAATCGCGGCACGTCGCCCACCGGACGGACAATCCCGTCGTGACCCTCTCGGACTAACGCCGGGAACTAGTCACGGGTGGGCCTTTCAGCCTCACCACGATCGTGCCAATCGGCCCCCCCGCGTGGGATAGGGTTGCTCGCCAAATTCGACCTACCTAAGTACCCACACGGAGGGTAGACCGGGCGATCGCACCTCGCCGCAGGTCGACTTCGGACATGGGCCACCTTAAGCGACCCGTTCCGTACTATCGGGATAACCGAGCGGTGTTATCGTCAACCTCGACGGTTCGATGAATTATTGGGCGTATTTAGCCCACGACCAACCCTTTACGTGAAGTAAGATGGAGATTCAATTAGAGAAAAGACGAAGCGAAACGGGAAAACAGTTCAACATAAAGCACATTTATTCCGCGGCACACGGAAAGCACACATATACAATTATACACCAAAAGCAAATGTAACAAAAGAAGAAACACCACAATAATGCACAAAAAGCAAATGTAAAAGAAGAAAAACACACTGTAGATCTACTACCGACTACCGAGCACACGGCAACACTTATACAGTTTTAATTCACAGACGGCGCCGACAACACATATACTCAAAGCAAAAGAAAAAGGGACCACACTCCACTATGAGGGGGCAGACGGGCCTGGGGCCGAGACCGCGTCGAGCCTACCCGTCTGGTGATGAGCCGCAAAATGGCGGCGGCGCCCCGACTCCGCGGGCCTCGCTGGCACTGCCTGAAATGGGGTGGGAACGGGGCCCCCTTCTCACACTATCTCAGCGCGGGGGGAAACAGGAGGGGGTTGTTGATGCTCGGGGGAATGAGGATATCTCGCTGGCTCGGGTCCCGCGACGAGCGTCTCCACCGCGACCTCGGTCGCGTTATCGGCCTCCCCTCTCCGCAGCTCCCCGACTCTGACACGAGCGCCCTCTCGACTGCCTTCGCCGCCGCCACCTCTCCACCTCTCCAACTCTCCACAGCCCCGTCCAACTGCCTTCTCCGACTCCTCTCTTGACTGGCTCTTCCCAACTCAACTCCGAACTCCACTTGACTGACTACTACTGCTTCTTCTTCCCAACTCAACTCCGAACTCCACTTGACTGACTACTACTGCTTCTTCTTCCCAACTCAACTCCGAACTCCACTTGACTGACTACTACTACTTCTTCCCAACTCAACTCCGAACTCCACTTGACTGACTACTACTACTTCTTCCCAACTCAACTCCGAACTCAACTTGACTGACTACTACTACTTCTTCCCAACTCAACTCCGAACTCAACTGTTTGGCGAGCGAACGCGGCCCTTTATAGCCCCCCGTGGCTTCGCTCTTTCACCTTCGACCCTTTACCTCTGGCTGGCTCCCCATTGGACAGAAGAAAAGTGGGCGTGAATGCTTTTTGATCCGCGAATTTGCATATAGCGACCACACTCCGACGCACCTGGAGGCGGGGCCAAATCGCCCCATGCTCACTGATAGGACGGAACAGAAGTGGGCGTGAGTCGTTTTTGATCCGATTTCTTCGGAAAGGCCGGCGCCTTTGCACCCGCTGCTCTGCTCTTTGCACAACCACACAGGCCGTTCCTTTTCTCTCATGTGCCCGTATGTGAGTGGCTATATGTGCGTGGCCGTACGTGCAAAAAAAAAAGAAAAGAAAAAAAAGAGGAATTGTGACGGCAATCGTGACGTCATAACACCGTGTCCTGTCATTGGTTTGGTAAATAAATGGCCATAACTTGGGAACCACTTGTCCGATTAATATCAAACCTTGAAAAGGCACATATATCCACAGGGCCCCAGCAATATACCTGGCAAGTTTCAATGAGGTCGGACCAGTGGTTGTTGAGAAACAGCGGTCGCAGACACACAGATACACAGACAGACAGACACACAGAGATTGCTGGAATTATAGAAAGATATTTGTGTATATATATATATATATATATATATATATATATATATATATATACACATATATATATATACATATATATATATATATATACATATATATATATATATATACATATATATATATACATATATATATATATATATACATATATATATATATATATATATATATATATATACATATATATATATACATAACATATATTGTTGTTGGCCGGGAGTCGGGTGAGAAGACCACCAGGGGAGTAAAGCTATCTCGGGTTCCCACCAGACTCCCCGAAATTGCAGGTCATCGCACACAGATAATTCCGTGATGCGGCGGATTGCTAACGGACCGGGAACGCCAATAGCTCAACCACGTGACCCATGGACCTCCGTCTATGGGTTAATCGGGTTACCTAATTAATTACCTGATCTAATTACCGGGGGACACACCCTCGGTACGCCTTGTCAGAACCGGATCAGATGCAGCCGAGCGACACTGCCAAGGACGTACCGGCGAAAAGGAACGGATCGTTGGGAAGAAAGTCCCAGCTCGGCTCAGATACGGACCATGCTGGATCAATGAAAGAAAAGACAACAACGAGCTGGGAACATTTCTACTAATAATTTATTAACAGGCAGCGAGGAAAGATATGTGGCACAGTGAATGTAGTTTATTGTTGTGTATACGTAAAGATAGGAAGAAAAGTGTGGTGCGACAATAATACAAGCAACTTACAAAAGCAGACACAGATCAGAGTTATCCTGATGTAATTCTTCTACACTCTTAACTTAAGCGAGGACAGGCGCCATGCCATACACACACACAAAACCCGATGAAGAGGAGTTAATGAGAATAAATAAGAGAGGAGATGAGGCTAACGGTCTTTCACTACCTTGATCGACCGCACCACCAGTACATTTTGGGGGGATGCTCCGCTGGGCGATACTTCCCTGACAGGTGGTGCATCACCTCCCACTTCGTGACACTTCGTGAAGCTAAGTGGCGATCCAGAGAATGGGTCGCAACCATCAGGCGTGAAGGAAGGACTTTGGGCAGAGTCTGAAGTGAGCTGATGAAGGAAGGCGGAGTCAGCAGGCGAATGGGTGCGTTGTCAATCCCAGGCCAGACAGAGAGCACAATGAGCTGACAGGAAACATGAGCAATGAACAGGAACGGAAACCACCAGCAGACGGGCACGCTCGAACGGCCCCACGACCCGTCTTTTTATAGATCCTGTGGTGCGGGGCGGGGGCGAAAACCCGAAGCGGTGTCATCACCCGAATCGGGCGCTCTGATTGGGACTCGGCCAGCACACGGCCGAGCCATGATGGCTGGAAGCGGCTCCACTTTACATCCGGCAAGATGATTCCAAGCTGTGGAATCGTCCCGCTCTGAACACCGCGACACGAATCGCCCTGCACCAAACCCCCGGGCCATGCCCCGGCGACCGGCGGTCAGCACCGGTCAATGCGCTGCCTGTCTGTACACCATGCAGCCCGAGCCATACAGCACGCCTCTGCCCGGCAACAGTCTTGCCGGGCAGAGAGGCGATAAGACGTCCGCGGTGGTCAGCCAAAACCGATGGTAAAATGCTCTGGAAAACACAGGCGCAGGCCCGAACAAGAAGTGTGCCATTCGTGCCTGCTCTGTGTAGATAATAAATTATCCAGGGGCTGCACGTGGGTTCGCCGCCATTGAGCATGCGGTCATTTATCAAAAGTAGTGGTGTTCACAGTGACAGTCCTGATCTGTGTCATGAACCGAAGGAAAAGATTGGATATAATTATTAGATATAGCCTTGGATTGAAAAGAGGACAGATATAATTATTATATTCAGAAATGGGTTGAAAAGAGTGCGCCGCGTGCGTACTGTACGGCGTTGGCCTTTTGGTGTGTTGCTCCTTCTATTTCCTCAGCAAGGCATTCCTGCAGCGGTGCCGTCGTGTTGGTTATCCTTCCTATTTCTTCTGCCCAGTGGGTGGAAATTACCGCTGTGCTGCACGTGTTCCGTGCAGCGTGGGCGTTTGACGTTTTGTTCCTTTTGGTCTTTTCTGAGGACGCATTCTTACATAAAGGGTGCGCCACAGTTTTTACAGGTGGGCGTCCGAGCGTAGTTCCTGCTGGCCTTCATGAGGACCCATTGTCAGCGCAGGGAGAGGCCGTGGCTTTTACAGGTGAGTGTCTGGTGCAGTGCCTGCTTGAATTTATCTCAGGAATAGAGAGAAAGAATAGAAATGAGTTCAGAGATATAATCAGACATAACTCTGAGACTCACACAACGCACTTGTCCCGTTTGTCCCATTAGACAAGAAGGAAGGGACTATCTGTACGTATATTAATGAAACAACTGTCTGGGGACCACTGTATGATGGATGCCATTGCTTTGGAGGGATGCGGTTCCCAGAACCGCAATAATATATATGTAATATACAATGTATAAAATATAATGTATAAAATAAAAATATATAATATATAAAATGAACATATATATTGTTGTAGATTTCCGCCACTCCGGCGTGCGGACGACCGCCTTGAGCCCGATTGCGGCCGCACGCGCCCACCGAATGTGGCAATCTCGTCGCAGCTTCCGGATCAACGCCGAAACCCAGCTACGGGTGTTTTTAACACACCATAAACCAGCCAACTCTTCTGTCCACGCGTTACAGGGTCGATCGCCGAATTATCGATGTACCCAATTATTCGCGCGGACAAAAATGCCGGGAGTTTATACTTCAGCGGGACCTGCACGAAAACAACCGCTTTAAGCAGCTCGTTCAGTATGCGATTGCCGAGCGGTTTAATATCGCCAAGCCCCGTCGGACCAGATGTACGTTTTATCGGCTTTAAAAGCCAGCTAATATTCCGAACACATAATGGCAGTTAATGGAGGAAAGGGACGCAACGAGCAGGTGAACATTCAAACAATGGGGATATTTATTTCCAATGCAGGCACGTGAGCAGTGAATGGGGGGATGGGAACAAGACACGAGCAAAAACCTACAGCCGATGTCTATTTATTATGTACATGCACTTAGTCAGTTCTACTTGGTAGACAAGGTGCCACAGACTTTCATGCAAACCCCAAGAAAGAAAGGAAGAACCGGGCTCGTACGCCTTTATAATTGCTCTGAGCCGGGATGACCGAAGGGGCTCCGAGAGACCGAGCGGGCTTCCTGCCACCCTCTTGGTGACTCGCTGGGTGACCCTCGATGTCTCTGCCCGCACTCCAACCTCCGAACTCTCCAGCTCTTTTCCCCGACTCCACCACACCAGCGCAGCACGAACTTGAATGCTCTCTCCCAGTGCTCTTCTCCAACTGGTGTCCAACTCAGAACAGCTCTGACTCCAACTCAGAACTCAGAACAGCAACTCAGAACAGCTCTCCACTCCAACTCAGAACAGCAACTCAGAACAGCTCTCCACTCCTTTTCGGCCCTCGAACGTGGCTTTTTATCGCTCCAAGGGGAGGGCATTCGCCCCTCCCTTCTCGGCGCGCGAGAGAAAAATCCTAGGAGTGATCGGGTTGTTTTTCTTCGGAGCATACTTTTTGTAACCGTCACTTTTGTTTACCCATTCTGAGGGACCCACCCCAACCATCAATCCTGTTTTCGTCCCAGAATATCGGGGTGGGAGTTGTTGTTTTTGTTTGTAGAGGAGGGTCGCTGTGTTGTGGAGATTGACGAGGTTGTTGAGATGCTGTTGTGGTGGTGGAGGTGGCGTGGTTGTTGAGTTGTTCATTATTGTTGTTGCAGTTGTTATTGTTAAAATAAAGATAGAAAAGAATAACACTACCTCAAAGATGCACAGCCCGGCACACGAACAAATCCCGTTATACATTGGTGGGGAAATCTAACCTGGAACACACACTTATCGACATAACTGATCTTCCGGGAACCTGAATGGTGTTCTGTGAATTTCCACAACCGTAACAATATATATATATATATATATATATATATATATATATATATATATATATATATATATATATATTGTTGTAGATTTCCCGCCCGTCAGCGTGCGAATGACCGCATCTAACCAATAGCGGTTGCTTCGCCCACCGAACGGACAATCCAGTCGCGGCTTTCCGGATCAACGCCGGAAACCAGCCACGGGTGTGTTTTTAACCACACCACAACCTTGTCCGCACTCCACCGTGCTACAGGGTCCGATTGTCAAATCTTAGATTTACCTAATTATTCTCGCGGGTCGGTTACCGAGAGATTGTACCTCAACGGGACCGCTTGGAAATGAGCCGCTGAAGCAGCTCGCTTCCTTTTGGGATAACTGAGCGGGGTATTATCGCGCAGTCCCGTTGGACCCGATCACTTTACCGGCTATTTAAAAACCAACTATATTCCGAGTGCAAGATGGGGCAGTTCAAGGAGGGAATGGACGCAACGAACAGGGTTACATTCACACAAGGACATTTATTATAATAAAGCACGTATGCAATTAAACAAGGCAAAACACGTATGCAATTATACAAGCAACAAAAGCACGACAAAAGAACTAAAACCATCTTCTTATTATGTACAGTCGCTTGCACTTAACAGCAGTTCCTACTTATGAGACGGGCCCACGGACACACGTATGCACACACACATCCAAGAAATGGTGGCAGAGGCCTTTAATAACGAGCTCCAGCTCGGAGGATAGGTGAGCTGAAACCCAGAGCCTATCTCGAACCTCTCCACCTCATGTGGTCTTCAAGTTGTTCGGACCCGGGCTCCAGCAAGAGCGAGCTGGATCCAATCGCCGTGAGCTGCGATCCTTCCCGAGCTCCCGCGAATCCTCCCGCGCTTCTCAACACATGCTGGTGAGACGAGGCGCCGATCCTTCCCGTCGATGCGTCGCTTCCCCGAGGAACCACCTCCAAGAAGAGATCGATGAGTCGCACCAGCCAGGAACCAAAATGGAGAACAAAGAGCTCCACGAACCAAGAAGAAGAAGCCACCACTCACAGCTCAAGCCGAGCGACCGGCTCAACTCTCTTCCAAGCAAAGCAGCTCGAAGCAAAAAGCTCTCCCGAGCCAAGCAGAAGCCGAAGTTCACTGAACCACTAAAGCAAAAAGCCTCCAAAAAGCCTCCCCCCGAGCCAGGCCTCAGCCGAAGCTCACTGAGCCAGCCGAAGCAAAAAGCTTCCGAAGGCCTAAACCCTAGCGCAAGCCAAACAGGACCCAAAGGTCTGCTGAACGACTACTCTCTGCCGAAGCAAAAAGCTTACCACTCAAAAACAAAGAAAGGATCTCGTCCTTATCCTTCTCCGCCACCCTCCCCCACGCCCGGCGTGACTCATGCCCTCGTGATCCATCCCCCCGCTCAACCACGGGTGGGAGGGAGTTGTTGACATCATGAATCACGGGACGGCAGGGTGGTTCTTCCTCTTCGCAGAAAAGGGGGAGGGATGTCTCCATCGTTCGTTCCTCAACTATTAAATTGATCCGTAGCGCATCTAATCGATTTCTGAACATTTAAACAATGAAAGGTGAGCTATCTCGGGAACAAGCACTTGTCGACATAACTGACTGAAGGAACCTGAATGTTGTGTGCAATCAAATTCCCAAATTCGTAACAATATAAATATACACATAATATATAATATAATATTTCAGATATACTGTATTATATATATATATATACATATATATAAAATAAATACTGTACACACACACACACACACACACACACACACACACACACACACACACACACACACACACACACACACACACACACACACACACACACACACACACACACAAAAAAGACCATTCTTCACAAAATGCAAAATAATCTCGCTCTCTGTCTAACCTGCAGTCAGCAGGTATTACACACTATCCTCAACAATCAGAAGCAGCTGCAGCAGATGGGAAATTAACAAATGAAATTCACTCTACAGCTAAAAGCCCAACTAAAGCAAATCAAATCAGACTCAGCGTTATGGTGGTTCGAGCATCCCACTCTGAAACAGGGACACCAGCAGTTAGATTTTTGATTCTGGCAGTCATATCAGAATTGAAAAATGGTGCATGCTGATTCTTTGCTTGATGCTCAGCATTTAGAGGACAGAGCATACATAAAACCCCATTAGTTAGCATCCCAAAGGGGAGAGGGGAAGGAAGGAGTGTTTCTCTTTTAAATGCCCCACTTATTGCCGAGAAAAAAGGGCTGCTACGAGATTGCATCCATCAACAGTAGCCAGAGTACTCCAGGAAGTCAATTCTACCAAGAAATACCCCCTCTCTCCCCTCCAACTCCCACGGGACGCCAACTAATGGAGTTTATGTCTGTTCTTTCCTCTAAATGTATTTGTCTCAAGTCAAATTCTGTGTTGTCTGGAATCTGTCTGCATGGGGTGCATAATGTATGTGACAGCTTTCAATGAGCCTTTCACCCTGTATAAAATAATTTTACAAAAATGTGTTTTTTACTAAACTTTTTAGTAAATAATAATTTAAGAAACAAATAATAATTTACTACTAAAAAATAATTTTACTGAACAGGCAACAGACAGGTAGTGGACAAAAAAAATGGAAACACCTGGGTAAATGAGGGACATCAAGTATATTGAAAGCAACGGCTTCCACATAGTTGTGGCCCATGTGTTAATTAAGCAAATAACATTCCAGCATGCTTTGGGCCATGTATAAAAATGCTGCACAGGCCTGGTTGCCTATAATTATGGCTACCATGGCTGCAAGAAGAGACCTCAGTGACTTTGAAAGAGGGGTGATTGATGCGGCACATTTGGCAGGAGCTTCAGTGACAAAGACAGCCCAAATTGTTAATGTTTCACGAGCAACGGTGTCGAAGGTAATATCAGCATGGAACTCTGAGGGAAAGACATCATCAGCAAAGGGCAACAGTAGACGGAGGTGCCTACTCCAGAATCGCAATATCCGTGCATTAATTTGAACTGCAAAGCAAAGCAGACGAGCAACTCCAGATGAATTGACTGTGAATTTAAACCTGTGGCACAAGTAGCCAGTTTCATCAAAAACAGTCCACCTGGAACTCTAGAGAGTGGGATACTATAATCGGGTTGCAGTGCACAAACCGCTCATCACACCTGGCACTGCACATTTGTGAGTCAGTGGTGCAAAGAGCACAGGCAATGGACTACCGAGCAGTGGAGAAATGTGATATGGTCAAATGAATCATCCTACACCATGTTCTCGACAACCGGACGAGTGCAGGTGTGGCACCAACCGAAAGAACTTTACAACCCTGAGAGCTTCGTTCCAACAGTGAAGGGTTCTAGTGGTTCAGTAATGTTGCGGGGCGCATTTTCCTGGCATGGTTTGGGTGCAGTCATTCTCTTGGAAGGCAAGGTCAATGCCAATTGATACATAATGGTACTGAGTGATCATCTTCACTCAATGTTGCAGCATTTCTTTCCTGCCAGGAGGGTGTCTTCCAGGATGACAACACCCCCATCCACAGAAGGTTTGATGAGCATGACACTGATGGTATCCATATGTCATGGCCTTCTCAGTCACCAAATCTGAACACAATCGAGCATTTATAGGGTATTCTGCAATGACGTCTGAGACAGTGTTTTCTACCTCCAACAAACAGGTGTGAGTTGATAGACTTTCTCGTCAAACAATGGTGCCGCCTCCCTCCTGCAGAATTCCAGACGCTGATGGACTTTATGTCATGGTGGATACAGGCCATACGAGCCGCACACGGTGGCCCAATACCCTATTAAAAGACTTTACATTGGTGTTTCCATTTTTTGTCAACTACTGGCAGGTAACAGAATGGCAAATCTCCAATTTTGTTTCATAAAAAATAAGTAAAAAAAAAAAATAGTTGCTTCCATGGAGAATGTAAAATGTATAAAGATGAAATTAATTATAATCCAAAACATAATCCAAAACCCATTATTCTTACCAAAGGAAAATACTTTTATGAGAAGGTAATGTGATTAATCGTGTACCATGATAGTTTTCAGCAGTTTTTCGCCGCAAGGCATCAAGTCCGTCCTCATCTTTTGCCCATTCTAGCACCAGTCGGCGACCATACAAATGGGTACTATGGCACAGGGCCTCCATAGCTTTCTGTGAGTACAAGTGCACACCACAAAATATAAATGGAAGAATGACAGGTAACCCACACCCCAAACACTCAAAGCTTCCCCCACACCCCACACACACACACACAAACCTTCACCTTCCCATGCATCCCACACTCTCAAACCTTCCAACACACCCTACACACTCAAACATTCCCATGCACCCTACACAATAAAACCTTCCCCTCACACTCAACCCCTCTCCCGCACCCCACGCACTCAAACCTTCCACTGACACACACACACAGACACACACACACACACACACACACACACACACACACACACACATACACACACACACACACACACACACACACACACACACACACACACACACACACACACACACACACACACACACACACACATCTCCACCCAAAGCCTTACCCTGCCCCCGCAAAGCTTCCCCCCATCCTGCACAATCCCAATGCCTTCTTCCCCATTATTTACCTCCACCACCAAAGGTGAAGGAGGTTATGTTTTCAACCCTTTCTGTCTGTTTGTCTGTCTGTCTGTGTCTGTTTGTGTACAGGATATCTCAAAAAGTTGTGGACGGATCTGGATGAAATTTTGTGGACAGATTTGGTGTGTGACAAGGATGAACTCATTAGATTTTGGCGAAGATCCGGATCCGACTACTATAAATTTTTTAAGCGATTCTTCACCATAAAGAGATAGGGCGAAAAATGATATATTGCACGATATCTCAAAAAAGTTGTGGACGGATTCGGATGAAACTTGGTGGACAAATTTGGTGTGTCAAGGATGAATTGATTCCATTTTGGTGAAAATCCGAATCCGGATCTGGATACGAGAGTTATTTAATTTTCAAAGCGATTCTTCACCATTGAGAGACAGGACAAAAACGATATAGTACTGTATAGCATGATGTTTCAAAAATGTAGTGGGCCCGATATGTTCTTGTGGATCAAGCAATACGTGGCGGACGTATGCGCTCTGAGTGCCCTTCTAGTTTCTAACTGTGTGGACCTCAAACATCTGAGGTCTCTGCTCTCACCTGACAGATCTCTCAATCCAGGCCACTGCAGATAAACTAGACATCATCTGTTTCACAGAATCCTTCTTCCCACAGGATGTCCCTGACTCTTTCGTGTCTCTCCCCGGTTACAGTCTCCTCTGATTTGATAGGCCTGAACCACGCTTCAATGATGGGATTGCACTTTACATGAAGAACTCAATTTCTCATCGCCTCTTTGCTGATCTTACCCCTCCCAACCCCCAAGAGTACCACTGGCAGTGACATCCCCTCCACTCCACTTGTTCATCTGTGCATTGTACCATCCTCCGAACAGCGACGACTCCATCAACATCTCAGACAACATGGACAAACTTTTAACAACTCATCCCATCTCTCTTCCTCAAATGTGGCAATTTAAATTGCCATCATGCAACTTGGCTGGGTTTAGGTACCTCTCTCACCAGCTATGACACTTCAGCAAAGAACCTCTGTGACTCCATGGGACTGACTTAATCTGTAAACTTTCCAACCCAGATTTTGCCAAATGACAAATCCTCCCTTCTGGACTGGGTGATGACAAAGTTCCCTACAGATATCTCCTGCTCTTCAAATGCTTCAATTGGTTCTTCTGATCACATGCTTGTGAAAGTCAACATCCCTCTGGCTATTCTGAGAGAGCTTCCTCAAAACCTGAGAGTCTGGCATTTCACTCAAGCAGATTGGCTGGGCCTGCAAGCAGCCTGATGTTAACTCGGACTGAGAATTCTTCCATGGAAACTTGATCTCTCTCGTGCACAGATTCACCGCATATTGTCTTCAATTATCCAACCCTTCTTCCCACCCATGGTAAAATGAATCATGTGGTGAGGCAGTTGCTCTGAAACAACTTGCCTTCTCTTCCTGGAATGCAAATCTGACCAAAGGCAATCTCAGTGCATTCCAAAAACCCCACAAGAATTGTGTCCACTCTCAGCAGAGCCAGAAAACATCTGTCGAACCTCAAGAATGAACTTTCAAGCTTGTCTCCCTCCTCTAAAACGTGGTGGGGCCTTGTTAAGCCTGTCTCTGAAGTACGCTCCCCTTCCATCCCTTCTCTCTCTTCAAATGGTACCACAGCTGACTCCACTGGTGAGAAGGCTGAATGCCTCAATTCTGTGTTTGCTTCCAAATCTTGTGTCTCCAACCCCTCACTATTGGTACCCATCCTTCCCGGTCACACCCAACTGCTCCTGGACTCTGAGTCTCTTGTACCTGAGAAGGTGGAGAAGGTTATTTCAACCCTCGACTCTGACTCTGCAACTGGATGGGATGGCATTTGCTCACGTGCCCTAAAAACTTGCACTGCTGCTCTTGCACATCCTCTCTCTGCCCTTATCATCCTATCATTCATGCTAGGTCATCTTCCAATTGCATGGAAGTCCACCAACATCACAGCACCACATAAAATGGTGCAAAAACTGATCCACTCAACTACAAACCTCTCAGCATACTTCCAATCATCAACAAGACCATGGAATCCATCATCACAGTTGATGTGAAATCCTTCCTTTTCTCCAACAACCTCATCTCAGATCACCAATTTGGTTTCAGACCAGGTCATTCCACCTTGGACATTCTGCTTATACTCGACCAATAATGGATGGAGGCCTTCAATGTCAGACATAAGATCAGGACCATCTCTCCGGACATATCTCGTGCTTTAGATACAGTCTGGTATCCTGCCTTTCTCTCCAAACTCTCCGCCTATGGCATCAAAGGCCAACTCAACACATGGCTAACTGACTTCCTCTAATCTCGTAGCCAGTGTGTGGCTCTCAACAGAATCTTTTCACCTCCTCTCCCTGTCGAGGCTGGAGTGCCCCAAGGTAGTGTTCTGGGCCCAGTCCTATTCCTGATGTTCATCAATGATCTCTCTGACTCTGGAAAATCCTCCATTTGCTGATGACTCCACCATCTGTCGTGACATCCCCCATCCTTCAGACAGGCAGGTGCAGCCTCTTCCCTCTGTAGACCTTGAAAAAAAAAATCACAAGCTGGTCAAACACTTGGAATAAGTCTTTCAATCTTGACAGCTCTCTCACTCTCACGAGCTCACTATCCCTCTCCGAAAGGACCATCTGGCAAATCCTCCGATCGACTTTCTTAACAATCCTCTTAAGGAAGTTGTCATTCAAACTCCTGGGTCTCACTATCAGCCATGATTTTTCTTGGGCAAACCACATTTCAAAGTTGGCCTCCAAAGCCAGCCATTAACTGGGCATCCTCCATCGCAGTCTTTCTATGGCACACCTGAACTCTTATCCACCAACATGGCCTACATCCACAACTTGATCCCTGCCTCACATCTTGTTCATCTGATGCCGTGGAAACCAATGCCTTCAAGATCATTGGAATACCCCATGCTGAAGCTGAGTATCACTTTGCCATCGCAGACAGTCTTATCGGTCTTGCACCCTCTGCTCTTTCCGTGCTTTGTCCCCCCTGCCCCCAGGCCTCTGCAGGGTTGACACGGTCCACCTTCAACCCCCTTCTGGTGAAACTACCTAAATCCAGGATCACTGCTCTTCTCCACTCATTTGTTCCTGCTTTGCCCACCTGTGAAATCAACTTCCACAACCTCTTCAGTCTCATTCTTCCCTCAAGGTCTTCAAGACAGCTGTTCACCACCATCTCAAATAGTTGCCATTTTAAAACCATGATCTTTTCTATCCTAGTTAACCCCACCCAAATCCCTCTTTCCAATTTTCCAGTTTTCCCTCCATGGAGTTTCCTTCTGTGTCCATCTTGTCCACCCCATGCATGCGTGTTTTGCGTCCTGTTTTAGCCGTTACATTCTGATCCATTCAGTGTACTAGCTCTTCCATGAACCTTGACTGCATACAAAAGAAAAAAAAGGCACCATCCGTACAGAATGACATCACCAGCTGTTGTGTGGGAGTGTGGGAGTGCGGGTGGGGGGTGGGGGTGAGTTCAATGTGGGTTTGTACCCATCAAACCGAGTACTGACCTTGGCATCACGACGAGTGAGAAAATCGACAAAGCCAAAGCCTCTATGCATTCCAGATCCACTCATCTTCTTTGGGAGTCGGACCATCTTTATTTCCCCAAATGCACTACAAGAGGGGGACAAAAAGAGAAAATGAAAATAAAAATGGTATGATGACAGCAAGTTGAGCAAGCTTGCCAAAATGGAAATATTGTCACATGTATGGTCTCTGCATCAACTGCTCAACCACAACCACAACGGTAGCTGGTGCAGAGACTGAACAATGGAGATCATCTGCTGGATGACTGAATTAAATGGGGATCATGCCCGTGGGGAATTTAGTGTGTCCCCAAATTCAAAATGTGGTTTCCACCACATCGGTTAACAATTTGAAGTAACTATTTTAATCCTCTGGGGCTTTCCAATTTAACTAATCATTGGAACAGGAAAGACGGCAGAAACCAGATATGCATGTTTCACATCGGAAATACAAACACTTCAATTGGGACAAGACAGAACTAATCGGGCACAGAACCCCAGATGAAGACAGACAATTAATGAAAACAATACAAGTAGAACGCATCTCAAATGCAAAGACCATCTGCATCCACTTTGTGCTCAAACTAAATTTGATAAAAACAGCAGTTAATTTTTATTGTATTTTCATTTATTAATCAGTTTTTTCCATATTTACATCTTTAAGATGTCTTGAAAATTTAATGACCAAAGCTCAAATGGTAAATAGAGAAACACGGAAGCAATTCCAAAACTCGGTTGTTTTGTGCTGCACATTGGACGGGCTAATAAGACCTATTTGTTTTGACTATGACTTTGTTCTTTGAGATTTGGTCTCAATTAATTGGTCTTCAACATGTTGTCAGAATAAAAGTATGTTGAAAATTTGATGACAAAAGCTCAACAGTAAAAACGTTATGGCCCGGACAGACATTCTCACCAACAAGCGATTACAAAACCCCGTCTCTTGCACGTGCCAAACAATACAATTATCCCTTGCACATGTCCTTAATACATATTCAAAGTCCAATAAATCACACAAGCACAAATGGTGCTAAGGTCTTACATTCTAACTAATGACCACCAGCCCATAAACATGAACAATACATTTTACAGTGAAAGCAACATAATACTTACAAATAACAAAAAAATGAAACAATAAAAGTTGTAATCACAAAGGGACAAAAAACAATAACCATGCACATGAGCCTATCACTTGAAAGGTGTACTTCAAGCCAAAAGCCGAGAAGCGACAGCCTTTACCTGAACAGTTCCTGAACTTCATGCTTCTTGGTCTGGAAAGGAATGTTCCGCACGAGGATTTTAGAAGTTTTTTGCTTTGTTGCTTTCTGTATGTGCCGTCCGTGCAGTAGATTTGAGTCCGTCCTGAGGGTGATGGAGTTTTAAGAAGAGCAAGGACACCACATTCAATGAGTAGTTACAGTGCTTTAGTGTATGACGAAGGAGAGAAAAGAAGAATAATTGCAGGAAGTATTCAACAGCCAGGTTAAATAAATGTATAAATTATTCTCCATTGTCCACAGTGAGAAATTTAAACTTTGAAAGAATGGTTACAAATGTTAAAAGCTTGGAGCATTGAAAATTTAATAAAATAAAATCATATCGGTACTGGCAAAAAAGATTACCAACAGAAGAGCTTCAAAATAATTCTGCAATTCAAACCGAAAGCTTGTGATCAAGCATTGTTTGGAATGCTCAGTTTGTCAACTTATGTTGGCCACAAAGCACAATCTATGCAAATGGTGATGGGGAAGTTGAACAAACCTTTATTCACTTACAGTGCCAATGCAGTGAAACAAACAAAACAAAAGAAAAAAAAAGTCCATTCACCTGAAAAAGTTTTGCTGCTAATATGGAACAAGTTCAGCCTTAACACAAGGAAGGATAAAACAAAGGCAAAGTGTGTTGACACATTGAGGTGCACAAGGTGCCGCATTCGTAAATAATTCTACTCAATATAATACTTGTTCATCTGTCTCTGTCCACACTCAGATGGAAAACCTGACTGGTTGTTTGTTTTTGTTTTTGTCTTTGAGGGGCAGGGGGGCTCTGCAGGACAGCAGAATTCCAATTTTGCAGGGCATATTAATTTGTCTCGATACAACACAAACATTTCTGCGACAACATGACTCGACAGCCTTACTTTTTCATGTTCTCAAAATAAATTTTGTAGCTTCCAAATTAATGACCAGTGCACATCACCTAACTCAAACAAATAACATAATGCGTGGCATGATGTGAATTCAAACATCTCAATGAGAATGATCGACATGAACCCTGCCAAAACAGGAAAACGCAACCATTTGATTTCTTTTTCTCACAATTCCGAAGGCAAATATTTGTGCCATTGCAATCAAAATCCGTGCAAGTCAAGGGTAGTCAAACTTGCAAGCTGTGATCCATGTGATTATTACAACATATATTTTAAACATTCAGTCCATCTTTCTGTAATTTTACTTCCAGGGCTATTACAAGCCAGAAAGTTCAAGCATGAATGCCCCCCCCCCACCACCTCCTGTGTCAAGTCCCTTGTGTATCCTTGTTATAACTCAGCACGTTCTTCAAGTATTCTGTGCCCATTACAAAGACTCGTTCCTAAATCCTTCCTCATCACGTTACACAGCAGCATGCAATTATGCACTCCATTGTCCAATCTGAAAGACCCAGGGTCATGCCCACATTGATCTTGCCTCGGCAGCATGCTGTTTATCACCGTAGGTGAATTATAACCGATTGGCATTGAAACAGCTCTTAATTTTCTCTTTGTAGGTTTGGCACCTCTCAAGTCCCATCGTGTATTAAATGCAGTATCGAAGCGTATGAGGGCTGACAAACATGTCCCAACTGTTTTCAGCTTATCTAATCAGCTAAGATAAGATGACGTGTGGAGATACAAGTCTCATCAAAAAAAGTTTAAGATAACCTTCAGGACAATATTTAAAATGCTAAATAATATGGACCAGAAACCATTTATGCTGATTCCAATAAATTAAATAATTATGGGTTTCCTGGTCCATCTGTAAAACCATAACCCACACGTCCCAACTCACCTTGATGCTCTTTCTGAGATCTTTAGCTCCAGCTGATGTTCGTCAACCATGCAGTGCTGAAAGAGTTTTAGATTTTTAATTAAATTTCATAACTCACAAAATGCAAAAAAAAAATTGTATCCAGAGTTAAGGCTCGTGGAACAATGAGTACACTGTTCTGATCAGGACATAATAGGACAAAAACAATAGCAGAGAGAGGGAGAGGGAGGTGGGCACCAATATAGGTGTTGAAGGGGGAGACTTGGGCAAACAATGGGCATGGGGGGCCTTACAGGTGGACAGGAGTTCAGGTGTGCCAAGGAATTACTTTGTATGACAGAGGATGCCCAGTCGGTCAGCAACTGGCTTTGGAGGCCAAATTTGAAATGTGGTTTGTCCAAGAGAGATCGTGACCAATTGTGAGACCCATGAATACGAGTGACTGAATTTCCCCAAGAAGATTGTTGAAAAGTAGAGGATGGGGGTGGAGGGGTGGAAGACGGCCCTTTCGAAGAGAGAGATTGAGAGTGTAAGACTTATCCAAGTGTTTTACCAGCTTGTGATTATATAAAGGTTTGAAGAGGGGGAAGAGACTGTGCCTGTCTGAAGGATGAGGGATGTCACAGCAGAGGTGGTCATCAACAAATATATAAAGGAGATTTTCCAGAGAATCATAGATGACTAGTGAAGATCAAGAATAGGACTGGCCCAAGAACACAGACACAGACACAGACACAGACACAGAGAGAGAGAGAGAGAGAGAGAGAGAGAGAGAGAGGGAGAGAGAGAGAGAGAGAGAGAGAGAGAGAGAGAGAGAGAGAGAGAGAGAGAGACACACAGAGAGAGAGAGAGACACAGAGAGAGAGACACAGAGAGAGAGAGAGACACAGAGAGAGAGAGAGAGACACAGAGAGAGAGAGAGAGACACAGAGAGAGAGAGAGAGACACAGAGAGAGAGAGAGAGACACAGAGAGAGAGAGAGACACAGAGAGAGAGAGACAGAGAGAGAGAGAGAGAGAGAGACACAGAGAGAGAGAGAGAGAGACACAGAGAGAGAGAGAGAGAGAGACACAGAGAGAGAGAGAGAGAGACACAGAGAGAGAGAGAGAGAGACACAGAGAGACAGAGACACAGAGAGACAGAGACACAGAGAGACAGAGACACAGAGAGACAGAGACACAGAGAGACAGAGACACAGAGAGACAGAGACACAGAGAGACAGAGACACAGAGAGACAGAGACACAGAGAGACAGAGACACAGAGAGACAGAGAGACAGAGACACAGAGAGACAGAGAGACAGAGACACAGAGAGACAGAGACACAGAGAGACAGAGACACAGAGACACAGAGAGACAGAGACACAGAGAGACAGAGACACAGAGAGACAGAGACACAGAGAGACAGAGACACAGAGAGACAGAGACACAGAGAGACAGAGACACAGAGAGACAGAGAGACAGAGACACAGAGACACAGAGACACAGAGAGACAGAGACACAGAGACACAGAGAGACAGAGACACAGAGACACAGAGAGACAGAGACACAGAGACACAGAGAGACAGAGAGACAGAGAGACAGAGAGACAGAGAGACAGAGAGACAGAGAGACAGAGAGACAGAGAGACAGAGAGACAGAGAGACAGAGAGACAGAGAGACAGAGAGACAGAGAGACAGAGACACAGAGAGACAGAGAGACACAGAGAGACACAGAGAGACACAGAGAGACACAGAGAGACAGAGAGACAGAGAGACAGAGAGACAGAGAGACAGAGAGACAGAGACACAGAGAGACAGAGACACAGAGACACAGAGACACAGAGACACAGAGACACAGAGAGACAGAGACACAGAGAGACAGAGAGACAGAGAGACAGAGAGACAGAGAGACAGAGAGACAGAGAGACAGAGAGACAGAGAGACAGAGAGACAGAGAGACAGAGAGACAGAGAGACAGAGAGACAGAGAGACAGAGAGACAGAGAGACAGAGAGACAGAGAGACAGAGAGACAGAGAGACAGAGAGACAGAGAGACAGAGACAGAGAGACAGAGAGACAGAGAGACAGAGAGACAGAGAGACAGAGAGACAGAGAGACAGAGAGACAGAGAGACAGAGAGAGAGAGAGAGAGAGAGAGAGATATATTCCATTGAGAACCACAACTTGGTTATGAGAGTAGAGGAAGTCAGAAAGCCATGTGTGGAGTTGGCCTTGGATGCCACGGGCAGAGAGTTTGGAGAGTAAGACTGTATCGAAAGCACGAGATATGTCCAGAGACGGCACCAACCTCGTGTCTAATATTTAGGGCTTCCATTCATAAATTGTTGAGCGAGTGGAAGAAGCATGTCCAAGGTAGTGTGACCTGGTCTGAATCCAAATTGGTGATCTGAGATGAGGCTGTTGGAGAAAAGGAAGGATTTCATGACTTTGCTGATGATTGGAAGCAAGATGATGAGCCTGTAGTTAAGGGGATCAGGTTTTGCACCTTTTTATGTAATGCAGTGATTATGGCAGATTTGTA
>NC_140964.1:88152786-88185286 GCF_056783735.1 Eptatretus burgeri | reverse complement strand
CGAGCTCATCCTGATCCGAAAATTTGCATATGGGTTCTCCTGCCGTACTATAAAGCGCCGAGCGCTGGGCGAATTCAGTCAGTTTTTGGGCTCGGGCGAGTTTGAGAGGTGTGGCGGCGGCAGAGTGTGGCAGCAGCAGTCAAGACGGGTCTGGAGGAGAGTCAGTCTGTCGGAGTCGGAGTCTGTCGGGGAGCTGCAGAGAGGGGAAGCCGGGAGCGCGGTCGAGGTCGCAGTGGAGTCGCTCGTCACGGGACCCAAGCAAGCCAGCTATCCTCATTCCCCAGAGCATCAACAATTCCCCCCTTCCCCCCCCCCCGCGCTGAGATAGTGCGGAAAGGGGGCCCCGTTCCCACCCCATTCCAAGCAGTGCCAACGAAACCCGCGGAGGAGCGCGGAGTCGGGGCACCGCCGCGACAATTGCGGCTCGTCGCAAGACGGGTAGGCTCCACCCGGTCTCGCGCCCACAGGCCCCGTCTGCCCCCTTGTCGTTGAGGGTGGCCCTTTTCTTTTGCTTTTGAGTATATGTGTTGGCGGCGCCGTCTGTAAGGTAAAACTGTGCAAGTGTTGCCGTGTGCTCGCGTAGTCGGTAGTAGATCTGCATTGTTGTGTTTCTTTTGTAACATCTGCTTTTGGTGTATAATTGTTGTAATTGTATATGTGTGCTCTCCGTGTGCCGCGGAATAAATGTTCCTCATGTTGAACTGTTTTTCCCGTTTCGCTTCGTCTTTTCTTTAATTGAATCTCCATCTTACTTCACATAAAGGGTTGGTAGTGGGCTACATACGCCCGATAATTAATCGGAACCGTCGAGGTTGACGATAACACCGCTCGGTTATCACTGTAGCACGGAACGGACCGCTTAAGCAGTTCGTGTCCGGAGTCGACCTGCGGCGAGGTTCGATCGCCCGGTTTACCATCCGCGTGGGTACTTAGGTAGGTCGAGTTTGGCGAACAACCCGATCCTACGCGGGTGGCCGATCGGCACGATTGTGGTGAGGTCGAAAGGCCCACCCGTGACTGGCTCCGGGCGATAGTTCCCGGAGGGTCATGACTGAATTGTCCGTCCGGTGGGCGACGCGGTCGCGATTCGAGTGACGTGGCCGTCCGCACGCCGGCGGGCGCGAATTCGCACAATATTCACTAATATACCAACAAATTTCATCAATTCGAAATTTATTCTGATCAGCAAAAGCATTAGCCACACCAAAAAGCAATCTATTTTCAATATCATTCCTTTGCAGTTGAAATCTAATTTTAAGACCATACAGAACTTTATCATGATCACAAAATCCAAACAAGCCGGAAGGTGACATGAATGGTCGTTATATGATTGCATACTAGTCATACAGTTTTTGACGGATCAGGCTGAAAATTTTTGACAAAGAGGTTGATTATAGTGCGCATAAAAGCACAGAAGCCGGTTTTTGATTTTCGAAAAAATATATTTATATATAAATATTTTTCGGATTTTTTCAAAAATTTCAAAGTCCCGTTGCTTGGTAATGGTGGCGTCCATAGCAACGGTGCTCAAGAGCGTACAACTAGATCCTGGTATGAACCTCCCAGTCAAGTTTCATCAAAATCGGTTGACTCCTCTGGCCTCCAGAGCTGTCCATTACATACATACAGACAGATGGAAAACTTGAGAATAACGGTAGTCAAGCGACCACCCAATATACCTTTAAGAGGAACTGCCACAGTAAAACTATTACCTGTTTTTGTATCATCATTATACATTCCTTTCCAATACATTCCATCATTATATTTGACTATATCCAGGGTCTGTGTTTGTTCCCGTTGCCATATCAGGAATAAAACCTTCGACAGCTCCATTTCCCATTCTGTCACAAAATGAATATAGTGTAAATTTCATCATTTCAGATGTAGCAGAGACATAATCAACCGCTTCAATTTCTTGTGTTCCAATGTACAAACGAGCACTATCAAACATTTTCCAGAAGTAATCATTTACGAGTGTAGCGTTTGTGTTATTCACAGCCTTAGTGAATGTAAATTTACACAAGAAACTTTCGGCTGGATTCAAATAAGTTTGTTGATTATTTATTTCAAAACTTTTTATTCCATTTGCATTACAGTCTGTTCCAGTTATTGCATTTACCTTGAAGTAATCTTGTTTCTTGGTGGAGTTTGAGATGACAATGGTATCATCCAAATCATAGATACTATCAATTGCTTCCATACTTTTATTTATTCAGGAAAAAATGTTCAAACTTTTGAAACCCTGACCCAAGTATTTGAATTATTTTCTATCGTTCTTGGGGAGACGACTGAATTTCACCTTCCTTAATTTCTTTTATTGCTTGCAATTTATGAGATTCCTTTTGGGTATCTTTTATACTATTTATAGCACCCGCTACATTTCCCACAGCAGAAGCAGTTGAACCAATTAGGTCTTTATGTTGAAGAAAAGTTGAACCTATACCCATTAGAGTATCAATTATCCCATCTCCTTTTTTTTCTAAATTGATGTCCGACACCCCCTTTGTCTCTTAGGTTTATAGTATCCTCTTCCAAGATACATACCTTCACCCTTATAGTATGGGGAAAAGAACATCCCATCCCCTGTAATTATTTTGTATTTTCCCAACTCGTGTTTCCTCACAATAATCATCGTATTTATTTATTGGAAAACTTCACGAAGGTGAATTCTGATGGATATAATTTCTCCAATAAAAGAAATCATGCGATTATCTTAGGCGGTTATCCTAAAATTTACTCTGTACATGGTTTTTCCTGACGCAGGAAGATAAACCAGATTTTTGAGTTCCATATTGAATTGATAACCAATTGGGGTTGAGTATGCGCTGAATGAAAATATTGTATTTGTTCTTATTCCATAATTATAAGCACCATCAATCAAATCACAGTGAATTAATACTAGGGTTGGGCACAAATCGACTTTTTCTCTGTTGTCCCTTTGAAAGGAGTGTTTTTTTATGGCCAACTTTCACGCTGATCACGAATCCGTTGAACATTTTGACATTAGATGATGTCTTCGGTTGGTAAAATGCAAAAATTCAAAATGGCTGCCAAATTTACCCATTTTCAGGTAAAATTTGATAATTATGGCTTACTCGGGCATGTGATATGTCATTTCTTATGTTTTCAGGGTCGATGATATCGAATATGAGGTCAAAGCAGTGACACATGATGGCTGTATGGATTTATCGCTAAACATGGGTATTTACGATGGAAAATACCCACTTTTCAATTTCAGAACGAATTTTGAATTGATTAATCAACTATATCCTTTGTTTTTGATACCGGGCGTAGTGGCGTGCGCCTGTAATCCGGCTACTCGGAGGGTTGGGTTGGAGGATCGCTTGAGGACGGGCGCTCTGCGCTGGGCCGTGCTATGAGAGGTTGTAGGGCAGCCCGGAATCATGGCGAAACCCAATCCTTATCCCTGTGTCGTAAGAGGCGAACAGGGTTGCGTCAGGAAGGGCATCCGGCATAAAACCTGTGCCAAATCAGTATGCGGATCATAATGGATGATCCGCTGTGGCGAACCCTAACGGGAGCAGCCGAAAGAAGAAGAGCCTTTGTTTTTGATGTTGTACGTTTTTCGTGTCGTTACAGTGTAACTGTCAAAACAGTGACACATGATGGCTGAATGGATTTATCGCTAAACATGTGAATTTTCGATGGAAAATAACCACTTTTCAATTTCAGAACGAATTTTGAATTGATTAATCAACTATATCCTTTGTTTTTGATGTTGTACGTTTTTCGTGTCGTTACAGTCACACACACGACACGAAAAACGAACAACATCAAAAACAAATCATATCGTTGATTAATCAATTCAAAATTCGTTCTGAAATTGAAAAGTGGGTATTTCCATCGAAAATACCCATGTTTAGCGATAAATCCATACAGCCATCATGTGTCACTGTTTTGACCTCATATTCGATATCAGCGACCCTGAAAACATAAGAAATGACATATCACATGCCCAAGTAAGCCATAATTATCAAATTTTACCTGAAAATGGGTAAATTTGGTGGCCATTTTGAATTTTTGCATTTTACCAACCGAAGACATCATCTCATGTCAAAAAGTTCAACGGATTCGTGATCAGCATGAAATTTGGCCATAAAAAAACACTCCTTTCAAAAAAAGTATGGTTGTATGCCCAACCCTATTAATACAGAATTTATGCCTGAGGATATTTGAACGACATTATCACTGTAAAACATCCCATGGAGTTTCAATCTTTTTTGAGGAGAAACCCAATAAGTCTCTAAATCAGTGTTTCTCAACCTTTTTTGTCCCACACCCCACTTGATTTTCAAAAAAAAAAAAAAAAAAAAACGAACGCCCCACTATGATTGGAGAAACGACAGTACATACTACATATGTATTCAAAAGGCATTATTAAAACTTGATTGCAAATTTTATTCAATTGCTACTCATTTCAATGGGAGCCCTGCCCTTGACGCTGGCTGCAGATCTGTTTGATTCGAGGGACCAATTTTGTCAGTTTCAGCCTTAAGTCACCAGGTTTCGTGATTTCCAGTCGATTTCTCTGAGCTTGCAGCAAATCGGTAACAACACTAAATCCACATTCGACGAAATATGATGATGGAAAATTTATCAATACTTCCCTTGCCAAAGTACTCGAGTTTGGGTATTACTTTTCGCTCTCCTCAGACAGCCACATCATGGGTCCTTTGATCTTGAAAAGAGTTTTCACAGACTCCTCTTGTTGCAACTCGCATAACTCCTCTTGATATTGCTCTGGTACTTCAGATAAATCCACCAGAAATGGCTGAGTCTACCAAGAAGGGGACTCATAGCAAAGCTATGAAAGCGATCATATATTGATTCATTAATTCTGAATCCTCATGCCCCACCAAAATATTGCCACGCCCCACCTTGAGAAACACTGCTCTAAATGAATTATCAATTGTGAAATCAACCTTGTAGTTATTTTTAAGTTTAATCGTTGATTTTGAAGTATGTTTTTGAATATCTATAACAATATTTTTTGGTTCATCACCCTGTTCTTTCACAAGGCGAGCAATTTCGGAAGATATTTGAGAAATCTCATATGCTCCGGGTGAAACACTTATCGTTTTGTATCCATCTCCCGGATTATAACTAAACTTGTCATTTTTCTCAGTGATATTAAACAAGGTATTATAAGTTTCCATGGACAATAAAGATGCCTCATATTCTTTTGTTGCGTCAAGTTGTAGTGGGTATGAGAATGAAGATGTGTGGTCGCTTGTTGTGAAATTAAAACGAAGGATTGTGCTTCTCATCTTATTTAATATGGGATAAAATGTTTTTGTATTGACATTTATTAATTATTTTCATGTTCATCAACTGGTCTAAAATGGCTGATGCTTCATTAAAACGATTGTTATTTCCAGCTTTCTTACTATCTAACAGCAATAACAGTCTATTAACTAATTGTGATGGGTCATTTGGAAAAAACCAACACCTGAACCAAGGCTACTTAAAGCCTGAATAATGTGTTTCTCCTTCTCATTCTTCCTGCTTTTACCAGATAGACGAACCCTATAATTAAGAGAGTCCAGCAGATCAATATATACTCCATAATCGTTATTTTTCATATCCAATGGTTTATCAAAATACTTTGATTCATCCCTCACAGTTGAACCTTGTTTTCCATCTTTTGTTAGAAGAAACATTCATCTCAGAGTTTGTTTAACAGCGGGTTGAGCAGAACTCAAGAACCTTAATTCATCATTAAATATCAATCCCTTTTCTTGAACAAGATGAAATATTGCTGGTTGTTCTGTTGGAATGAGTCCTGCTTTGGTTTTTGAATCCGCTGAATATTCATTGTTTTGAAGAGCCTTCACAATATAATCAGGGGGTTGATTAATCTCTTCCAGTTGTTGAAATAATCCATCATCATATTCTAATTCTCCTCGATTCCCTAATCCTTCCTCCATCATTTGACTGAAATCTTTTAACATTTGAAGTTTTTTAGGAGTATATTCTATTGTGGGAACTGTGGAAGCATCTATACTTTTTTCTTGGGAAGTTTTTAAAAGTGGTTTTAAAAATTTCTCTTGTTTTCTTTCAAATGCTTCTTCACCCGTCACTTTCTGTCTGCGTTTCTTCTTTATGTCTTCCTGTTGTTTTACAACTTTTGAAACCAACTCTTGATGTTCCTGAAATCTTCTTGCTCTTTCTTTCGCATCCATTTATTTATGGGAAAATATCATTCACTGAATTATAAAGGTCAACAGGGAAATTTTTCTTTTCTTCATCATCCAAGTTGATGTGTTCAAATAAATGCTTTTCTTTAAATATTTCATCAAATTCTATATTAACATTAATCCGAGTTGTAATTTCTTCTTCACCAATACTTGTATCTCTGCTTTTCATACGTTTGCATTGAGTTTCTTCATTAACATCAAAACCGAATGATAAAATGTCAACCCCATTACCACTCAGATGTTTAATAATTTGTCTCATTCCTTCTGGATTAGCTTCTAATATCCCAAGACTACCAGATTTTAGTTTCCCAAACTCACTCTTACAATGTGAATATTTTGTTGAACCAAGAGAAAACTCCTCAAATATTTGACCTTCATTCCTCAATCGCATATGTTCCTCGACTGAAATATTGTAATAATCTTCACCTTCTACTTCTCCTGGTCGCATTGCTCTGGTTGTTGTAGATACAATACGAATCACATGGTGGTTTTTGAGAAAATTCACAATATTTTCATTTGTACTATTCAAGAACCTTGATTTATGAAAGTTTTTTCCAGAAGCAGACTTACCCACAAGATTTGTAATAATAGTTTTAATTTATATATGTAATTGTTTGTAAAATAAAAAAATATATCCCTTAATATCTCATCTTGTTTCACAACAATTTATTCATATTTTTCAGTCGTGTGCTTCATTTTATCCACAAATTCCTTTTTACTAAATAATGTATAACAGTTGTCTCTCCAAAAATTGTTTATATCTATTGAATTTAACTTGAATAAAATAAAAGTATTAGCATTTTTCTTATGGAGCGACGAGGGAGTTGAAAGTATCATTGACAAAGATAAATACAATTACAAGAAGAATGTCTCCCTCTTGTGTAGTAGCTATCCATTACTGTTTGGTTTCTCTCATTAACACAATCAGCAAAGATAACGAGGTTCTTTTTTGATGTTTCCAAATCTTGGGGAGAAGGTATATCATCCGTATTATCACTAAGAATACAAGTTATCGGCTTTCATTTCTTTTTATATATGTGTATCACAAAATAGTTGTATTATATCTTCAATGTTATAATCATTTCGTTTGTTTTGAAGTTTAAATAAACCGATTATATCTTCTTTTTGAAGACCAGCATTAAAACCTTGTGAGAGTAGTTGATACTCAGGTTGAAAATTTGACTTTGTGAAAATTATTAAATTATCATAATCTAAAAAGTTGGGAGTAAGGAGCATCTTTAAAAGTAAGCAGGTTTTTCCACACCCGCTTGAACCAACTGAGACATCTTAATGAATCTGGAAGATTTTAGTGGTTGTTAAATTTTATCATATTTTCCCAAATGGGTAAAAAAATCATTCATTTATGTATTTGGAAAACAGTTTATTTAATTTTTATTGGCTTTTTTGGAAACAATGTTTTATCCAAAGTTCAGGTTTAATTTCAAGATAATCCATTATTTTATTTATACAATATCTTGTGTTGATATTACCCTGAAAATGACAATCGTTAATAATATAAATCATCAATCCACAAAACATGGTCGTCATTTGTTCAGTGTCTTCTCTTGAAAGAAAAGGCGTATTATCACCCTCATACTTTACATTCATTTCTCAAATCAATCTTGTGAAGTAATTCATTTTTGGTGTAAATCTCAAAGAATTATATTCCTTTTTGTATTTTTTATTATCATTAATTAGAAGATAATCACAGAACATACATTGTTTATAGGCTTTTGACTCTGTGTTTAATCCCTGTCTTTCACACACAGGACAATTCTCAAATTTGTCATGTGGAGAATCAGGATATTCAAGAGGCTCAACATCGAGTAAACTATTCATATTCTTAAAGTAAAACTTTACTTCAAATAAAATTCATCTTCTATTCGGTATCATCTTCGGTACTTCCATTGGTGCTTTCACAATCATCGACAAAACTACTTTCATCACTATCGTTTGAACACAAACTCTCAGTATCATAACTGCCTTCTGTTCCAACAGAGATACCATCATCACTCTCATAATCTTCAAAATCTTCAGTTGAATAATAACTCATTTAATTAGTAGAAAAAAAAACATTACCATCCATGTCAACATATTTTTTTTCATTAACAGATTCAACTACTACATTTTTTTATATTAAAGGTAATTTTAAAATGGTCCTGAACTACGATTGAACGAAATGTCATTTCACTTGATATATTAACATCCTTTATTTCAGCAGGATTTACATCTTTCAGGTTGTTGAAAAAAATACAAATTTCTCCTTGCATATTGCAGATGATTTTATCTTTTCTTTCTCAAGCTTCATCTAAAAGGTTTTTCTTTTTTGATACTTTTTCTTGTTTCATTGCTTTTTCTAGTTGTGAATATATTGCCGGAAGGAGAGGAGAAACTTTTGTTTGAACTACTTTAATTAATGTTCTTCCAGATATACAAAAAGCCCTTCCACTGAAGGAAATCGAAGAACTCATATTATTCACCATAATTGTTTTTATCCAATAGTTGTTATATTTATCTTTATTCAATTTTACATCCTCGACATATTTCTCAGTTTCTTTTAGAAATGAAGAGATTGCTTGAAACTTGTCTTTTGTGTCTTGATACATTCTATTTATTAAGTGAAAAAAGTTGGAGGATAAAATGGTTTTCAGCACAGATTCACCTATAAATTAAACAGAATTTTCATCAAGAAAATTATATACTAAGCAAAGTTTTGTTATATTGTTGCGAATTCGCGCCCGCCGGCGTGCGATCGGCCACGTGACTCGAATCGCGGCACGTCGCCCACCGGACGGACAATTCTGTCGTGACCCTCTCGGACTAACTCTGAGAGCTCGTCACGGGTGGGCCTTTCGGCCTCACCACGATCGTGCCAATCGGCCACCCGCGTGGGATAGGGTTGTTCGCCAAACTCGACCTTCCTTAGTACCCACGCGGATGGTAGACCGGGCGATCGCACAAACAAAGTATTGAAACTATAATTAAAAACACATTAAGTGAAATGAAAACTTTTAAGTTTTATATGGGAGTAAAAGTGAATATGGTGAGAGAAGGTGATGAAACTACTCCCCATAGGACAAACCCTCACTTTATGTCATCATTTCAAGATTTTGTAAAATGTGATGTTTACGATGAACTCCAGAGACAAGAACAAGATGTTGATAACACTGTAGTAGGTTGTGAATTTGCTATTACAAAAATAATCTTTTTGGATATACACATCTTAAAATCAGATCCTCTTCAAGCTTCTTCTTATATTGATTTACCAAAAGAGATAAAACTTAAGAAAACGGTTGTTAATATTCAAAACAAAGATAATAAATGTTTTCTCTGGTTTGTTCTTGCTCACTTAAATCCTCCACAATGGAAACCTGAAAGAGTTGAACATTATAAGAAATACGAGAATACATTAAATGTTAAAGATTTAACGTTTCCAATGTCATTGAGAGATATTCCAAAATTTGAGAAAATGAATAATCTATCCGTTAATGTATATGGATTAACAGATACAAACAAAGCTCAGATATTAAAATTTTCAAACAACTATAAAAATCATGAAACACACATTGACCTTCTCTACTTTACATCAAAGGAAAAAATCACATTATACTTTCATCAAAAATTTATCAAGATTAACCAAATCACAACCAGACAAGAGAAAATGTAAAACGTATCCTTGTGAGAGATGTCTCAACGCCTTTCACACAAAAGAACGATTAAATCAACATTCAAAATATTGCAGTAATCAAAAAACAACTGTAATCAATTTACCAAAAGCAGGTTCAAACATATCATTCAAAGATTTTAACAAATCTCGAAAACATCTGTTTGTGATATATGCTGATTTTGAAAGTATCCTTGAAAAGATAGATACTGTTTCTCCAAATCCAAATAAATCATGCACAAATAAATATCAAAAACATACTCCTTGTGGTTTCTGTTATTATATCAAATCATCTGTTGGTGATGAATACAAGTTAGAACTTTATCGAGGAGAAGATGCCTCAGAGGAGTTTGTAAGACGATTGGAAAAAGACTGTACAAGACTAAGAGAAATACTTGTTAAAACCGATAAACCAATGTCTTTAACAAAGGGAGAGAAAAAGGAATTTAGAAAGAACAGTATCTGTCATATTTGTGAGAAAATTGAGGGAGAGGTCAATGTTCGGGATCATTGTCATCTTACTGGAAAATGTAGAGGACCAGCTCATTCCAGTTGTAATCATAATTACAAACCCCTAAACTTTATTCCTGTCTTTCTTCACAACAATGCTCACTATGACACACATCTATTTATAAATGAACTTTCAAAGACATCTGGAGATATTTCTGCCATTCCTAACACAGATCAAAAATACATCTCATTGACAAAAACAATTCATACATCCCCCATAACCCATATCAGATTTCTTGACACATACAAGTTTACGGCAAGTCCATTATCTAACTTAGCATCAAATATTAAAAACTTATCGGATCTTAAATCACATTTCTCGAATCAAGAAGAGATTGATTTCTTATCACAAAAGGGAATATATCCGTATGACTATATGGATTCATTTGAGAAGTTTAAAGAAACACAACTTCCTTCAAGGGAAAGTTTCTCTGGCAAGTTGAATAAAACTCATATTTCTGAGAGAGATTATACACAAGCTAAAAAGGCTTGGGAGAAGTTTAATATAAAGAATCTTGGAGAATATCATGATTTGTATCTTAAAACTAATGTATTGTTATTGGCTGATGTGTGAAACTTTTGGAAGTCTGTCAAAATAAAAATTATTATGGATGAGACCCCACTCACCATAACAGCCCCGGGTTTGGCTTGGAGTGCTATGTTAAAAATTACCCCCGTGTGGGGGTGACGGTCATCTCTATAATGTTTTTTACTGTCATAATCGATGAACCGTTGCCAGATATCTCCTAAAATGACAGACGAGATAGGTTTTGAAAATGGCGACTTTCACAACTTTCGTGACCTCGTGACCTTGACCCTGACCTCAAATCCGGGAAAAAATATGTCGTTGGGTATCACTCATAGACCTCTACCCACAGACCAAATTTCATCAAGATCGGAAGTAAAAAGTTTTCTTTGTACCGGGAGGTGTTTTTGACCATCTTCCAGGTTACGTGGCGGCCAAACGGGACTGAAATTCAAAAATCTGTCTGGTTAGGCCTCAGTTATTTTATAATTTGGTTTACGCAGTTCTTCAGCTAAAATGTAGGGTCGGTAGGTCGAAATATAAATATAAATATAATTTCAATTTTTAGAAATTTTATATTTTTATGATTTTTTTTCGGATGTTCCATGGAAAAGACAAGGGTAGGTGGGGGGGGATAAATATAAATCCCGGACCAGGAGGATCTAAGAAAACATTGAAGATAGAAAATCATTCAAATGCAGGACGCCATTGTTCACTGTATCATCTGATGTGAAAAACAATAAAGAAGGATTATAACTTGTTTTTACAATATAGTCTGGCATGTTTTCTTATAGGAACCTGTTGGATCATCAAATAAATGGAAACAATGCTGAGAAAATTACTGTCCAAGTCGTAGATGTGTGCGTGCACACCAGTGCATAGTGCTGGATATGATTAAAAAAAAGGTGTAAACTCTGAGTCAACACACTCAAAACGGTCAATCAGAGCCATAACCAGCTTAGTTTTAAGTGGGCATCTGATCGTACCATCTCCCCATCCCCATGAGCACATCAAAGGCTGATTTCTGGTCCGTTGAAGGCTGAATATCAGCATCTCGCAGGGAAACCTTGACGTACTTGGCACCGAAATCTTTCAATACGAACGGCGGTGCACAACTTTGATGGAAACAAAATCGGCACAATCGAGAGTGGCGTGCCAATCATCCCTGCTGCTGCACTGAATTGATGCAATAGTTCGGCCAGAATATTCGTAGTCAAGATGTTGCGTGATTAAATCACCAACACAGTCACTCAAATTTATACCACTGACATACTTCTTAACAACTCATGGCTCGCAGACTTCCTCTCCTGTCGCAGTCACCGTATGGCCCTAAATGGAGTTCTTTCATCCCCTCTTCCTGTGCAGGCTGGAGTTCCTCAAGGTAGCGTTCTGGGCCCTGTTCTTTTTCTGGTTTTCATCAATGATCTCTCCGACTCTCTGGAAAATGCTCTATATCTGTTTGCTCTATATCTGGATAAAATCACAAACTGGTCCAACACGTGGAACATGTCTTTCAATCCGGATAAATCTCACACTCTCACTAAGTCTCTTCGAAAGGACCGTTTAGAAAATCCCCCCATCCACTTTCTCAAAAATCCTCTGGAAGAAGTCCTTTCTTTCAAGCTTCTGGGTCTCAATATCTGCCATGACCTTTCCTGGGAAAGCCACATTTCAAACCTCGCCTCCAAAGCCAGTTGCCGGCAGGGAATCCTCCGTCGTGCAAAGTCCTTCCTCGGTCCACCTGAGCTCCTGACCACATACAAAGCTTTTGTCCGCAGCCTGATGGAGTACTGCTCTCCACTCTGGGCTGGTGCTCCTGTCTCTCACCTTTCTCGGCTTCACGCTGTAGAAACCAAGGCATTTCGGATCATTGGAATCTCCTGCAATGAGGCTGAGTCTTTGGGCCTCTCACTCATTCACCGCAGGTTGGTCGGTGGGCTTTCTGTGTTCTACCGTGTCCTCTCCAGCCTTGTCCCCCCAGCTCTCTCTGCAATTTGTCCCCACCACATTTCCGCAGGGTGCTCAAGGTCCGCCAACAACCCCCTTCTGGTAAAACTACCAAAATCACGAATCACTGCTCACCTTCAATCTTTCATTCCTCTTTTTCCCCACCTTTGGAATAAACTCCCTCACTCTATTCGTTCCCATTCTTCCCTCCAGGCCTTCAAAACAGCTGTTCACCACCACCTCTTATCATCCCTCATCCAAATCCTCGATAATCCACCCAAGCCCACCTCCTTAAAATTTCCTGCTTTACTTCCTGAAAGTCCCTGTAATGTCCATCTTGTATTCTCCATGTTCCCCGCCCCATCCCTCTCCCTTCCACAGATCTCCTAATGTCTCTGTTCCCCACTGTTTTGTCCTTCCCAATCCCTCCACTCTTGTCTCATGTCCCCCATGATGTGCGTTGTGTGTTAGCTCTCACACGAGCCTTGACAAGGTATAGAAATAAACAAACAAACAAAAAAGCAACAAACAATCACTTTCGCCCCAGAAACCACAGTCAATCTGAACCACGCTGGCCACTGCTCAGAAGCCATGACCGAAGACTACTGCGCAGCTCTACTGCGCAGCTTGGTTAAAGGTGACTCGCATTTTGGTGCATGCATGAAATTATATTTTGAAAATAAATGCCGACGTTTACATTTCGGGTTTTGAAACTTTTTCACCTTCGGCGGAAAATATATATATATATATATATATATATATATATATATATATATATATATATATATATATATATATATATATATATATATATATATATATATATATATATATATATATATATATATATATATATAAAAAAGGCTAAAAATGTGTTTTATATTTATATTTCATTTCGGCAAATATACCGTCGGCGGATCCTTAAACCAAGTCATAAAATAACTAAGGCCTTAGATACAAGATAATATTTTTTACTATCATAATCAATAAACAGTTGCCGAATATCTTGTAGAATGGCAGACGAGATAGGTTTTGAAAATAGCAATTTCTATAACTTACGTGACCTCGTGACCTTGACCCTGACCTTAAACCCGGACAAAAGTTATATCGTTGTGCAACACTCCTCGACCTCTACCCACATACTAAGTTTCATCAAGATCGGAAAGAAAAATTGTTGACGGACGGACGGGCGTACGGACGGACATTTGGTCCGGCTTTATTAGGTCATCTCGGTAGAGATGACCTAAAAATGACAAAACAGAATTTGGAATTAATCAGTGATATAGATATTCTTTTAATGATTGAGAAGGCAAAAACAGGAGGAATATCTCAAGTATGTTCCAAGAGATATGCTAAAGCAAATAACAAATATCTTCCTGATGAAAATAAGAATGAGGACAACTCTTGCCTGATGTATTATGATGCAAACAATTTGTATGGGTGAGCTGTCTCAATATTTACCTTATGGAAAACTTAAATGGGTTAAAGAAAAACATTATGAAAAAGTTTTACACGACATTGTTGTCTCCTCTCAAAAATAATTGGATGAAGCTGAAGTTGGATATTATTTTGAGGTTGATTTAAAATATCCAGAAGAACTTCCTCACAAACATAAAGACCTACCTTATGCCCCTGATAAGGAAAGTCCAAGAAAATAATGGTTAAGTGATTAACAACAGTCATTTAATATAAAAGGTAAATCTCCAGAAAAACTACTTACTACAATAAATGATAAAGAAAGTTGCGTTTTTCATCAAAGGAACTCGAGACAATATTTATCTGTGGGGTTGAGAGTGAGGAAAATTCATCGGATTTTGAAATTTAAACCAAGTCATTGGTTAAAGAAGTATATTGATTTTAATATAAAAAGGAGAACAGAAACAAAAACAGATTTTGAGAAGGACTGTTATAAATTAATGAATAATGCTGTATTTGGAAAGACTATAGAAAATGTGAGGAATCGACAAAACATAAGACTTTCTCCATCTTGGAAACAGGCTTCAAAGTTAATTAAAAGACCAAGTTTTGAACGAGCAGAGGTATTTTCAGAGAACTTTTGTGCTATTCATTTGAAAAAAAGAGAGTATTGAAATGGATAAACCTATTTATATAGGAACATCAATTCTTGACTTGTCAAAGTCGTTAATATATGACTATTACTATAATAATTTAAAATCAAAGTATAAGGATAATGTGTCATTGTTATATATGGATACAGATAGTTTTGTATTAGAAATTAAGACAAGTGATGTATACGAGGATATGATTGATAATATTGATATATATGATACAAGTAATTATAAGTCAGGTGATGTGTTGTTTTCAAAGAATAAAAAGGTTGTTGGTAAGTTTAAAGATGAATTGGGTGGGAAGGTCATGAGTGAATTTAAGGGATTGAGATCAGTCTTATGCTTTTACGTACCGTATTTTCACGACCAAAAGGCGCACCGTGCCAAAAGGCGCAGTCTAAGTTGTGTGTGCCGTTCCTGTATTTGACACACACATAAGGCGCTCCTCACGATAGGGCGCGGGTTTTATATGAATATCCTCTACTACGTACGTCCGCCGTACAACAACACACTCACACAAGCACACAAGTGTGCGTATTTAAAAATAGATCGGGAGCAAAATTGAGTTTGGTTGTGCTTTATTAAAGTATTAGTTACAAAAATACTAAAACAATCAAATACCGGTAATAGTCTTTAATCAAATCCATCGAAATCCTCATCCTCTGTTTCGGAATCGAACTGCGCTAAACCCAACCTAGCAGGTCCACCTTCCTCGCCGTCAGAGTCACTTTCTGCACCGTGCGGCTCCTCCGAAATGATGCCGGCTTTAGCGAAAGCTCGGACAACAGTGCCAGCAGACACGTTAGCCCAGGCATCAACAATCCAGTGGCAAACTGTGGCGTAACTCGCCCGGCACTGCCTTCCACCCTTTGTGAAGCTGTGCTCTCCTTCGGTCATCCACCGCTCCCACGCCGCTCGCAGCCTCACTTTGAACGGCCGGTTCACGCCGATGGCTCGGCTGGATCCGTTTGTCGCAGATGTGCTTGCTGCAGTAGGAGCGGAAGTTTTCCATCATTTCTTGATAATCCGCCGGACGTTGCTGCGCTATCGTAGTCCTGGTCCGGATGGAAAAATGGCACCGTTTCATGAAGCGAAAGCACCAAGACGGACCTCCGTGGAAATGTTCGATTTTCATTTCCTCCGCTATCGATACTGCCTTCAGTCGGATCGTGACCGTCGAAACGCTCCTCCCACTTGCTCTTTGCTCAACGATCCACTGCTCAAGTCTTTCCTCCAACTCTGGCCACCTCGCCTTGTTTCCACGGAAACTCAGCTGCGTCTTCTTCACCTGTCGCAGCTCGTTTTCCAGCTTCCTCCACTTTCGAACCATCGACTCGTTGATCTGGAAATTCCTCGCCGCGGCTCGATTCCCATGTTCCTCCGCATAGCTGATCGCCTTCAGTTTAAACTGAGCTTCATAAGCGTGTCTCTTTGCCATTTTCGGGGTTGTTAAAACAGCAATGTTCTGCATACCGCACATACCTGTTCTTTTATACACACAAAGGGCGCACTGCACTATAGGGCGCGTCGCACATTTTGACAAAAATCTAAGACGTTTATATGCGCCTTATAGTCGTGAAAATACGGTATATTGCTTATTTCAGCTTATTATTGAAGTATATATATTGAAGTTTCAGCTTATTATTATATTGATAATAATAACATTGAAAGGTGTGATAAGAAGCTCAAGGGAATAAAGAAAATATAATCAAGGAAACAATAAACTTTAAACATTATTCCAACTGTTTCACCTTAAAGAAGGAAGAGTACGGAAAAATGAATACAATAAGAAGTTATAAACATCAATTACATACAGAAGAGATAAATAAGAAAGCATTAGGAGCTTTTGATGATAAAATATATATTTTAGAGGATGGAATCAACAGTCTCCCTTATGGTTATAAGTACAAGTGTTAAGATATTGGGTTGGGAATTTTAACAGGCTACCGCCGTCTTTTTACTGATTTATAAATGATAGAACCAAGCAATAACCAAACCAAAAAGTGGAGATGTAATCAGCCTTGGTATTAAAATGGGAAACAAAGAATGTGAGAAATATCAAATAAGTCTTATTGAAGAAATAACCGGGGTAAAAGTAGATAAAACAAATAAGCGGATATTTTCAATTACGAATAAGTTGGAGGATGTAAAGAAAAAAAATAATATCCTTGAATGGACTGAAAATTTTGATGGTTATTAATTGAACAATGGAAAAACAATTTATGACAATCTCAAAATGATACGTGGCTCAAGAGGTAGTCAAATAAGAGCATGAAGAGAAGTTTATCATTTCATTTCTGCTCAACAAAGAAACTTAAACCAAGAACCAAGTTCCAAGTTATTCTTTGTGAATATACTCGATGGAAATGGATGTTATAAGAAAATTAAGTTATTCCCTCAAGTAGAACATGAACAAATATTCGTTGGTTCGCTCTTTGAGTGGAATGAAAATATGAAAGGGAAGAAGTGCTTCAATCAGTAAGTCTCAATCTTTCATAGTCTCAATTTTACATTTGCTTGTATGGGAGGGAAAGGGATAGGTGGGGAGAAAATGAGTCTCAATTTTATATTTGCTTGAATGGGAGGGAAGGGGATAGTTGGGGAGAAAATCAGTCTCTTATTTTGAGCTTTTGGGGCTGGAGTCAGAAAGTTTTTCCCTTTTCCCCATTCATTTGAATGGGCATCCCATATACCCCATTTATCATCTACTGAGACCCCTGAAGGTATCTTGTGGTATCTGGCACCAAAACATTAGCAGCAGATCCTTCAAGTCCTGTAAGTTGTTAGGTGGAGCTGCTATGGATCAGATTTGTCGGTCCAGCACATCCCACAGATGCTCAATTGGATTGAGATTTGAAGAATTTGGAAGCCAGGGCAACACTGTGAATACTTAATCATGTTCCTCAAACCATTCCCGAACAATGTGTGCAGTGTGGCAGGGTGCATTATCCTGCTGAAAGAGGCCACTGCCATCAGGGAATACCATTGCCATGAAGGGGTGTACCTGATCTGCAACGATGTTTAGGAAGGTGACACGTGTCAAATTGACGTCCACATGAATGGCCGGACCCAGGGTTTCCCAGCAGAACATTGCCCAGAGCATCACACTCCCTCCACCAGCATGTCGTCTTCCCACAGTGCATCCTAGTGCCATCACTTCCCCACGTAAAGGGTGCACACGTACACGGCGATCCACGTGATCTAAAAGAAAGCAGGACTCATAGGACCAGGCGACCTTCTTCCACTGCTCCAAGGTCCAGTTTACGACGCTTGTGTGCCCATTGTAGGTGCTTTCGACGGTGGACAGGGGTCATCATGGGCGGCTATGCGGTCTGCGGCAATGCAGCCCCATACGCAGCAGGGTGCGATGCACTGTAGATTGTGACATATTCCTCCCATGACCGCCACTAAAATTTTCTGTAGCTTGTGCCACAGTAGACCTTCTGTTGGTTCCGACCAGATGGGATAGCCTTCGTTGCCCTCGCACATCGATGAGCCTTGGGCGCCCAACACCCTGTCACCGGTTTGTGGTTTGTCCCTCCTCGGACCACTGTCGGTAGGTACTCACCACTGCTGACCGGGAGCACCCTAGAAGCCTTACCGTTTCAGAGATTCTCTGACCCAGTCGTCTGGCCATAACAATTTGGCCCTCGTCAAAGTCGCTCAGGTCTTTACTCCTGCCCATTTCTCCTGCATCCAATACATCAACTTGAAGAACTAACTGTTCACTTGCTGCCGAATATATCCCAACCCTTGACAGGTGCCATTGTAACAAGATCATCAATGTTATTCACTTCACCTGTCAGTGGTCATAATGTTTTGGCTCATCAGTGTATATATATCCATAAATATCCATCTATCCATTGAGACCATATTCTGTGCAGAGCGTTGGTGCTGCCTAAGCAGTCTCCTGGGCTATTGGGCACAATCCTTGATGGGTCACTTTTCCAACACAGGATACCAACAAGTTGGCACTCATTTTGCTGACCTCAGAAGGATGACAGGCAGAGTCAACCCCACCTGGTATTAATTCAACAGCTGAGTGGGATTTGAACTCAGGAACCTCAGATCCCAAGCCCACCACCCTTACCATTAGGCCAACACTATACATACATACATATACACACATGTTGTTATGGATTTCAGAATCAGATCCGACGAATGCATCCAAACATTTAGGTCCTCAGAGTTATTTCCATAAATGCATGTCCAGGATAGACACATTCCCATGTTTGGTGGGATTCTAACTTGATGCGTTGGAAAAGGGTACAGAACAGATTCCCTTATTTATGGGATGGCATTTTTCTCTTTATGATACATTCATGCACGCTAGATAGCCGTTGGCCCAACGGAGGCTCGCCTACCCTCTTTCCATCAGGACACATTAGCTTGGAGGTGGACAATTTATTTACATTTTGGACTTACAGGATATTTGATAAAGCACACCGCGGGCTTTTCCTGAGCAGATATTCTGACGGTTAAATAGGGCTGTGGATCATTTTACCTCACCCACCCATCTTTCATTGACGTTTGACACCCACCTCTTTCACCGACGTTGACATCCACCTTTTTCCAGACGTTGATGTCCACCTTTTTCCATCGACGTTTGATGCCCCGTTTGGCAGCTCTGTGGATGCTGGCTGGCTCTTGTTCATGTCGGGCTGAACGAGGGAGGAATGATCACAAGGTTGACGGTTGGTCATGTGCAACGATGTGCCAATTGGCAAGGTGGATTTGGCTGAAGTCTGCTTGAGGCTCCTCCCAGACTGGTCGCCAATAAGAAGGATGGGAGGACCGTTTTCCTGACAGTTTTGTGACAGCTGGGTGACAAATATTTTCAGCTCCAGTCAGACGGTTGGTGAGCTGGCGACAAACAGTTGGTTGGTGAGTTGGTGACAGCCTTCCAGCTCTGACCGCTGGTGACAGTTTGTGACAGCTGGTTACAGTTCCTCACAGTGCCTCAGCACCTTACAGCTTCTTACTGCTCCTCACAGCTGTCCGTTGGTTGCGGCTCCTGGTGGCTCCTGATGGTGAGTGACAGTTGAACCGTTCCTGCTGGTTCTGCTTGAACCTGATTCTTGGCGTCCCTGGTTCCTGGACGTGACGCCAATTGGTGTTCGAGCCTGTTTGCGGGTGGGTGCATGGCGAGACAGAGCATTGGCAGAGGACTATGGCACGCTCACACATTTTGGGACATTCTATTTTATGCACGACGACGACTACCTTGGTAAGCCAAGACCGGATTTCTTTCCCCCCTTGAATGATCTGCTGGATACCCTTGTCTCGTGTTTAATCGCTAAGTATGGCAGAGTGATAAGCATCTGCTCATTGTCTGTGTTTTCTATCAATGCCTGTTTAATTCTTCATTTGCTTGAGAATATTTTGAATGATTTGAATTCACCATTTTCACCACAAAGAAATAAAAAAGTTCTTCAGTTTTTCTATTTTTCTTTGTAATAAATTCCTTGTTGATATTTCAACCTGTCCATGCTTGTACTTTCCTTCCAGTGATCAGTATTGCAGCACTCTGACTTTCAGAGACCGGATCATGGCGAGATCATGGTGGGTGGTTCGACCTATTATTGATCTAGTTGCTCTGATAGTTACCATGCCAAGGAATTGGGACAGCTCTGTCCAACACTGACTCCAATGATAATTGAGGTAACACCGGCCAATGAGCGTATTATGAGACCAAGGATTTATCACTCCTTGCGTGTCGTTTCCCTGTTCTCTGTGTATGCTCCGACTGAGGTGAGTGATCTCACCGTGAAGGATGCATTCTATGCCAAGCTCGAGTCTGTGGTTGATCAGTGCTCCAGGCGAGATACTCTAGTCTTGGGGGATTTCAATGAATCGACTGGAACATGTTGAGACATGTTGGTCCCCATGGGTCTGGAAATGTGAACCAGAATAGCATTAAGTTCCTTGACTTTGCAAGAAGTCATGAACTTCAGGTGGCTGGTTCATGGTTTCAGCACCCACAGGCTCATCGGTGGACTTGGTATTTCAACGCTGGTGGTGTGGCAAATGAGATTGACCACGTGCTCTTTGATGGTCGCTGGAGGATGATAGAGAACTGCAGGGTCAACTGTAGTGGGGTCATTCCGCGCCAACTCACCTAAGGGTCCCCAGGTCACCTCCTCAGATTTTGCTGGAAAAATTCTTAAATGTAGATCTGTATGGCTCTACCCACCATGCAAAAGATTAGCTTTCAATTCCTCATAGTTTAAAAAATATCTATCTCTAGAGACCTTTGAAATTTGGCCCTAAAAATGCCAAATGTGAAAAACACATTTTTTTCCAACTTCAGTGGCTTATAATTTTATAATGGACTCCTCTAGAATGCTAATATTGCAAATATTTACTAATTGGCATCCAAAATTTTCAATTATGGCATCAGATAGCTTCTGGGATGCATATTTCTCACTCTATAGGAAGCTAAAAATGGCTTTTTGGCCAAAATGAGCTCAAATAAGGTGCAACTATTGGAGCCCTCCTGAAAATATGGAACAACTTAGAATTTTTCCTCATAACACAGCGATTATAGGGTCATTATCTATCCATAGATACATTTTTGCTGGGATAATACAGTTAGGTGATGAATTATAAAAGTTTTAACATAAGCCCTTGCCTCCGAGGGCTCTAAAATGGACCAATTTTGTCCCTTGGTTTGACCATGTGGCGAGGGGTTTGGAATCTTCATTTTTTTCTAAGATTGCCTCATATAAGATGTGTCTACGAACCGAATAATTTTATCTTACGCCCATGGCTTCATAGTAAAATACATTTTTATTTTCATGCACGTTTTTTTATAATTATTCACTTTTTTCATATTCAGAAGTTTATATATCTTAAATGGAACTATCCAGGAAAGAGTTACTGCAGAATTTTATAAACTGGTATACAAAATTTCAGATTGTGGCATCAGAATGTCTCCAGAAAGCACATATTCCTAGTTTTAGGAAGCCAAATATGGCAATCTGGCCCACTTGGTACAAAACAAGGTGAACTTGCAGGGGTGCACATGAGGCTAAATTATGCTTCTAATTAGACATTAGTGATAAGGATGTTATTTATTCATAAACACATGCTAATGATTACTTTCATAAGTGATTGCAAATTATAAATTAGAACAAATTTGATTAGTTGAGTCACAGCTTTTTTATTTACAGATATACAGAGACAATGAATATTAGTAATTTTTAAGTAATTCCTGATCTCCATGAAATCAATTATTGTGACTTCTCCAAAGCAGCAACTTGTTTTAGCCAAACCTTCCTTGTATAATAGGTATTGTGACACTCCTGGTCTTATTTCGTTCCAACAGTGCATCTACTTGTCAAACTTGTGCCACTTTGCCCAGGTTTTTCTGCATCCATTTCCTTTGTTTCCTCCTCTCCTTTGTTCTCCAAACAGACAAAGAGACAGACAGGTTGACTGTGCTGCCCCTCGTGTTGTGACAGACCATTACTCCATCTCGTGGTGCATGTCAAAACTAATGACTTCAAATAGAGAACTATAGGACATGTTTGGATTATCATTACAAGAATTTATTTTTGAATAAAAAAATGTACTTATAATTATTAATTTATGAGAAGAATAATCTAAGTTGTTACATAACCTCAGTTAATGCCCCCTGCATATTCACCATTTTTGGTCAAAGTGGCATTTTCAACTTCCTACAGATAGAAACATATGCATTTATCAGGATCTGTCATAACAGATCCTTAAATTTCATATGCCAGTTTCTAAATATCTGCAGTATCACTTTGCTTGAGTGTTCAGTTTCAGATTTATAAGCTCATGAATATGAAAAAAGTGAATAATTATAAAAAACGTGCATGTAAATAAAAATTTATTTCAATATGAAGCCATGGGCGTTAGATAAAATTATTCGGTCAGTAGACACATCTTATATGAGGCAATCTTTAGAAAAAAAATTAAGATCCTAAACCCCAAGCCACATGGTCAAACCAGGGGACAAAATTGGTCCATTTTAGAGCCCTCGGAGGCAAGGGCTTATGGTAAAACTTTTATAATTCATCACCTAACTGTATTATCCCAGCAAAAATATATCTATGGATAGATAATGACCCTATAATCACTGTGTTATGAGGAAAAAATTCTAAGTTGTTCCATATTTTCAGGAGGGCCACTATAGTTTCACCTTATTTTAGCTCACTTTGGCCCAAAAGCAATTTTTAGCTTCCGATAGAGTGAGAAATTTGCATCCCAGAGGCTATCTGATGCCATAATTGAAATTTTGGATGCCAATTAGTAAATATTTGCAATATTAACTTTCTAGAGGAGTCCATTATAAAATTATAAGCCCCTGAAGTTGAAAAAAAATGCGTTTTCACATTTGGCATTTTTAGGGCCAAATTTCAATGGTCTCTCGAGATAGATATTTTTTAAACTATGAGGAATTGAAAGCTAATCTTTTGCATGGTGGGTAGAGCCATATATATCTACATTTAATATTTTTTCCAGCAAAATCTGAGGAGGTGACCTGGGGAGGTTTTTGAAATGTAGGTGAGTTGGCACGGAATGACCCAGTGCTCAGTTCCACAATGCTGACCATAGGCTTGTACTAGCAACTCTGAAGTTTCAGCTTAAATTTGGGAGAATGGTACCATCCCAGCCGAGACTGGATGTTGGCAAGCTCAAGGATGAGACGGTAGCTGAGGAGATTGCCAACAGGCTGAGTGGGGATTTGGGGGGTCTGGATGCTTTGGGGAATCATGAAGAGTTGTGGAGTGCCTTCAAGATCACCATCCTTGATTTTGCTGGTGGATGTCTTCGACCTCACTGAAGGGCGAAATAGAATTTTGTCTCTTAAGGGCCACTGGATATCATTGACCAGAGTTGCAGGGCCAGGTTAAATGGCAGAGTTGAGCTGTTCAGGGAATTGAGGCGTAAAACTGTACATCTGCTGAGGGTGGACAAGAAGGCCTCTGTGCAAGGAATCTGTGAGGGGGGGGGGGGTTGAGCATCACCTGTGGTCAAGTGATTCTCATCCTACTTTCAGGGGAATTTGCACATTGCATTCCTCCAAGCCTCTCCCTCGGTGCACTGCATTTTAAGCAGGGGGTGGTGAGCTCTTCACGGAGGAGTGTGAAGTGAAGACCCGCTGGGCCAGTTACTTTGAGTGACTGTCCCAGGTTGATCCACCAACTGTTGAGTTGGATGTCAGAGGTGTTACTATCCCTATTGCTGATACTCCAATCAACGGTGATTCACCTTTGTTTGTGGAAGCACAGGCTACGTTGAACCAATTGAAACGGGGGCAAGCTCCTGGGATCTGCAGCATCCATGCCGATCTTCTCAAGGTTGGTGGAAATGCTTGACTCATGTCATTGCATGCAATTCTGTGCCCTGCCTGGAACACAGGCATCATCCCAACTGACTGGAAGAGGGGCCTTGTTGTCTCTCTCTGGAAAGGGAAGGATGATCGCCAAGACTGCAACAACGACCGAGGGGTGACGCTGCTCTCAATGTTGGGCAAGGTGTTTGCTCGGATAATTCTTGATAGGGTTTGCCACCATCTGCTTGAGCACCAGCACCCAGAGCAGTCAGGCTTTACACGAAAGAGATCAACGATTGACTGTATCCTTGCCCTTCGGGTCCTCACCGAACGCAGATGAGAGTTTCAGCAGGGGCTGCTTGCAGCCTAGGTTGACCTCTGGAAAGCATTTGATTCAGTAAATCGGATGCCCTCTGGAGGATTCTTGGTCTTCGTGGGGTGCCACCAAAACTGATCAATCTGATGTCTGAACTATACTCTGGAACTGAGAGTGCTGTGGGATGTGGTGATACCATCTCCAACTTATTTCCAGTTGTTACTGGAGTTCGTCAGGGGTGTGTACTGCCCCTCACACTTTTCAGCACTTGTATGAACTGGATTCTGGGGAAGATGTCGGAGAGATCAAGCTGCAGTGCATCGTTTGGGAATGTCAAGATCTCTGACCTTGATTTTGCAGATGATGCAATCATCTTTGCGGAGACTCTGGATATCCTTTTGCGTCCTCGAGGCGCTAAATGAGGAGTCGGAGCGGCTGGGATTACGGGTTTCCTGGGTCAAAACTAAGATCCAGCCTTTCAATGACATCTTGGATGCTGCTATCTTGTCTGTACCCATTTGTGGTAAAGATGTTGAGGTCACAGAGAGATTCACTTACCTTGGCAGTGATATTCATGTCTGCTGGCTATGAGCCAGAGGTAGATAGACGTCTGTGTCAGGCCTGGGGGAGTCATGGATTCACTGGATCATGGGGTGTGGTACTGTCAGTACCTGTGCAGGACGACGAGTCATTGTCTTCATGTCCTTCGTGCTCCCAGTCTTGCTGTACAGATGCGAGACTTGGACTCTGACGAGGGATCTGAGACGGAGACTTAATTCCTTTGGTACCAGGTATCTTCGGAGAATCCTTGGCTATCTCTGGTCGGTCTTTGTGTTCAACGAGTGGCTGCTGAAAGAGACTCAAATGAGATTTGTTATCTGCATAGTTCATGAGCGCCAGCTGCGACTGTATCGACATGTGGCTCATTTCCCTAACGCTGATCCTGCTCACCAGATTCTCTCAGTGAGGGAGCCTCATGATAGGAGGAGGCCAATGGGCCGACCACATGCCTCGTGGTTGCGGGAGGTTAATCGGCATCTCAAGGAGATGGGGATGGGCCAGGCATCTGCCTGGGGGATGGCCAGATGGCAGCCCCTGGAGTAACAGTGGAAAGTAGACGCAACGACGCACTGTTCGTTATGTTACGCACGGAAAGTTCGTTATGTTCATTATGTTACGCACGGAAAGTTCGTTACGCACGGAAAGTAGACGCAACGACGCACGCAACGATGCACAGGAGCATATGCTCACATTCCTTACCTGACCTGGCCTGACATGATCACAACACATGTCAGTCAGCCTTTGGTACTTTCAGTCATGAACATTTATGAGCTGTTTTATGCTCATTATTTGAACTACTTGTGGAACTGTGGAATGACCTTTCCGATAATTTGGGAATGTAAATAGTTTTTCAACACGTTTGTTTTTCAACCATTATATGGTGCAACATTTATAACAAGTTACAGAATCATTTTCAGCACTGGCATTACATGACATAGCACATTGCATCTTGCAGCAGTTCACAACTCCTTAATAAATATGGACACCCGACACTTATTACCTCCACCACCGAAGGACCTAAAGAGAACTTGGAGGCTGAAGAACGCCAAAATTGTACCAGTGATAATTGTAGCAATGGTAATGATAAATAAGAACCTCACAAATATATTTTAAAAAACCATCCCTGGGAACATCACCACAAGAGAACTGCAGTTGGAAGCTGTCCGGGACTCAGTGACCATCCTGAAAAGAGCCCTCGGCACAAAACTCTGAGAACAATTCAACTTCACAACATAGCTCATGAATCACGATCCGTCACCGAAACGAAGATGGATACTATGAGTTCTGGGAGGACTCAGTTCCACCTTCTGAAACCCGAATTATAGAGATAACAATCAACGGCGCGCGCACGCACACACACACTCACAGTTCAAACTATTTTTCCAATTGCTCGCTGCTTCATTGTATGGACAACACCGATACAAATTAAATGAACTCTCCAAGAGTTGACAAGTTTACATGGAGGTAAGCAAGCATTTGGGAAAACAGTTTGCGATGCAAGCTCAATGTTTGCAAAATGCAGGTTGTATTGTTAAAAAGTGTCCAACGTTGGTTTGGAATGAGAATCTGCGAGTTTCTTTCTCGACTCGTCCCAAATTGCTTAATTATTTCTGATGTGCGTAGCACAATGAAAAATAGCAAGAGGAAAGATATAAACAATTATCGGATCAATAATCCAGTGGTGATGAAAGTGCAAACGTCAATCAATAAACACACCTGACTTGTGCTTTTTCTTCGACACAGTGCAGCTTTTTAAGAGACCGCAGATGGAAAATTTCTGCAAAAATAAAGCATGAGCAGTGTTGTACAAGATTAGGTATTTCTGAAAGGCATTGGGTATTTTAATCTTAATTGGAGAATGAGACTGATTTTGCACAGTGAGCAGAGCATTTTATAGAACACAGCATCGTAGCATAGCACAGCATATGCTAAATTGAAAAAGGTCAATGGTCAGGAGGTTGGAAGAAGGGAGGAAAAAAAACCCCAAGGCCATTTTAGTTTAACTCAGTTTCGATCAAAAATCAATACAAATTATACAGGAGGGTAGCTCATACCTTATTAAGTGTCTCATCTGTTGTTTTGAAGTTAAGATTTTTCACAAAGAGGGTACATCCAGTTCGGTCCTCATCTTCTGTATCAACCTCATCTTCAGAGTCATTGCTCGCTCTTGTTGGAGGACCATCATCAGCATCTCCTGTCATAAAATAGGAAGCACTAAATCTGTGCATTAGCCCTCAACAATAATCAAATTGCATTCTTATTGGACTTACCATGTTGCCCTTTGACAAATGCTGCTTCAGTTATTGCTGAGGCAATGCTCAACTTGGTTTCACATTATATTATAAAATGCACTTGTTCCAGTTAAGCAAAAAAAATAACAGCAAGAATCAAACAAATGGTCACAGCATTTAAATTGAACATTAAATTTGAACCCTAGTAGAGTAAATTAGTGAAGACGTGCTTGGGTGAATGTAATACAGCAGTTACCACAGATTGTCCGAAACTTTCTCAATTGAAGCACAAAATGTTTGGTGGTTGTAACACAGGTAAGAACTATGTGGATTTTGCTGTCAGTATGAAAAGAAGTATTATTTTGGCTTTAATATTCATTTTTGTTTCATTTTGATGGTAAGAAAGGGAAAGGAATGTGGAAGTTTGAAAATGCAACAGCAAATTGACAGTTTCATTGTGGAAATGCTCATATATTTTGGTGATTTTTTTATTGCACCAAAACAAATGATTGCACCTGTGTGGTGCTGCAAAACGAGTATAAAATGAGACATCATACATAGCTCACCGAGGGTTTAGTTCTCATGAGATAGTTGGGTTAGATTTCACAAGACCTATGCAAATAATACATTTACAGCAACAATGTTATATTCAAGTTATTTGAGTGACAAGAAAGGAAAATATATATATATATATATATATATATATATATATATATATATATATATATATATATATATATATATATATATATATATATATATATATATATACATATATACATACATATATTTCACACTTATGTGCTGCTTTTTAATGAACACCAATATGTCTTCAAACTGCTCACTTTTGCAGGTTAAAATAGTAAGAGGAAAGAGGGTATAACTTAAAGTTTTGTGATGGCAGTGGATATGGTAAAGTGTATATAAATGAATAATGGTTCCCAAAAGCACATCCAATTCTGTGCTATTCTCCCACAATAACATTTAATTACCTTTTTTGAAATTGCTAAAATACCTAATTGGTTCAAATCCCAAAATAATTTCACGTGCCTCATGCCCAGTTATTATTACATACATTTGTGGAATATGAAAGCAACCTGTCCACTCATTTTCAAGTCGAATCTCCAGATGAACGCACAGACGGATGGATGGATGATGGAGACAAACAGACAGAGGACCCAAGATATATTCCCCCAGCCAGTTGGGGGGCGAATAAAAATTTACTAAAGAACTAGGATAGGAACTAGGATAGGACACAGTCATACAAAATGTGGTAATATGCAAACTGAAAAATATGGCAATATGCAGCATGTTTGAACTCATGAGAAATTTGAGAATAAAAAATCAAGTTGTTTGTTGTTCAAATGGCAGCCACACCCTTTTTGGCCATATAAGATCTATAAAAGTACTTGATGAAAAATGTTTCACTTTCATTCAGTGACCTCATACCTCCTTCTGCTTCTGCTACTCCACCAATCATCCCTTTCTGTTCGATTTTTGATTCCTCAAGTGTGTCTGTGGATTTCACAGGCTGTGTGGCTGGAATCTGAAACACGTCAATTGGGGCCCATTCAAGGAACAAGGGTAGATGCTGAAACTAGAGGGGTAAAGGGAGATAGAGATAGAGACAGCGAGATGTTGAGATGTCGGGATGGAGAGTCTACAAATGAAGATGAAAAAAAAAAAAAAACTTGCAATGCATTACAACCTTGCTGTAAGCCAGACAGGAAAATGCTGCTTTGGCCTTCAAAGGTTCAAGAAACTCCACAAGTGCAGAGACACCCGCTGGAGGGAGGACGAGGCGCCCAATGTCACCAAAGCGCCCAAACAAGGTGTGAAGATCGTACACCGCAGTGCCAGATGGGAGGTTTTTCACAAGGATCACAGTGTTGCTACGTCTCCCTGCAGCCTGTGTGATGGATTATACACTTATTTATTTATGTATTTATTTTACACATACAGTAATTACAGTGCATTAGGCTCATTGCAAAGTTTTTGGGTTTTTTTTACATGCATCACACATAGGACAAGAACATTATGAAACATCAATGCTATTTTACATTTCATGGACAGATTGGGTGTGTGACAAGGACTACTTCATTCAATTTTAGTGAAGATTCTTTCATCATCTTCAAGATTCAGTTCTTTCATCCCCTCTTCCTGTGCAGGCTGGAGTTCCTCAAGGTAGCGTTCTGGGCCCTGTTCTTTTTCTGGTTTTCATCAATGATCTCTCGGACTCTCTGGAAAATCCTCTATTTCTCTTTGCCGATGACTCAACCCTCTGCCGTACCATCTGTCATCCCTCAGACCGGCAAGCAGCAGCTTCTTCGCTCACTGCAGATCTGGATAAAATCACAAACTGGTCCAACACGTGGAACATGTCTTTCAATCCAGACAAATCTCACACTCTCACTATGTCTCTTCGAAAGGACCGTTTACAAAACCCCCCCATCCACTTTCTCAACAATCCTCTGGAAGAAGTCTTTTCTTTCAAGCTTCTGGGTCTCACTATCTGCCATGACCTTTCCTGGGAAAGTCACATTTCCAACCTTTCCTCAAAAGCCAGTCGCCGACTGGGAATCCTCCGTCGTGCAAAGTCCTTCCTCGGCCCTCTTGAGCTCCTGACCACTTACAAAGCTTTTGTCCGTAGCCTGATGGAGTACTGCTCTCCCCTCTGGGCTGGTGCTCCTGCCTCCCACCTTTCTCGACTTCACGCTGTCGAAACCAGGGCTTTTAAGATCATTGGCATCTCCCGCAATGAAGCTGAGTCTTTGGGCCTCTCACTCAATCACCGCAGGTTGGTCGGTGGTCTTTCTGTCTTCTACCGACTCCTCTCCAGCCTTGCCCCCCTGCTCTCTCTGCGATTTGTCCCAACCACATTTCCACAGGGCGCTCAAGGTCCGCCAACAACCCCCTTCTGGTAAAACTACCAAAATCACGAATCACTGCTCATCTTCACTCTTTCATTCCTCTTTTTTCCCGCCTTTGGAATAAACTTCCTCACTCTATTCTTTCCCATTCTTCCCTTCAGGCTTTCAAAACAGCTGTTCACCACCACCTCTTATCTTCCCCCATCCAAATCCTCGATCTTTTCTACCCCCGATAATCCACCCAAGCCCACTTCCTTCAATTCTCCTGCTTTCCTTCCTGAAAGTCCCTTTAATGTCCATCTTCCCCTCGCCATGTTCCCCGTCCCATCCCCATCCCTCTCCCTTCCACAGTTCACCTGTGTCTGTTCCCCAATGTTTTGTCCCTTCCACTCCCGCCCCTATTGTCTCATGCCTCCTTGCTGTGAGTTGTGTGTTAGCTCTCATACGAGCCTCGACCAAGGTATAAAAAAAAAAAAAAAAAAAAAAAAAAAAAAAAAAGATTCGAGTCTGGATCCGGATACGATCGCTTTTATAAATCTCTCAAGTGATTCTTCACCATTGAGAGATGGGGCCAAAAACAATATGTATAACATGATATATCAAAACGTTGTGGATGAGTTATGACAAAATGGGGTGGAAGAGTTGCTTTGGTGACGAGAACAAGCCGATTAGATTTCGGTTGAGGTCCAGATTCAGATCCGACCCATCAGTGGGATACAAAACGTAACTGTTCAGCCTGGCGGGGGAATGTGATCTACTGAGTGTCGAACTTGTTACCCCCCACACACAAAGCGAAAAGCGGCGTTAAGCAATTTGTTCACGTCAGTTTATGATCGAGGAACAGTTTATTTAAATCGAATGTTATATTTTGAACATGAATTGGAACATGAATAAAAAGACAATTTTGCCTTTTACTGAAAAAATGGCTCTGAAGTCGTCCGAATCGCACATGTGTGGAGAGGAGTGAGATAATATTCTTAATCTGTCTGCCTGCCTGGCAGTCAGACAAGATTGCAAATCATTCCAAACAGAAAACTTACTGTTTTGAAGGACATCATAAGGGGCACAAACAACAGGTACGAAGAACTAATGGAATTTGTTCAATAATGTGATGTAATAGTTGCTGGAGAAAACAGGGGTAAAACCAGGAATTAATTTCTTTGCACACCTTTAAATCTTTATTAAAATTGAAATATGTACTTGAACATTACATAACACATCACCTTTATGAATATATATATATATATATATATATATATATATATATATATATATATATATATATATATATATATTGTTGTAGATTCCCGCCTGCCGGCGTGCGAACGACCGCGTTTTACCAATCGCGGCCGCTTCGCCCACCGAACGGACAATCCAGTCACGGCTTTCTGGATCAACGCCGGAAACCAGCCACGGGTGTGTTTTTAAGCGCACCACAGCCTAGTCAATATTCTACCCACGTGCGACAGGGTCAATCGCCGAATTGTCGATATACCTAATTATTCGCGCGGGCAGACGACCAAGAGACTGTACCTCAATGGGGCCGCTTGGGAACGAGCCGCTTAAGCAGCTCGCTTCCTTTTGGGATAACCGAGCGGGGTATTATCGCGCAGCCCCGTTGGACCCGATCACTTTATAGGCTATTAAAAAGCCAGCTACTATTCCAAACTCAATATGGCAGTTCAATTAGGGAAAGAGGATGCTACGAACGGGTTAACATTTAAACAAGCGCATTTATTGAATAAGCACATATGCAGGCATGCACGTAATCAAGTGAGGAAAATAAAAGCAATACACTGTACAAGCACGTAATGAATGGGAGTAGGGACAAGACGCGAGCAAGAAAACAACTACCACCGTTCTATTAATGATGTACACTTATACAGTTCTACTTACGGACATGGCGCCACAACGTTCATACAAAGAAAAGCAAAGAAAAACCCCATCAAAGACAAGGGGTAGACTGGACCTCTTGGGTCTTTATTTCACGGAGCTTGGGAGACCGAAGGAGCTCCGCGAGGCCACGCTGGTTACCTTCACCTTTGAGGTGCCTCGCTGGGGCGACCCGCGACGTCTCGTCCCCACAGCGGCTATCGTGACCGCGGTCCGGCCCAGGCCTTGTGATTCGGGCCCAGCCGGCAACGCCTCAGAGGAACAAATGGGTCTTTTGCTCTTTCAGAGTTGATGCTCTCTTCAAGAGCCCGTCCGCCCCTCAGCGCTGCTCAGACTGTCCCAAAGCCTGATCACCTCGGACCGTTCGATCCTGGCTGGCAACCTCTCTCCG
>NC_140964.1:88145286-88147786 GCF_056783735.1 Eptatretus burgeri | reverse complement strand
CTCTCCGAGGGCCAAGCGCACTGCAATGCTGCCGTGACCGTCCTGGAGAAAAGAAAAAAAAAATCGCAAAAGAGTCGTTAGCCATAGCTATTATGCAAAGGTGTGCTAAATATGAAAGCAAACAGAGTCCAAACTTAAAGAAAACCTTTAATTTGCTGGAATGAATGAAGTTTAGCAAGAATCAAGTGGTGTTCCACAAAAAAACACCTCTCTACAAAGTGATAAACAAGTGCAAACCTAGTAGAACTAATGCGATTAAGATTAATTAACAAACACCACAGTGCAAGGAAGAACATGGCCATCCATGATGTCCAAGCATTCAAAACTGTTTTCTCTCGTGGAACACAATGGAATGATACTTTTGCTACCATGATAATTGGAGCTCTACCCAGGATAACCAAATCACTGCTTCATTGGATTTTTACCAAAACTGATGAAGCTCATCCCTTGAAAGGGAAAAAAGATTTTGAGCAACGAATCAATTGGCAACCAGCTGCATCAGAATTGGAATTGAACCGAAGATGTTACTCCATTTGCATTTTAGAACACAATTGCTCAAAGTACAAAAAAAGCCGCATGTTTTAATATGTACACGAGGAACCAACAAAAGACTGCCAAAAATAAAAGCAAAGAAAACTAGAAAACATCTGAAAATGCAAAGCCCGTCTGTGTCGCTTTGAACAAACTAAACTTGACAAAAATGGCAGTTTAAAAAACAAAAAATTGTACTTTTTATTTATTTGTGTTCTCAATCATCTCATAATAAAGAATTGTTGAAGATAAAAGAAAAAAAAACAGCCTTTTTGTAGTCATTTTTCCCTGCTGAGCAGGGGTTAACTTTTTGCGGGCTCCATGCAATCATGGTTCCCTTCTTAAGGTAATGTTTTTTTTAATGGCCGGATGCCCTTCCTGACACCAACCCTGGTCGCCTCTTACGACACACAGGGATATGCTACACCTATTCTATCCGGGACACACACCGGGACCAGTACACACTGGTACTCATTTTGTCGACCTCGGAAGGATGACAGGCTGAGTCAACCCCTGGTGTTAATTTAGTGGTAAACGGGGTTCAAACTCAGGACCCGAGGATCCCAAGCCAGCCACCCTAACCACTAAGCCAACACCAGGCTTTTGGAGATTTCATGAAAAAAAGCTCAACTGATAAAAATGTTACGACCAAGACATACACACTGAATCTTAATGATAAACAAGGATTTCAATAAAAACATTTATGGCATTTATTTACTCGCAAATACCACCTGTTGCTTCGCTGACAGGAATACGAAAGCGGAGAGAGAAAAAAAGCAAAGGGAAAAGGGAGAGAGGGGTGGGAGAGAGAGAGAGTGGGGAGAGTGAAGAGGTGGAGGGGAAAGGAGAGGAGGGAGGGGGAGCGAGGAGGGGTGGATGAGCGAGGAGGGGTCGCGGAGCAAGGAGGGGTGGAGGAGCAAGGAGGGGTGGAGGAGCAAGGAGGGGTGGAGGAGCAAGGAGGAGTGGTGGAGCAAGGAGGAGTGGCGGAGCAAGGAGGAGTGGCGGAGCAAGGAGTGGCGGAGCAAGGAAAGGTGGAGGAAGGGAAGGCAAACGTGTGGTGGAGCGTTAATGACGATTCATACAGTCTCATCAAAATGATTCTGCATAGAATAACAGTGAATATGGAAACAAAATAATGTCTGAAATCCATTTTCTACCGGTCATACTATAAATACAGCCTGGAGACAAACATTGCCCAGACACCTCCAGAGACAAACAAACATCGCCCAGACACCTCCAGAGACAAACAAACAAACATCGCCCAAACACCTCCAGAGAAATAAACATCGCCCGGACGCCTCCAGAGACAAACATATTTTAGGCTACTCAAGCATATTTAAAGAAAAAAGAAAAAGAGCAATTCGACATTTCAGACCCTCACCAGGAAAAAAAAAACAAGTAAACAGCAAAGATGGTGTCAACAGGAGGAACCTGGATAGGATTTACATTTCAGCTGCTACTTCTCTGCCCTCAAACCCATCCATGCACAGCCAAGCGAGCATTATTCAAAAAAAAAATATCGCTGCCAGACTATGCCTCCGATGAAGTTGAAATTCAAAACATATATTCCCCATCACTACTAGATCATAATGGTAAAGTTTCACGTCGATTGATGAAGTGGTTCAAGATAAATAATTTTTTTTAAGCTTCTCGCTCAATCCAATATGGCTGTCAGATCATGTGACATCAATTATTGTGAATACTCTGGTATCCCCAAGGGCTGGGGAACATTAGTGTGAAGTTCCCCCTCGATCTATCTCGCTGTTGTGGAGAAGATTTTTATCGGTTTTAGGGTAAATCCAATATGGCTGCCAAACCATGTGACCTACAACGTCATGTGTGTGCCTCTGGCATCAGCCTATTAGCCAGTGCAACTGCAATTATCCAAGCAACATAACCACGATGTATTATATACTATCAAATACCATCCCATCCGTTGCTTCGCTGACGAGCATACTGGAAGGGAAGA
>NC_140964.1:88120286-88137786 GCF_056783735.1 Eptatretus burgeri | reverse complement strand
GAGTGTAGGACGGGCAGAGGATGTGAAATGCTCAACAGACTATCAGATTCAATTTGTGAATAAACATGAACACAACAAATCTGAAAAAGTATCCCTAATTCACCTTGTAAGGAATTTCCAAAAAACAGGTGCAAATAGAATATACTGCACATGAAAATGAAACAGCAACAAATACAGCCCCAACAATTGCAAAAAAGAAAAGTAATATATAAAAAGAAATAAACAAATATGTACACCAACAACTGTGAGAACGACAAAAGAGCAGGATAGTACAAAAAATAATTGGACCGAGTTGGGATCAACAAAGAAGTCTCATTAGAATAGCTTAGAAGAGGTCAGCTCAACTGGGATGGGGAACTAATCCTAATAAATGCCCAAGATCAAGGACACTACACTGTTGAATTAAAAAAAGATGGCGGAACTGAGCCAGACAGACAAGTGTAGGTTCTGCAAGGCAGAAACAGAAAGTAATAGTCACCTGCTTTCGGAATGCAAAAAACTATTTTAAAAACACCTTTACACACAACGGCACAACAAACTATGCAAAGTGGTTCATTGGCAAATCTGCAAAAATTTCAACATCCCAGTTGTAGAAAACTCATGGAAACACAAACCAAGCGCAATCATTGAAAATAATGACAACATGCTAACGTACAAACTGATGATCCCATCGAGCATGAACACAAAAAACAAAGGCTTGCGACCAGACAGTCTACTCAGGTACAAAAAGGAAAAGACAGCATTACTGATCGAGATATCAGTACCCAGCAGTTTTGGCTTAAATAATGCATAAATCAAGAAAATGACAAAATGCCAGAACCTCAAAAATGAGATCAAGAGATCTCAGAAACTGAAGAGCATCAAAATTGCACCAGTGATAATTGGAGCAACAGGAATAATAAAGAAGAACCTCACTGAGATTTTGAAAACCATCGCCAGGAATATTACCACACACGAACTACAATTGGAGTCGGTCTAGGCTTCGGTGACTATCCTGAAAAGAGCCCTCGGAACAACATGGAACAGCTGTGATCCTTACTGAATGTGGTCCATGAACTGTGATCCTTACTGAAGTGATGGTGGATACTTTGAGTCCTGGGAAGACTTTGTCCCATCTCCTCAAACCCACAAATGAAGATAACAACCTATTCCTGCCATAGTACAATGATCATTTATATGCTCGTTTACACCCCCCCCCCCCCAAAGCCTTCCTCCTTCCAAATTCCCAGTTTTACCGCCAAAGAGTTTTTTTATGCATCTTGTACACACCATGCATCCTCTCCTGCCTCCCCCCCCCAATTCCTCCCCACAACAATTGTTTGTCCAAGTCTGCCCTTATGTTGGCCTTCAACTCTGCTTTTGGTGCCCCCCCTTCCACTGTTCCTTTTGTCCTGATTCGTTAAGTGTACTTGTGCAAACTCCAGCTCTTCCACAAGTCTCGAGTATGTGTCAACCTCATCTCAAACAACCTCATGCAAGAAAAAAAAAGAGACAAAGTGATTCTACATTTGATCTGGGCTTAATTCCTGACCTGACGATAAACGCAGTACAGTTCAGTACAATACAGTGCGATATGTCATTATATGCTTTTAATAGATGTTGAAAAAGACATGTCTTACTGGGTGGACAAAACACCGCGATGAAACATAAATTACATTCCATTAAAAAAATAAAAATAAATAAATAATTCCGTCTCCAAACCTCTTCACATGTCTGTTCAAAAGGAGTGGGAGCCTCACCCAGCTGGGTGTCTCCCATCACTTTCCTCAGTAGAATTCTTGGGCAGTGTATTTCACGACCACATCACAGCCAAAAAAAAGGGAAACATAAAATGATCGTATATTTTGATGTTTTGGAGAATTGATTTTGGCTATCTCAACTGGACTACAAGATGACTTTTGAACGTGTAGGCCGTGTTACGTTCAGCGAGAAGCGCTTAGAAATCAAATTTCGTGACAGAAATTTACTTATGGATGAAAGTCGGCTGTATAGTGTATTATTACCTGTTCTTCACAATGGTATAACTCTTCAAGTTCATCACCCGGCACGAAGGGGTGAAAAGTCAGCGATTTCGTCGCGATTCGCGTAGGGCAGTGGCCAAACTCATTGGGCGTGAGAACTAATCAGAGAACGCCACACGGGTCACATGACAGCTCTCCAGTCGGAGGAACTGGGGGAATTGTGGACAAAATGGTGATGGCCACAACCTGGAAGTACGTGCTTTTGCAGGGTTCGAGAGAAAAATCACTGTTCCGCTACATAATCGTTAATCGTACGCTGCAATTTTGACTACTGGTGATTTCCCACCAATGTCATTGACTGTGTATTGGACATTACGGTAGGAGAACTGCTCGTGCAAGCGGTCATTGGAGTTTCTTTCCTGCTGCCGACTTTCCCGATCTCCTCTGCCCATCCATTTTACAGTGGCCGACAATGGAAGAATGAAGACCCCCGCACAGGGCGGTCGGACATAAGGAAGTTGGGGAGGTCCCGTGTAAACAAACCACAACAGCCGGACAAAGTTCAGAGAGAATATATTACATGTCATGATCAATGCATGCAAGTCAGGCACAGGTACACTTAGTCTTACACAAGCAAGTCAGGTTACACAAGCAAGTCGGGCACAGACACCGACACAAGCAAGTCAGGCACAGACACCTAGATGGACACTATTCACCAACACTTGAATCATCACCTGAACCATCACTGTGATCGTTCACCAACTCTAGTTCAACTGCCGATTCTTCAACATTTTCACAACCTGTACATGAGCACAAATCTGTGCAACGAGCATTTGCACGACGACATTTACACTGGTTTGCCAAACATCTGCTTTTCTCACAGAAACAAGATTCATGGGATAACAGGCCACGTGGAGCTACATCACCTGTATACCACCTCATGGATATGCATCCATAAATTACTTGCCATCCATTCTCATTGCGGCCAGGGATGTCCATAATCCTGCTCAATGCTTGCTTGAGGTACGTTTGGTAATTGACGCGAAGGATATGTTGCACCAATGCATCTTGGCAAGGAGGAATCCTTTGCTCACCCAGGGCTTTGGTGCAGAAGAGTCGATAGCATGCTTCATTCACGGTCGAGCACTTCACACCATACAGACTGCAGACAAATTTCTCCAATGTTTCGAACACCTCACAGGAAACCGTAACACTGTCACCAATTTGCGCGAATGTCTGTAGAAACTCACTGTTTTGCAGCATGAGCTTCACACCTTTTTGTTTGTCTTTGCCAAGGAAAGCACTTGTCGTGTCGCATCCAGTGAACACTTGATACCCCAACACAGACCGGGCCGTGGTGGAACCCATAGCATTTTCGATGGCGGTCAAATTAAGAAGCCTTGCGGTTGATCCCTTGCCCGTTTCAAATATGATTGTGCTTCGAGGAAAAAACGAGATTCGCCAACGTGATGAGTGCCACATCCGAATCAGGGCTGCGGATCACCACCGTGTAAAAACAGACTGTTGCATTAAATGAAGGAAATGGTGCATTCACGAATATTCAAAGATGCTTTATAAACTGTTGACATGTCACTGAATGACATCTATTCTGAAAATACTTGAATTGGATTCTTGAACTGGACTTCAATTCAAATGAATGAGAAAGAGTAAGTAGCACGACCTAAAGAGGTATGAAGAATGGCTGACTTCAGATGCATTCATGCCTATGATAAACTTTAATTTACCTTGTGCCTTCACCATGTACCAGTTGATTGATACTCTGCGGTGAGTTCTGAATGGCACTTCTGATGATAGTGTGCTTCAATGGTCACTAAATCATATCCCCTGATTTGTAGCAGTATGTCATCACGTTTCAGGCATTCTGCAGCTGCCCTTTGGAGCCCTGGAAAGAAAGTTTTGAGATTTTTAGAACTGAACGTAAAATCACAGCACATTGACATCAACTGTAGTCTTTATATACTTGCACATCAATGAAAGTTTGGCAGGATTCCTCTTGGTACTTGCCTCCATCCTCAGTTTCAGCCATCATCATCCGACTGCGTTGCGACTTGCCATGAGACTTGAAAAACCGTTGAGGTTTGTGGCAGATTAAACATTTATCTTTCGGCAAAACATGAGATATCACCCCTGTTCTCTTTGGTCGGTCTCTTTTCGGCTGGCTGACAGGAATGGGCACTTCTCTGGCAGAGGCATCATCAGCACTGCGACTACCATGATGGGCAATCTTCCTCTGGATATTTGTTGTGTTGCAAAACGCATTACAGCACAACTGGTGATACCCACCATCAGTGGGGAACTCTTCACATTCCCAATCTTCCAAACGTTGCCGTGCCAATTGGCTTTCTGAGCAATCCACGTACACGTTACAGAGTTTCCCACTTTCCTTGATTTTTGACAAGCTTTTGTGCCCCAGTTTTATCAATTTTGCTGTGCGTGGGGCTGCCCTCACATGTACGATGCACTTCATATTCCTTAGATGTCTTGTAAACGGCGAAAAATGTCGAAAAAATGAAAATATTTTAGGCCGATCACCACATGTTATCCATGGGCGCGGCCATCTTGAACTGCCTCACACACGCAAGTTTCTCCGAATGGAGAGCCGTCACTGACCGTGTGGCGTCCTCTGATTGGTTCTCACGCCCAATGAGTTTGGCCACCGCCCTACACTGCTCGCGATGAAATCGCTGACTTTCCACCCCTTCGTGCCGGGTTATGAACTTGAAGAGTTATACCATTGTGAACAACTGGTAATAATATACTATACAGCCGACTTTTATCCATAAGCAAATTTCTGTCACGAAATTTCACTTCCCAGTGGAACGTAACACGGCCGAGTGGGGTCGTGTGCCTTTGCTCATCTGGCCAGGACAAAGTGATCTTTCTTTATATCTGGCTCTTCCAGCAATGTGGATCATAAATACACAGAGAACATATATTGACTAAAACGTGGTCTGAATGTTTGTTACAACGAGGATGCAAGATACAATGTTCCGACTGTATATGTAAACATGCAATGCTGTCATTTATGGGGGTTACGTTGCTGGAAAATGCCGCGAATAGCAGGAGATTGTTTCAATGGAAAAAGGAGGGATAGCTTCCCAGCAGTGGTGACCCACGAAAAATACTGCGAATGGCGAAGCTGCGAATGTTGACACCATGGATGTCGTGCATCGTTTCAATGGGAAAAGGGGGATAGGTTCCTGACAGCTCCTCATTCATAGGGGAACTTTCAAAAGTTGAAAAGATTTTCAACTGTGAATACACATGATTAAAGTTTCATTAAAAAAAAATATTTCCAAAAAAATAGGAAGAAGAAAAAAATAAAAAAAATAAAAAAGGAACACAAGGTACCGTTTCCAATGTATATTGAAAGAATGCAATTAACAGTTTATGAAAAGTGATTAACCAACCGTACAGGTATAAATAAATAAATAAATAATAAAACAAACAACAGGCACTATTTCAAATTTTTATTTGCACACATGCAACGATTATTATTTTTGATGATGATTTAAAATCTAGAGAGGTTAGTGGAGTCGTCTGAAGATCACAAAGGTGAGAGTGCTGATGAGTCATGCACCGAAAGGAATGTAAGTGACGGTGCTGAAGCGGGTGAGTATTCTGATGAGTCGCTCACTGAAGGGGATGCAGGAGAGGCAGGAAAGGCTGCTGATGCTCCCGAAATGAACAGATTGGAGCACAAACAAAAAAAATTGGTGATCGTGAGCTGCCTGGCAGATTGCCACAAATTTCAATGCGGCTCTTTGTATGGGAGCATCATGTCATCCAACCCCCTCTTGAACTTGAGGTAATGCTCCATGACCGGATCGACGTCTAACAGCTTTTCGGTAATTGACCGCATGCCCTGCAGTATGTCACCCAGGAACTTGACCATGAATTCGGACCTCAATACCTATTTCTCCTCATCACTGCCCGCTTCCTCTTCTTCCTTGGAAACCATGGAAATGGCTGCCAACTCCTCCTCATTGTGCTCCTCGACATGCGAGGCATTAAGAGCATGCAACTCATCAGGCTCCATGTCGTCAAAGCCTTCCCCTCTCAACTGCCGTGCCAACCCGACAATTTCATGTCTCTCCTCCGTGTTGTTGGGAAACCTCTGAAGTTCTTCACTGCCTGTGGCCACAGGTTGTGCCAGCAGGCGTTGATGGTGGAAGCTCTCACCTCGTCCAGCGACTGCACTGATGCAGTGGGCTATGTTGAACTCTTTCCAACACTGCCCAATGGTGAGCTCTGGGTGAGCATCCAAAATGCAACAAAAGGTGCGTCGGGTTTTATAGGTTTCGAAAGTAAAGATCACTCCTTGGTCGAGTGGCTGGATCATAGAGGCGGTATTGGGTAGCAGGAAGATCATCTCGACATTCGGGTGAGCCAGCTTCAGGTCCCCAGGGTGGCCAGGAGCATTGTCAACGAACAGGAGAACTTTGAACGCGAGGTTTTGTTCCACCAGGTACCTCTCCACCTGAGGGATAAAACATGGAACCAGTCCGTGAAAATCGCTGCCTTCACCCACGTCTTTCTGTCGGCCCTCCAAAACACGGGCAGCGTGTGCTTGTTCTTGCCCTTGACAGCACGTGGGTTCAGGGAATGGTACAGCATAATGGGATTCGTCATACAGTTCCCTTTTGTATTTGCACAGAGAAGAGATACCCAGTTCTTTGCGGCCTTGAATTGCGATGCTGTCCCCTCGTGCTTCAAGATAAAAGTTCGCGTTCGCATCTTTTTCCAAAACAGGCCGGTCTCATCAGTGTTGAACACCTGGTCGGGCAGGTAAGCCTTCACCTCGAGCTACACGAGTTGAGCAGGGAATATTTTGGCTGCCTCATGGCTTTTTTTGAACATGGGATCTTGTGTCTGTGCTCCTGATGAGTCACTGGCTGGCTTAAGGTCTTTAGAACTGTGTTATTGCACAACTCACGGGATATTTTATTTTTATTTTTCATCTCCATGGAGGCACACTCGTCTGTCAGTTTGACATTGCGGAGACCGTAGCGCTCCATGAAGCGGTCATACAATTCCCTGCTCACTTGGAATAGACTGGGGCCACTCGTACCTGCGTCACTCTCGCCACCCAGATGCAAGTAGATATGCATCACCTTTGTGCAAATGAGAGGTCCACTTTAAGGAATGGTCTTCTGCACGCTGTCAATCCATACACCATCCTTTCTATGTGGACATCCCGGACGTGAGTGACAACTTTGGTGCTCGGTACAGCACTAGCCACAACACTTTCTCGGATCGTCTTCTCGTTCTTCCGAATGTAGCAAACGGTGGATTTGTTTACTCCATCGTGTCTGCCCACAGACACCATACTCTGTCCCCTCGACAGCCGGTCCAGCAGCTCCACTTTGTGACTCAGGCTCATCACTCTCTTCTCCCTCTTGGCAATCGATGCATCTCCTGCACTGATCTTGCACGTGGAAGCCATGTTTGATCAATGAACAAATGTGCAGAACGAGAGGCAAAACACCGGTCAAGGCATTGAGATGACAAGAATGATTGAGACCCAGGACACACTCACTGCACAAAAGTAGTCATGCGGGAATTGTGGGTAGCTGTGGGAGGGGTGAGTAGTCTGCCCATTGTTTGTGAGGGATGTTGGGGGATGCTTATCTTTAATGCAGCAGGTGGTAGAAGCTGTGAAACATTTTAATTGTGTAACTGATGAGGGAGGTGGGGGGGTGACATCTTCAGTAGCAAGTAATAGATGCAGTGAAGCATTTTAATTGTACAACTCGTGGACACCAACGTACGTTTTACACAGTTCGGGGTGGATGTGAAACATTTTATGGTTTTCCTCGTGGGAGGGAGGGGGGGGTCACATCTTCAGCAGCTGGTGATGGATGTGGTGAAGCATTTTAATTATGTAACTAGTGGGCGATGACATCTTCAACAGCTGACAATAGATGCGGTGTGTGTGTGGTCATATGGCAGCTTAGTCCGACAGTAGTAAAAAAATTCTCGATCATTGATAATTCCAAACCTGAAATTGACAGTATCCACAATATCAATAATTCGGGGAAGGATAAATGTCTATCAACTTGTGATTTTTCCACATTATACACAAACATTCCACATAAACTCGTAACCACATTGGACAGAGCAGGAGATAAAGCATTTGCAGAAGGTAATAAAGTATTCATTACAGTCTGTCAAATAAAAGAAAAAAAGAAGAAAAAAAAACAAGCTGAATGCCATGAATGACCCTGACGTTGAATGAAAGCCGATTACCAAATGATGTTGATACTTGGGCAGCCGATTACCAGGCAATGCAAGAAAAATTACAACAATGAATACCATGAATGATCGGGTGTCAAATACAAGTCGATTACTATATGATGTTGATGATACTTGCGCAGCCGATTACCAGACAATACAAGCTGAATACCATGAATGATCACGAGGTCAAATAAAAGCCGATTACTAAATGATGTTGATAATACTTAGAGAGCCAAATACCAAACAGAACAAGATGGCAACTATGCGCGACCCCCACCCCTTGTATGTCATGACATCAATTTCTTCGATAAAATAAATGTAGATACAAAGTCCTGTCAGGTTGATGACACAATGTAAGGTGACATTGCAGTTAAAGATGACCGAAACACAAATCTATCCATATCTTAACGAAGACATGTCCTTTGTGCGTGACTGTTTAAACGGTGAAGATGAACTGATCACGTGCCTGGGCATGGCCTAATAATGATTGACAGGAGCGCTGAAGCACTTGAGCTGTGATTGGTTACTGATCTTGTGGAGGGTCTGACCAATCTGACAACCAATCACAGCAATGACGTAAATGTGAGGAGGATGTGGAGAAGAAAACAATTTGAAAACCCCTCCTCGTGACAGTCAAACGTCGGGTTAACAAACGTAAAGAAAGTATTCAATTTCTCCAAAACAACAGTTTCTTTACATTTGGCAACATGATACCCATGGGTTCAGATCAGGCCCCTTTCTTTGCAAATTTGTTCCTGCACATGTTCAAGTTTGTGCATTCGTTAGTTTATAACTGCACATGTTCTGGATCCAATCAAAGATGTGGAAATATTTTTAGATTCATTGATGGGTTTGTGTTTGATCAGCTTCATGATGATATATATTCAAAATAACTCGAAATAAAAAAGGGAAACCAAACTCACACGTTTCTTTTTTAGAAAGAAACACACACATGCAAACACGCAAACTTAGTGGTTGACAACACCCAGCCAGGTGGTCTGTGAAGATGGTTCTGCACAAAAACTACAGAAAGACGTACATGATTTTAGCTGCCTCACTTCCGAAGCTCTCAGATGATGACGTCAAAGTCAATCCTGTCAATTAGAAAGTTCTTCGGAAATTAATAGGGTTATTGAAAGTTATCACAATGTAATGACAACAGGTGATGCATATCCTCGTGGATTAAAAAGTTCAGAGAACATCAGTTTTTAGCAGGAATTTTGGACTACATGTTTTAACCAACATAAACATCATGTGATGTCATTGAGGGTTCGGTCCATTACACAGACTGCTTCCAGTCATGAGAGTTATTGCCACCACCCCCCACACAAATAAATCAAGGACATCTGCTCTTCCAGATATGACTCACCTATGACTGCAATTCAATGTTAAGATTATTTTCCTTTATTCAGGACAATATATACATATATCCGCTCCAATTGTTGGGAAATGAAAAAATCTTCAATGATCCAATCTAAAAATTCTGTTGCACTTTTAGAAGAAACAATGTGGTGAAGCTGTCAAGTAATTTTGCTTTTCCACGACAATACTTGAACGAACAGCTTCTGTGATGCAACTGCAACAATCGCAGAATTGAGAATACCAATTCCTTCCTCATTTTTCCCAATCACCACATTTGGTCCCTCATTCCCATTTCCAAACCTGATGCAAAACAGTGTCTTAGGGTGATAAAGAAAACAATAAATCTGTGGATGACTTTTGAGAACTAAACCACAGGACCTTCAAGAAACATTGGAGGGATTGCGCCATCTTTATGAGGGGTTGAACTGAAAAACAACATAAATAGGTCGAGAAACATGCAATAACCAACAGCTTTACTACATAGGGAAACCAACACCCCTTGAAAGCAAGATGAGATTTCTAATGATCTATCGGTGGGTGTGGGGGTGGCATGGGGTGGAGAGGGAAGGAGGGGTGTGGGGGTGGCATGGGGTGGAGAGGGAAGGAGGGGTGTGGGGGTGGATAGGAGTGATACTCACATCATCCAACACCTGGCTTTTAGGAGTGTTGTACTTCGCAGCAATGGCATCAGCAAGAGCATTTGCTCCAATGAACAGTGTATTCCAATTGTGTGAGCTGCAGGTAGACAGAGACAGAGTGTGTTAATGTGGGTGCGATTAATGACTGCATATTTTGCTGTATTATTGGTCATCCCAATTTCTGGTGTTGGATTAACGGTTAAGGTGGCTGGCTTAAGATCTTGGGGTCTTGAGTTTGAGCTCCAGACTTCCGTTGAAATAACACCAGGTGAGTGGACTCAGCCTGTCATTCTTCCAAGGTCAGCAAAATGAGTACCAGCTTACCACCAGCTTCGAGTATCCTGCGAGGGAGAAAAACTTTTTTCCTGGAGGTGTTTCCATTTTCCAAGACTATAATTTCCAAATACACACTGCTGTAAATATTAAATCCTGGTTTGAAAAACATTTGAGTGAAGTAAAACATCTTCCCTGGCCTGCTCAATCACCAGATGTAAATATTATTGAGCCATTGCAGTCAAAGCAGATGTCCTCCACCAATGTCCCTCAAGGAACTTGAAGCCTTTCTGATTGAGGTGTAACACGAGGTCTGGCAGTAAAGTTGAAGGGTTAAAGCAATGGAAAATTTCATTGAAAACGTACCAATTACATTTTGTGGTCACCTTCAAAGTAATCTCCGTGGGAGTTTATACAAGCTTTCCAACATCACTGCCACGTAGGCCCCATCAGTATCGATTTTTTCGACATCGATATACTAGTGGGGTCATCCTGGTAAATCGGTGTTATTAACAAAATAATAATGATTAGTATTTTTTTTACGCAGGTTCCAAAAATACGCAATGGACCAATGGTCCATTACATATTCATCATACATGACATAGACATCATTGACAAAAGGTAATTTTTTGAAGTGTTCCCATATGGGGCTTTTCACCACCCCCCCCCCCCACCACTCCCCCTATCCCCATGATGAAAACGGTTATTTTACTTCCAACTTCAACTTGTATTAAACATGATTTTGTTTTAAAGCGAGATCAGTATTGGTAATTGGCACAGGTCGGTATCCATCACCATACCAGTATGACTATCACAGAACGCTGTACCAGTATCATACCAGTGTCACATTATACCAGTATCCCTATCACAGATCACCGACTCAGCACAGGTTTTCTAAAGCACACAATCGATTCATATAAATAACCAACTGGCAATTGCTATAAAAACTGCCACGAGGGCAAAGAAAACCACGATTTCTTCAACGGGGCCGATGAGCTCAGACGCTGAGGTTTAAAAGTTAAAAGCTACTGTACTTGCTTCATGGTACGTCTTGACATCATACGTTTCACTGTTCCTGTTCCATGTTTAGCCAAGACGCCAAGTGCATCAAAGCTTTTTTAAGCATGTCCTGTATTTAATGATTGTAAACACCTTTCTTCGATTTGTTGGTGATGTCGGTTTTTGTTTGTTTTTCCATTCAGATTTTTTTGGTATACCAGAATATTCAGAATTCCAATACCAGCATATCAATCTTAAAAGTATCAATATAACTGGTATATCGATATATTGTCGGACCCTATTGCCACACTTCAAAGCACTCTTGGAAGTCATTGTCTGAAAGGCCATTTAGCTCATTGGTCATGGCTCACTGGATATCTTTTATAGATAGAAAATGAGTTCCTTTCATTGGAGTTTCTGACATCAGTCAGATCAAACCAACATTATCACCCTTTCGACATTTTCATCAATTTTGGCAATCTATGGGCGTCCCGAACGAGTGTCATCATTCACGTGCATTCTCCATTCCGTAAACCTCTTGGCACAATCAAACACATGATCTTGGAATTGTGCATTTCCCTACACACAAGCTTCAACTTGTTGAAATGTTCATGCCACTTTTGTTTTGTTTTACCAAAAACCTGATGACAATTCCCTGTTCCATAAATTTGTCATTCATATTCAGAACACGATTGCAGCACTTAGCATTTAAACAAAGCTCCAGTATGACTACAAAACACAACCGATCGAAACAACAGCTAACACAGTACTGATAGGAAGATTATGATGCACATCTAATTATGAAACCAAAGCCAGGCTGCCACCTGTCGAGAAAAAAACATCAGTCCTGGAACATTATTGTCAGATCTTGTACATTTCTTTAAAATGTACAAAACTTGTACCAGTCAATCCAAGACAGGATTGATGCTACATGGCCTATCAGGGAGGAGGGGTGGGGGTGGGGGTCCTACTTGGTATAAATAAATGAACATTTTCATGAGTTTTTCCATTTTTCTTCAGATCCCATAAATGTTTGATTGGGTTCAGATCTGGTGACAGAGAAGGCCACGACATATGGTTCATCAGTGGTGCTCATCAAACCATTTGGTGACCACACATGCTCTGTGTATGAGGGTATTTTCATCCTGGAAGACACCCCTCCTGGCAGGAAAGAAATGCTGCAACATGGGGTGAAGATGATCACTCAGTACCATTAAGTAGTACTTGGCATTGACCTTTCCTTCTAAGGGAATGACTGCACCCAAACCAGGCCAAGAAAAATGCACCCGACAACATTGCAGAACCACCAAGACCCTTCACTGTTGGGACCAACCACTCAGGGTTGTTGAGGCCTTTAAGTTGGCACCACACGTGCACCTATCTCTTTGTCAATAACATCGTGATGGATGATTCATCTGACTATATCACATTTCTCCACTGCTCAGTAGTCTATTGTCTGTGCTCTTTACACCACTGGACTCACAAACATGCATTGCCAGGTGTGATGATCAGTTTTTGCAATGCAACCTGACTATGGTATCCCATTCTGTGGAGTTCTCGGTGGACCATTTTTGATGAAACCGCTGCTCGTACCCGAGGTTGAAATTTAGAGTCAATTGATCTGCAGTTGTTCGCCTGCTTTGCCTTGCACTTCAAATTAATGCACGGATATCATGATACTGGATTATGCACATCTGCCCACTATTGCCCTTTGCTGATATCTTTCCCTCAGAGTTCCATGCCGACATCACTTTTGACATTGCTTGTGAAACATCAGCTAGTTGAGCTGTCCGTCACTGAAGCTCCCACCAAACGTGCACCAACAATCACCCCTCTTGCAAAGTCACTGAAGTCTCCTCTTGCAGCAATGCCAGCAATAATTATAGGTAACCAGGCCTGTGCAGCATTTTTATATTTGACCCTAAGCCTTCGGGATGTTATTTGCTGAATTAACACATGGGTCACACCTGTGTGGAAGCCGTTGCTTTCAATATACTTGGTATCCCTCATTTACCCAGATGTTTCCATTTTTTTTGTCCACAACCTGTACATACAGTCTTGTGCAAAAGTTTGGGTTGTACAAATGGCATTCATACTTTAGGCAGGGCTTGGCATTAACGGGTGTCCGGGTGCCCAGATCACCCAAATTTGGTGTCGGGCACCCATATTTTATGAGTGGATGGATTTTGGATGCCCGGTTGGGCACTCTCAAAATCGCACGTCAATTTTAACCCCACATTTACAAGGGTTTTGAAATCCACTTCGTACAATGAAATAGCCAAATTTAGAGGTATTATTAATAATTCTCAAATGCACTACACTCACATGTGGTCTGCAGGAATATGCAACAAACTTGCAAATACATGCAGCAATGCCAACCCTCCCGATTTCATCGGGAGGCTTCCGAAAATTCACCCAAACTCCCGCCCTTACGATCACTATCCTTATCCTCCCGAAATTTTGATATTTTTGCACTGTTCACTAATCAGAATGTACTAGTATGAGAATTGAATGAAAAGCATCGTCTGCTACGTATAGCATGTGGTAACTCCATAACGTTCGCTGCTACCAAATTGTACGTAAAAAATTGCAAATTCAAATGAGGAGCAGCGAAACATTGGGTCTGGATCTCGCTTATGCGATCATGCACTGAGATTTAGTGCATGCGGTATGTGTGCAATACAGTGCATGCGGTATGTATGCACAGTGTATATGCATGCGATACGCTCACTGCATGCAGCTGGGCCCCGTACCAGCCCGGCGGTCGCGACCACCGTGCGGTGTTTAACAGCCGCTAGAGTTCTACGAGTCGCGCTGCAGCTGTGGAACATCGACTTCGAAGTTACCGATGCTTCAAGCCCTCGATGTTGATTACAAAATGGCAGAAAAGAAGCTTACGAAGACCAAGAAATGGTCTCAGAAGTACAAGACCGAATACAGTCTCCAATACCCGTGTATTCGAAAGTCTGAAAGAGGAATTCATCATGCGTATTGTACAGTATGCAGCGTTGATATTTCAGTTGAGCACGGAGGTCGCGATGATATTCGGAAGCACGTTGGAAGCAAACGGCACACAGACATTGCAAAGGAGAGATCTTCGAGCACGAGTACCGGTACACTTCTGAATTATTTCACCAAACAAGGGACAAGCGAGGAAGAGGATGTTACCCGAGCGGAACTTCTCTTTAGTGGATTTATTGTGGAACATAACTTGCCCATATCAGTCTCAGATCATGCTGGACCTCTATTTCAAAAGGTGTTTCCAGATTCAAAAGTTGCTTCAAAGTATGGATGTGCAAGAACAAAAACTTCAGCAATAATTGGTGAGTTGTCAAATGTTACTGCTTCATCTATTGCCGATATTGCTAGACTAGCTCCATTTAGCCTAGCTCCAGACGGTAGCAATGACAGTGGTGAGGCCCAGCTATATCCTGTCCTGATTTCGTACTATGACAACAGTGCTGGGATTGTGAAGCAAGGTTTGCTAAGTTTGCCTGCGTGCAAACAAGATTCCACTGGAGAAAACATTTTCAAACTGCTTGATCATGAGTTCAGTGACAGGAAAATTCCGTGGGGAAATTGTGTTTCCTTTTGTGCTGATAATGCCTCTGTCATGGTGGGCAAGCACAAAGGAGTCGCTGCTTATATCCACAAACAAAATCCAGAGTGCTACATCATGGGATGCCCTTGCCATATGATGCACAATACGGCCAAGAAGGCGGCTCAGGCCTTACCCATTGAATTAGATGACTTTCTCATCGATATTTACTACTACTTGGACAAAAGTAGTAAACGCGTCAAAGGAGTGAAAGCACTGCAAGAACTCTGTGATGCCCCGACACACAAGATTCTGAAGCATGTCGCAACAAGGTGGCTGTCCCTTGGTCAGTGCCTAGACAGGCTGATTGAACAGTGGGAGCTACTTCGCCTCTTCTTCAAAGAAGAAGTACGAAGAAAAATGCAACCAACTGTAGCCAAGACTCTAACAACGAGCAAGAAGGACGGCACTGTATCTACTGCCAGTACTGGCACTGCAGGATCAAGCACTAGTGGAGCAGCATTCACCACTACCACTGCAGTATCTGCTGCGAAGAAGACAGCAGGGACAGCACCAAAACCAATGCTGAGAGCAGGTAGCATCACCGGCCCTTCATCACGTTCATCTACAAAGCAGATCCCTTCAAGTTTTGCAAGCAGATCGAGAAAGACTGTGATAGTCCCATCTACAGGCAAAGAAGGACCCAAGTTAAGTTCTGCTTTTGCCAAATCACTTGATAGAAGCTCAGCAAAACCTTCGAATCAGAGGTCTTCTTCCTTGGCTGCACCTACCTCAAGCTCTCTCCTCAAACGTAAAATTGGATCTGGTACTACGAGTCTGACCTCTTCTGCTGGCAGTAAACGCAAGTGTGATCGCCCTGCGGCTAAGTGTACTACGAGTTCTACAACTAAAAGCGCATCTTCCTCAAACACTGTGCAGGAATCTAGAGAAAAACGTGTCAACAGGATGTTCTTGTCTCCACAAACAAAACTCCATTGTTTCTTCCTTCGATATGCTAACAAGCTTTTTGAGAAGGGGAATCTTCTGCTCCAAAGAGACGAACCCTGTATTCATCTCCTGCACGGAGAATTGAATGGTCTTCTGAAAGATATCTTCGTACGGTTTTTGAAACCATCGGTGTCATCGGTTCCTCTGGTAAATTTACCCTTCTCTGACAGAAATCATCAGAAGAATGATGAGGACCTCATGATTGGGAACGATGCCAAACTGTATATAAGGGAACAAAGGAGTCTCAAGAAATCCACCTTCACTCTGAGTGAGTCAGACATCCAAGGTTTCTTCAGTGCAGTTTGCTCATATTATGTGAAAGCCTGCAATTACATCTTCAAAACCTGGCCGCTAGATGATGAATTAGCCAAGCATGCTCAGGTGCTGGATGTTAAGCTACACCAAGAAGTGGGGTTTGACTGTGTGGAGTTTTTCATCAAGAAATTCCCCTGTCTGTTCAGTGGCGGTGATAGTGACATAGACAGTCTTGAGAGTGAATTCGCTCACTACCAGGCAGACGCCTCCCATAGCTACAATTGCTACTGAGACAGTGAGAGTGGATGAGCAGTGGCATCGGATTTCACAGCTCACAGATCCCTGCACTGGTGCCAAGAAGTATCCTAATTTGAGCAAAGTGATGAAGGGAATCTTGGTCATTCCTCATTCGAACGCATCATGTGAGCGGGCACTCAGTCTTGTACGGAAGAATCACACTGAATTTCGTCCCAATTTGAGTGTCAAAACCCTGGAAGCTCTCTTAATTGAAAAACTAGCTCATAGCACCCCTTGCTACCAGAGAGAGAATACAGCAAAGACATAATCAGAAGGGCTAAAAGAGCCACACAGCTGTCACTCAGCAAAGCTGCCATGGAAAAAGCAAGCAGCAGTAGTACCAGCCAGTAAGGTAAGAAAAATATTGCTTCTTTTGTGCTTTTTGTTAATCTTTGATTGTCCCCTAACTTACTAATATTAACATACATGTAACATTAAAAAGTGCACAATTTTCCCCTTTTTTTGTTCAAAAAGTGGGAATTCTTAACATGTTAAATGCTCCAAAATAGGGCTCAGAGGGCACTAGAGAGCGTATAGAACCCCAGAGCTTCCAGGGCCCTAAGGCGGGCCCTGGACCCCGCCGCAAGGGTCGAGCGCTCCGCGCTCGAGATGTGCGCTTAGCGCACATTATTTGGTGTCGGTTGAAAATCCTCCCTAATTCTGATTTCCAAAAGTTGGCATCTCTGTACATGAACCAAGATGTGAAAATGATTGGTTGATTACAATTCACAATTTGATGATCACCTCTGAGCTCTATCCAAAAGAACATACATTCTTACGATAAGGTGGCGTTGGATTGCAAATATTATATTGCCAGTATGGTACATGAGGAGGCCTCCATCATTCAGGGATAATAATGTTCATGAAGCCGAGTCTGGAGAATGAATCAAATGACATGTCTGAGGAGTGCG
>NC_140964.1:88085286-88115286 GCF_056783735.1 Eptatretus burgeri | reverse complement strand
TCATGGCAGGAGTGTGCGGTGGCAGTAGGTCAGATGGCCGGTTTCAGCTCAATCCTATCCTAACCGAGACACCCCACCAATCCCTGTATCCAATTTCTAACTCCTGCCCCTCCAAACCCTTTGAAACTAATTTATCCCTTAAACTACACTATCTCCCAGGAGGAAGATCAAAGCACATGCAATGATAAAAACGATGAGGTGCTGTGGCCCCACAAAGCTCGCTGGCAGATTCACCGGATGGGACCATTTATGCAAAAGCTCAAACTATTAGATGGCAGACACCAGTTTACATGGACCGCATTGTGATCCCCATTGGAGCTTTCACACAGCAAGAACCATGTTAGCATGCATTGGCAAGATATTTGGGGATGCCAGGCTTCAAGATATCTTGATATTCAGAGGTTGTAGCGTCTGGATCGATGAATGGTGTGATAAATGGTTATCACTACAATGGGGGTATCCATTGTCATAAACTCAAGAAGATTTCACATCATGTGGATAGTAAGTAGATGCAGCCGATGCACCGCCTTAATGCTGGTGCCATTATGCATGTTTGTGTTGGCATAAATCAGGAGTGGGCAACCAAAATTTTCATGTAACCCAATATTATATGACAAACTTTGGGAGGGAAGTGTTCGCTAATGTGCAACTTTTGACAGTGGGATAAGTTATAATAATGATTAGGCATACATTAGCTACACTTTAAACAATATTTCATCCTCTGCCAAAGGAGTGGACCAGAAGAATCATTTTCTGAAGGGATATGATGGGCAAGGCCCATCGTCTATAGAAACTGCATGGTGCTGAAAAGCAGTATCTGCTTGGACTTCTCTTTTGGTAGAATCCTATTGATTTTAACAAGTCTTCCTCCACCAAAAATTGAGATACAGCCCCGACACGTCATAATGTTCTCCAGGTCTTTCGCATATGAAATGGCATCTCTTAGAGCCAGAGTTCAAACTTCTATTCATCAGACCAGAGTACCCAATTCCATTGTTCAGTTGCCCAATATTGATACAAATTTCATCCTTTCACGTTATTCTGTAGTCTCGGCAGTGGTTTCTTTGATGCAATTCTGCCATGGAAACCTGCTGCAATCAGCCTCCTGTGCAGTCACCCTACTGTGCGGTGCAGGATGAGATGTTAATGAATGTTCAGGCCTGTTCTCATTTCATTTGTCAACTGACTTGATGTTTTCTTCTGTCACGTAAGCTGAGCAACTTCAAGTGCTGGTGTTTTTGATGGAAATTACCCCAAAACAACGCATAAAGCCACTCAAGGTATGAGGCCACAGGAAAGTTCGATAAAGTTAAAGCAAAAATAAAAATAATAAAATAAAAATCCAAAAAAGAGGAAAAGAAGAAGGCAACATCCAAAACAACCACAGAAGTACCAAAAAAAACATTCACAAAAGAGGTGGTGGCAATGCCAAGTCTTACCAAGGTGAGCAACCACCTTGAAATACAAAACAAAGAATAAATTAAAAAAAGAGACAGTTCGACTCCAAAAGTCTGGCAAAATAAGCTGAAACTTAAAAGGCGCTGCAGGAAGTCGGAAATAACATTCATCTTCAAGTTGCGTAAATCATAGGAAGCATGTTACAGGAAGTGAATTCCAAAGTGAGACAGCATGAGGGGAAAAAAAAAAACACTGCTTAGCATTTCGTTCCACACTATGGATCAGCTACAGTATATGGATGTGCAAAGACGGCAAGCAGAGTCCTGCGTCCAAACACTCATAAAGAAGGAACCAAGTCAGAAAGGCCAATTGAATATTTGCCATGAAAATATTTGCAGAACAATCTAAGAGTGGCAAGTGACCTTGGGTGAGAGAATGGTTGAAGAGTTGAACCCTCCTCCACACCAACCAGGTTAACTACGCATTTCTGGAGCCTTTCAAGTAAAGATAAGTGGCAGGGTGGTGCTCCAGCGAAATGCGGAAACTGTATTCCATTACGTGACATATAATTGTGTTATACAAGTATAAGACAGCATCAGGAGGTAAATACCTCTGCAACTTGATAAGACAATCAAACGGAAGACCAAGAAGGAACCCGAAGAACTAAAGAGCATATATGGAGTCATCAGGAGGAACTTGGAGAGGATTGTCAACCAACTCGATAAAGCAGCTTGATAAAGACAACCAACTTGCTCGGACTCACAACAATACCAGAACTGTACTTATCCCAACTAGGGTTAGGGGAGATGTCAAGATCAAGAAGATGAAGTTCAGATGATTCTGGTAAAGTTGAAGACCCAATATGCAAAGAATGGAAAGACATGTTTCTCGAGCGGAACATGGACAACAATTTAGTTTTCCTTGCATTGAAGGTTACCAGCCAGTCATACCCCCACTTCAACACAATCTCTAAAGTCTACATCATGTCCAGTGCAGTGAAATACCATCTTCATTACAGGTAATGTTGAGTGAATCAGCAGATGTTCAATAAAGTGAGGAGTCATCAGCATACATGGCAAGCTGAGACAGAATATTATCAGGAAAATCATCGATATACACAAAGAACAAAGTGGGACCAAGGACAGAGCCCTGTGGAACACCAGAGTTGATGGAGTGAGTTGGAGAAGATTGACCCACAAGTCTCACCTTCATCTTGCGATTTGGAAGGAAAGCTGAAATGATCGAATACATTACTCCAGATACACCATATGACTGAAGCTTGTGCAACAGACCATTGTGACAAACTTTGTCAAATGCCTTCGAGATATCCAAAGCAACCAATCGAGCTTCACCCTTGAGTTAAATGCCCTCTTGAAAGAATCAGTAATTAATGATAGCAAATCACCAGTCGAGTGAAAATGGCAAAAGCGATACTGGCAGTCAATAAAAAGTTCATTGTCCTCTAGATGGCTGTAAAGTTGTTGCTTGACAAGCCATTCGAATACCTTACTTATTACAGGAAGCAGGCTTATGGGGCGATAGTTACTTGGCTCAGAATGTTTACCAGCACCCGTGAAAAGAGGGACAACAAAAGCCACTCTCCAGGATGAAGGAAATACCGAATCAGACAAGCATAAGTTGTATAGCTTGGCAAGAATCAATGACAGTTCAGGACAACACATTTTTCATGCAATCACTGGGATCCCGGCAGGACCAGTCGCTTTCGAGGCATCTGGAGTGTGAATAAGTCTGGCAAACTTCTTTGGTGTGACAAAGCGGAATATCAGTCTGTACGAGACGGAAGAATCAGGAAGAAGATGTCTGATGATTGAGGGTAGAATTAGAAATAAAGCGATCTGCAAAGATGTTAGCCTTATTCAGAGGTGAAGCAACAACCTTGGGTTCATGAAAGAGAGAAGGTGTAGAAGATGTATTGTAGTCGAGTACACTGGAGGCAATAGAATTGGCAACATAATCTGCATATTCTTGCTGAGCATCCTGAAGAACTCTCTTTATAGACAACCGTTACTATCGTTGCTGAATAGACATTTGGACTCCAGAGACCAATCCACATGGTACTGCTTGAAAACGTGGTTGTGATGAGCAATTGCTGACACACAAGCTGGAGTGAACCATGGATGGAAATGAACGCTCACTTGATAGATAGATACATGAGGGAATAAAATTGTCCATACCAGTGCGAATCCATCAAGATATTTCCTCGGCAGCCATATCCAGACCAAGACTTAAGGCCCTGTCACACCTTGACCATTTAGCCAGCGTATGCCTGACGTATGCAAAATTTGGCTAAAACGCTGGCACACGTCGAATACGTTATGGGTAAGTTTGTATACGTTAAGAGCACGCTGGCATACGTCGTAGTACGCTGGCTTTTTTTCGTAGTACGTTGGCATACATCTTTGTACGCCGAGGTGTTAGACAAATTTTCCATGCTTGAAATTTTTCGACGTATGCCAGCATATGACTCACACGTTCCGCATACGCTTGGCCAGAAGTTGTAGGCACGTTACGTGATCGTTGACACACGTTACTTGTAAGTTACTCATAAGTCGAAACATGTCGAGGTAATGTTTAGAATACCCGAAACTTATTTCTAACCTATGAGCAACGTGTTGTAGGCACGTTACGCGATCGTTGACACACGTTACTTGTACTTTACTCATAAGTCGAAACACGTCAAGGTAATGGTTAGCGTCAGTGTTCCAGACTCCCTGGTTTTTTTTTTGGTTTTTTTTTTTTTTCTTCGGTATGACGGTGATGTTGACACTTCGATTTCTAGTGCGGTTATAATCTAATATAATTAATAGGCTGCCGCTCAACGATTTAAATCATAACCGCACTAGAAATCGAAGTGTCAACATCACCGTCATACCGAAGAAAAACAAAAAACAAAAAACAAAAAAACAAGGGAGTCTGGAACACTGACGCTGACTATTACCTCGACGTGTTTCGACTTATGAGTAATGTACAAGTAACGCGTGTCGACGTGTGTCAACGATCGCGTAGCGTGCCTACAACTAATGCCAGCGTATGCAGAACGTGTGTCATACGTTGAGTACGTCGAGAAATTTTCAACATGCTGAAAATTTGGCGACGTACTCGCGTATTCAAAACTTACCCATAACGTATTCGACGTGTGCCAGCTTGGTTCGGCAAATTTTTCATACGTCAGCATACACTGGCTAAAACGTCAAGGTGTGACAGCAACTTCACACTTCGATGTCTAGTGCGGTTATGATTTGAATCGTCGAGCCGCAGCCTATTAATAGCCTACGCCACGTGATCGTCGGCGATAGCTGCCGCGCGCTATGCATAAGTTAGACTATCGTTGGGCATAGGTTGTGAACGCCGACAACACACTCAGCATTCGTTGGTACAAGTTATCTATATGTGATTAAAACGTTCTGTGTACGTTACTAATACGTTATGCATACACCCAACACATTATTTTACGCCCAAAACTTTAAAAAAAACATCAATAGTTCAGCGTACGCCAGCGTTTTACATACATTTTGAGACCTTGCCATACGGTGGCTAAAATGTCAAGGTGTGACAGCCCCTTTAATGCTGAGGTCCATGGCACATCAGCAAGCAATGAACAAAGTCTATCCCAATCAGCTTTCCAAAACTGAAAAACTATATGATGAAAAGGATAAGCTGGAGTTGAGAGTGAAGAGTAAGAGAATGAACAGAAACGATGAAGTTATGCAAGTTACCATTTGGAGGTAAGACATCGGCAAGTCACCAGGGTCAGAACACAAAAAGATCAAGCAAGCATCATCCATCCAAAGCATGGTCAGGAATATGAATGAGAGAGGCAATGATTTGGGTGAGATTTTGAGAGATTGAAAAATGATATCTATCAATACCAGAAATGTCAGCATTACAAGAGTGTACCATTTACAGGCCAATCCTTGAGGTGAACATTGAAGTCACTAACTACCATGATGTGTGCAGAAGAGTGGAGTACGATACCCCTGTCAATGCTGTCAGAGATCACGGCCAGCCAACACAAAAACAGATCACAGCCAAACTAAGTCCGACATTTTGACACTTACGGTCACGTGATCAGCATGGCCTCCGTAATTTAACATCAGGACCTTATCCTGATGTTGGAACCCAAATTTGGAAGTATTTTGACTGGTGGGTCGGGAGAATAAGATTTTTGAAGAAATTTACAAGATTTTCCCAAAAACTGACCAAGTCGGCCATTTTGATACACTTCCGGTCACGTGATCGGCATGACCTCTGCAATTTAACATCCCTACCCTGACCTAATGTTGTAACCCAAATTTGGTGGCATTCTGACTGGTGGGTCTGGCGAAGAAGAATTTGGAAGAAATTTACTCCAAGTTGGCCATTTTGACTTACTTAAAGTCACATGCGCAGAACGAGCTTTGCAATACCTGTTAGTCAGGAGCAGAAAGTTGCTGCCAAATTTCAGCCGGATCAGCCCAGCGGTTTGGCCGGAGGAGTCGAAATAGGAGATGGACGGAAGGAGCGTGATGACAATACCTGATCTGGAAATTCCAGATGAGCTAATAATATGTAATAATACATCGAAAGGCAGCCCATCAATCAGTAACCCAAACAAACTTATAAGCCAGTCAAAGACACTCAACAGGGTGCCACGAACTCAAGCGAACACATCGTCATCAAAATGCCACTGATGGCTGCAAGAATGCAACTGAAAATGGCTACACGGATCACACCCATGCATGACCATGGCAGTACAATCACTTCAACATTTAACACCTGCTGATAGAACAAAGTATTACCAGAGTTCAGGATCCTGTACTAACAGGTGGCCCGACCTGCGATATGTTTATTTCTGGTACCCTTTAGAGACAATTTATTAGATCCCACAGGGAGTCCAGAACAAGAAAGATGAGGAATAACTGACACAAGAAAAGGCAGAATAGAAGAATAAAAAAGAAAAAGAAAAAGGAGACAATGATGACTGGCTCGTGGCATTTACCTAATCCTGAAACAAGGAATAAACCTCTTCACTACAACAGTGTGAATGTGATGTGGTGATTACACCAGGCTGAAAAATAAATTTTCCTTCCACCAAATATATGATGACTATTAATCTGGCTCCTACCCATTGACCAGCCTGGGTAGGGAGGACCTATTAGACCATGTGGAGGTACTCGCTAATACCTTCAGAAAATGATTTTCGTTGTGCAGATCACCAATCTGAATGAAATTTGGCATACTTAAATAATTTTACACGCTGAGTCCAAATCCACTTGTTTCCACGTCGAGGATGTGACACAATTGGTCATTTTTCGCAATTAAAGATAAACCGAAGATTAAAGCACGATTTTGACACAGAAATGAAGAATCAAGGTTAGACTGATATGTATGTCAAAGAAAACTCTTGTGAGGTCTTAAAATGATACAATATGTTTATACAGAGCCATATTCACTGTTATTAAAGATGTTTATAATTAAAGGTCATAAACCGAAGCAGTTACATATTTGTACCGGCCGAAAACGTCTGGACCGACCAGACAGGCCATCGAGTTGACCAAGGCAACTTTTTGCTTAAAAGGCAGGCACACTGGCTATTAAAGGTAGTTGCATTGACTATGAAAGGCAGTTACAGCGTCGATTAAAGACAGTTACATTGGCTATGACAGATTAAATCAAAGACAAAGAGACTGCGCGACTCAGCCTGTTGAAAAGTGGAACCGCCACAAGATGATTACTCTATTAGAACACCAGTATTTCTTGCTCTGAAGCGGTTGCTGAACTCGGCTCTTGACTGCTGCTATTACAAAACTCAAGTCCACTATTACATGCTAATCAACCTGAGTACTGTGTAGTAGATCACCACAGCAAAAGCAGTGTGACACCGGCATTCACAGTTCGTCGTCGGAATCATCGTCAGTTCTGCTTTCATCATCCATAAGTTCCATTTCTGCACGGGTCTGTTCATCGTTGGCGCAGTTTTGACACCCACAGCACTCTGTGCAGGACCAGTCCTCTTGACTGGCAAGAACACTGGTTGGTCTCGCATTTCATCTTCTTGCAATTACATTTCGTCGCCTCTAACAGTTCCTTCGGCGCTGGTGGTTTGCTCAGCCAGTGAACAATCAATGTTCCGTTGCGTTCCACCCATCCGTGAAATGTAGGAGAAGGGGCTTCTATAAACCTCTCAGTCGTGCGGTGGTGGATCGCAGACTGATAGTTCACTCTTTTGCAATGCAGCATCAGAGCATCACTTGTAGGCGGCAACTTCTGTTCTCCCAGCGACTGGCTGCAGAATAGCTTGTAGCGAGCCTCATCCACACTCTTCATGGTCGGCTGATTGTACATGGCGCAGACGAATTGTTCCAGGTCGTGAATGATATTCTGATCTGGTGTGAATTCTCGACCAATGCCCCTGAAACAGGTGATGAGATGGGGACCCTTCATCATCAAGTCGAATGGCCTTGTTTTGCCCTTACCGTAGAATGCACTGGTGGTATCACTTCCCGTGAAATTGTGCAAACCTATCAACGCATCGCAGACAGAACTTTCCAGGGCATTACTCAGCTTCCTAATGTCAACGACGATAATGTCCTTCGGACTTCCTGTGACCAGATGGAAATTTCGCGCCCGAATCGACTTCGAGTGAGCCAATGCCAACACAAACATCGGTGTCGAAACTCTCGATGCGCACCGACTCTTCATTCTGTCCCGCGTGAGCGGCATGTAGCAGGAGCTTCGTATCAGCTTCCTCATGATCACATTCAAGTTCAGGTACTGACGACACAGTCATGACACCATTCGACGCCTTGACTGACTTACAACAGCATGTCGCCCAGTTTTGATGGAGAGATGTTTCTCGTCCACGATTCGACGATTAACTCTATCAACGCCTCCTTGTTGGCTCCGCTCAGGAGATAATTGGCCCACTGTTTTGGAAGGGCTTGATCACGTCCGTAGATGGTTCGCACCTGAAGATCGCCCGCCCTGCCCGCTCGTCTGGCGTGCTCCAGGCACTTGATGCTGATACTTGGGTAAGTATCAAACACCACGTCCAGTCTCGAAGATTGGTTATGTCGTGCTTTGGCCACTACGATGTTCAGCACCATCTGTTCCAGTTTGCCGAAAGTGTTAGGCAGTGAACCAGCCTTTATCGCCTGAATAACGGCCATTCCATCCACAATCGTTGCACCTCGGATAGGCCGAGCGTCCACACGGCAATCGGGCCACAGTTTCAGGATATGGTTGCGGAGTTTGGCTTTGTCCGTCTTAGCAATCGAACCATCACCGGATGCCAGCTGGAAAGATATGTTCGCCAGTGGGTACGCGAGCAGATCGTGGAGTGTTACATTGCTTTTCTCGCCAATCAACAGCAGTCGTGTGAAAAGACGACGTTCATTCGCAATTTCAACCTTCGGCGTCTGCTGGTGGGGAGTCGCCGACTTGCCTCGCGCCTTCGAGAAAGTTGCCAATTTGGCCTTCGAAATCGGACTGAAGAATGGGACCTCACCCGAGAGAAGCCGTTCACGCAAGAATTGCATGACAGCATTCTCTCCCTTGACATCCGCGTTCATCAAGTCCACGGAAGTGGCTGGCGATGCGATGACACCTGAACTAATATTGACGAGTTCAAGGTGAGCGCCGGAGAAAGGGTTAATCATTTGAAGTACTGTGTCCATCACTTGTACCACCACTGCTTCGTTCTTCTTCGAGCTCGACACATCCAAATCCTTTCTCGTTCGGGGCTCGTCGTGGATACCCGCCATGGACTCAGATTTCCTTGCGATTTCCGCACGTGCTGGTTGGGACAGGATCCACTTCTTCACAGCTGTGCTTTTCTGAGTGTAACCAATGATTCCTCCACTGGTCTTGCTGTCCCTATTTAAAGTCTGCTCTATGATCTGATCACACGCAACACTACTAAATCCATAACGAGTATGCCGTTGAGCAGTCCCATTTGCCATTCATGCACGCTTCATAGGTGTCTGGGTGGGAGTGCTCTAGCCCGGCCATTTCCAGCCAGTAAACAGGTAAGTACCTTGCATAGTTTAGGTGATCATACGCAAAGTACCAGGGCATTGACGCTCTCGTGATCGCAAGGTGTTTCGGCCAGTTCGAAGTACGAGTTGCCCATATAAGCTCTAGTGCTAGCTCCACCTTTTCCAAGTAGGAGCACCAGAATGTGAATGTTTTGCTCGCTGTACATTGCTGCTGTCTGAAGTTGCTGTAGCGTGTGAACATTTCTGAGACCTCTTCCGATGACAGTTACTGTTCGAACAACGGAGACGGAAATGTTTCCTGAAGACGTTCTATACACCTCTCGAATCGCACATGCGTCTCCTCTGCGAGGGAGTCCATGAAGGCCTGGAAGAATAGTCTTCCTCGCGCTTCGTAGACGAGCTTGTGACAGTGCTGACTCCTGTTATAGTGGTGGCCGTTTATTACTGAATTTGCAGAACGCTGAGCGATAATACCAGACTCTATTATGAGGTCCAGCAGACCTGCGTCTCTGAATCTTTTGCCGATCACACCAAGGAAGCTCATGAGTTGGTGGAATTCGCCGAGACGAATTACCAACCTTTCTGTCAACTCCGGGTGCAACCAACGAATCTCCTGTGCCTTACTGTAGATCGCAAGGTCGAAGACTAGAACTACTTCTTCACGTTCCACTTTATCAGCTGTGGTGTAGTGGCATACGTGGGCAGGGCACAATGCGGGGAGCGTTGTGGGGGCATGGAGGTGTGGTGTTGGTGGTCACGTGTCCGCTAGGCTTATAGGTGTTTGCGCCGCTTGAGGCGTGTGTGTAGTCTGCAGTAGTGTGCACTCGGACGGGCAATAAACAGAGTTCGACAACCCTCACGACTATCCGAGTCCCACTGCCCTCCGGACACTACATCAGCCATATCGATGCTTTGGCGTAGGACCGTGTAAACGTTGTCCAGTTCCGTGGGTGATGCCTCGATCACGGGAAGGTAGATGATGGCTGACTTGGTCAAATCTTCATCCCGACAGGCAACCGCCTGTCCGTTTTCTGGACTGTTTTCATAGTGTAATAGAGCACATCCAGCGATAGCCTGTCCTCTTGTGACGGATTGATGTCAACGTCACAACTGTAAAAGGCTGTGGTCCCTTGCCTTTTCCCACCACCATACTTGAGAATGGGTGGCGTATTACCAACTAATGACCACTGACGACAGCTAATTGGAGTCACTGGACGAGCATGCTGAATCGGCTCAGAGGGTGCGTCTTGCATCATCAATCCATTGGTGTGGTGAGTGGTCCCATGACCGGTGAGGGTCTCCTCACTGAAATCGATGTTATCGTGCACAAATATTGTCGGTACATTTCTGAGGCAGTTTGAGGGCAGTTCTCCCTCCTGATCAATCTGCAACAGTGCCAACGCGGTTTCCAACGCCTGTGTAGTACAGACTGAGACACAATGCCCAAGCTTGTTGAGCAGTCCTAACAGTCGAGTAGAACCAGTCCAATGTTTCACAGTCAGGTCCAATACATAGGACTTCGGAGTAAACATCTGACCCCTTGACGCTATAGAAACAACATCTTGAAGAACAGAGAGCATTTTCAGATGAATATGCCGTGGGAGTTCCACAAATTTCTCCAGGATTGGCTCGTCTGACAGGCCCGCTACCCATGCAATAAGGTTGTACAATGCAACAGGGATGGCTCTTTCAGCATTTGAAATGTCGAAGTCAGGAGCAAGTGGTGACCATGTAATGTCCACACTTTGGTGTTTGTTCAGGTCATCCCTCACCATGGGTGCTCCCGAGTATAGAACATGAAAATTGAGGCCTAAGTCACCCTGCTGTGGACCCTGGCTGGCTTCATCCTCTGTAGTTGACTCTGTTTCTGTTGTTGAGCTACTGTCTGCAACAGCAGCCTGAGCAATGGAACCAATATCAATGTCCTTCATGTACACCACTTCGCTCTCAGACATTTTTGGTGGACGATAGAAAATCATGTTTGGGTACCGTTCCTGCAGTCTTTTCTTCAGTCTTGTTGCCTGGTAGTTGGCCTTATCCTGACCTTCGCATACTCTGAGTAGGTCATTGAACATCTCACACAACTTCTTCATATGTATAGATTGCTTTCCATCAATGAGTCTTACCTGGATTACTTTATCACAGAAAATGTCAAATGCTGAGTCATAGTTCACTTTCTGAGTTTGGAGTTTACTTTCACTCTGTCTGTGGTATGTGTCATTCACATACTCTTAACATTTACGGTGATAACAAACTTCCAGCGCCACACAGTCTTTATCCTTTATAGTTGTCATTATTCTCACATCACGTTCATCTCTCCTCTGCTCAGCAGTTTCCCTCAGCTTTCCTTCATCCTGTGTTTCTGCCAGGGACAACTGATCACGTTGAGATTTTCCTTTGACACGGATGAATTTGTCTTTTTTCTGGCATATGATACAAATTCTTGGCAGTACACAAGCTGATTTGCCAGCCACCCTTTCTACAGAGGTTCTGAGGGATTTTCTACGTATTTTGTGGTACGAGTGCCCCTCTTCTTCTAGTCCGCCCACCACCTCACTGGCTCTAGCAGAAACTGCAGTAGTGCTGGCTTCCGATTTCCTTTTCCTGGCTTCAGTGCGTTTTATGTGATCCTTGTTACAAAACAACGCATAGCAGAACCGGTGACAGCCTGCATCCGCAGGAGGATCAGTCATTAGCAGCAGTTTCATTAATCAGCCAGCATACAGCATTTGTTGATAGTTTCACTATCTGTGGCGTCGCACCAATCCTTCACACACTCGCATACCTTACGCCAGCTCTTATCCGTGAATTGTGTCACTTTCTCATCATCCTCCGTGCCCAAGTGTATGAAACAACGCATATTTGGTTGTTGAAAGACCAAAAATCACTCGAAATCACACGACAACCATGGGCGCCGCCATCTTGATTTGTTGTTTCCTAGTCGTTTCCTCCGCGATTTGAAGCACGCCATGCCCACTTCACCGCGGTAATTTCAAATGGTAATAACTGTCGGTGTGTCAACTTGTGCATATGGAAACAAGTAGGAATTTCAATGGTGTGTTCTCATGAATGTACAGGGTGAATTTCGTTTAGATTGGTGATCTCCACAACTAAACTGAACGAACCGACCCACCTCCACATGACCTATATGAGGAGCACCCCACTGGCATAGCTCTCTGGGTCACAGGAACATGCAAGCCTCCCCACTACGATCATAGTAGTAGTCATAATTGGGGAGGAGAGGTTCTTCTGGCTTGGCTTGAGGAGGTTCTTCTATGTCTTCCTCACCTTTTACTGAGCCAGTTTATCGCAGGCATTGCAAAGTGTACTTCACACCATTGTAGGAGATCGTCAGCTTTTCTGCTGAACATTATTTTCATTGTGTGCCCTTCTTCTCACAAAGTATGGATCTTCACACACTGTTCTGTTGAACGTTGCTTCTTTAGTGCTACGAGCAAGTTGCCTGTGCTCACAATTGATTCTAAACAGAGGAGGGATGGAGATGCAAAAATGCAAATGGCATCTTCTGTCATCAAGCCAGCAAGCTGGGAGCAACAATTCAGATTTCTTGCCACATCTGATGCAATGTAAATGCTCTAATGGTAGTGAGGTGGTGGCGAGGTGCTCCATTTGAAACATGTATCTTTTTCATGCCTCAGATCCATAATAAAAAAAAATTGTATTGGTGTCAAAGTCAGTGACCAATTGCAAATTAATAGTAAGATTCTGAACCCACTCATTGACTTTCAAGCAAGGGTACAAGCTGATGAAAACAAGCCAGACTTGTTCAGCAAGTCTGGAACCCCCCCCCCCCAATCGACTTTCAACAATCCTCTTGAAGAAGTCTTTTCATTCAAGCTTCCGAGTCTCACCATCTGATATGATCTTTCCTGAGAAAACCACATTTCGAAGCTGGCCTCCAAAGCCAGTCATCGACTGGGCATCCTCTGTCATGCAAAGTCCTTCCTTGGCATACCTGAGCTAATGACCACATACAAAGCTTTTATCTGCAGCCTGATGGAGTACTGCTCTCCCCTCTGGACCGGTGCTCCTGCCTCTCACCTTTCTCGGCTTCACGCTGTGGAAACCAAGGCAGTTAGGATCATTGGTATCTCCCACGATGAGGCTGTTTCTCACTCTCTCACCGCAGGCAGGTCGATGGTCTTTCTGTCTTCTACTGTCTTCTCTCTGGCTTCCCCCACCCCCACCTGCTCTGTCTGAGATATGCCCCCCCCCACAGCATATTTTTGCAGAGCGCTCAAGGTCTGCCAGCAACCCCCTTCTGGTAAAACTACCAAAATCAAGAATCACTGCTCAACTTCTCTTTCATTCCTCTTTTTCCCCACCTTTGGAACAAACTCCCACACTCTCTTTAATCCCAATCTTCCCTCCAGTTCTTCAGAACTGGGAGTAGAGATGGTGGTGAACACCTGTATGAGAGCTAACACACAGAAATGCACAACAAAGGGAGTTGGAGACAAGAGGGGTGAGAGAAGGAAGGAAAAAAAACAGTGTGGAACAGAGACATGTGGAGATCTGTGGAAGGGAAAGGAATGGAGCAGTGTACACAGGGTAAACAAGATGGACATGTTGGAGAATTCCAGTCTTTTCAGGAAGGAAAGCAGGAAATTTGGAAGAGATGGGTTTGGGATGGATTAATAGGGGTAGAAAAGATTGTGGTTTTGGATGTAGGAAGATAAGAGATGGTGGTGAACACCTGTTTTGAAGACCTGGAGAGAATGGTGGGATTAAAGAGTGTGTGGGAGTTTGTTCCAAAGGTGGGGAAAAAAAGAGGAATGAAAGAGTGAAGGTGAGCAGTGATTCTCGATTTTGGGAGTTTCTCCAGAAGGGGGTTGCTGGCGGACCATGAGCACCATGTGGAAACATGGGAGGCGGACACATCGCAGACAGAGCAAGTGGGGGCAAGGCCAGAGAGGTGACGGTCAAAGCCAGAAAGACCACCGACCTGCCTGCAGTGAGAGAGTGAGTGCCCGAAAGACTCAGCCTCATCGCGGGAGATACCAATGATCCTAAATGCCTCGTTTTCCACAGCGGGAAGCCGAGAAAGGTGAGAGGTGGGAGCACCAACCCAGAGGGGAGATCGCAAGGTGTTTACTCCATCAGGCTGCAGATCAAAGCTTTGCATGTGATCAGGAACTCAGGTGTGTCAAGGAAGGACTTTGCATGACGGAGGATGCCCAGTCGGCAACTGGCTTCAGAGGCCAGCTTGGAAATGTAGCTTTCCCAGGAAAGATCATGGCAGATAGTGAGACCTAGAAGCTTAAATGAAAGAACTTCACGAGGATTGTTGAGAAAGTAGATGGGGAGGGTTTTCCAGACGGTCCTTTCGGAGAGACATAGTGAGAGTGAGATTTGTCAGGATTGAAAGACATTTCCACATGTCTTTCAATCCTGACATTTACGTCTTGTTAATTTTTTTTATAATATACATAATTTCACTGATATTCAATAATACTGGTGTTGATAAATTCAGTAATATATTACTAACTGTAAAAAAAATTACAAACTGTTTGCTGCTGATTTTCTTTGTGATAAGTGTATATTACGAGCACATGAAAACACAGGGTGTTGCAAAAAGAGTGAACACGTTTTATCATTGAAAGTTATTTAAATTTCAAAGTTATTTATTCAACCGTGTTAACAATGGAAAAATACAGACATAGGAATATCTTCAGCATACACTAGGTTTTGAAAAAGTCAGTTAAATAGGCCCTTTAGTGGGTAACACATTCCGCCGTTCTGGTACGAATTCCCCTCAAAACCTCTTCACTAGAAAGCTTTTCGGAATGGCCTGAATTTCACTTGCAATGCTTTATTTCAGTTCATTGAGTGTGTGACCTGTTCCTGAACATAGTCTTTAAATATTCCAAAAATAAATAATCAGGATGGCAGAGATAGATCTGGGAGGCCAATTCACATCTCCAAAACTGGAGATCAGCTTTCCAGGAAAATGCTCTCCAACAGTTCCATTGCAGTGTGAGATTTTCGGAATGGGAGAGGCAACAATTTGGTTTTTTTGAATTGATGTGGATTATGTTGAGAGAAATAGGTAAGTCAAAGCACCTGCTATGTTTGATAAGAAGTCTGATACATGAAACAAGAAGCTGCAGTAAGAACAGAGTACGGAGAGGGGAAACGGTTCGGAATTGTAAAGGCGGGTATAGACAGGGGTGCATTCTCTCCCCCTTAATGTGTTCAATCTGTACAGTGAGTACATCATGAGGAAATCAAACTTGGATGACACAGAGGCTAGAGTCAGGTATGCTGCATCAACATCGTAAGGTATGCCGATGATACCACTCTGTTGGCAGAAAGTAAAGAGGACTCGATGAAACTGCTGTACACAGTGAAGGAGGAAAGTGAAAAATCTGGTCTTTATTTAAACCGAAAAAGATGATAACCCTGTCAACTGAGAAGATCAATCTGTTCAGATTGGGAGACAATCACGTGGAAATGGTGGAAAGTTTAGTCTTATTGGGTTCTAATATTGAAGTGAGTGGAGAATGTGGAGGATAAATTAATAGATGGTTCGTATTGGGGAGAACAGCAATGTCAGGATTGACAAAGATCTGGAAAGACAAAGATGTGACGAAACAAACCAAGAGGAGGCTTGTGAACGATCCGGTACTTCCAGAAGCAATGTATGGATGTGAGTCGTGGACGATCCACATGTCCAAGATGCAGTGAATTAAATTCATGATTCTCTGGCAGCTGCATAAACATGCATTAAAAGCATCTAATGGGAAGATGTTGAATTTTCACTTCTGAAGGTGACCGGCATTGTTGATATAACAGCCCAGACCAGATCTGAACTGGAGGTAACCACTGCCAATGCATTGTTTCAAACTGAGAAAGGAATTATTAATTTGCATTGGGAGAACACCACCACACCATACCCCTTCCCCTCCTCAACACACCCACCACCCACCCCCCCCCACCCCCAACCCCACTCAACCCACACTTGGTCTTGGCCACTTATTCAGAGCAGAAATGATTGCTGCAAGACCAGAAAGTTAGTCAGATTTGTAGTCACGCTCGCCATCTGCTGGATTTTTTTTTTTTTACCAAGGCAAACACACCCAGATGTGTGTGAATATCTCTGACAGACTCTGATATTACCAATGGCGTGATGGTTTTGGAGAACCCCAATCTTCTTCTGCTAACATAAAAGTACTGTCTCAATGAGCATGAGCAAATCTAGAACACAAAAGCCAGTATCAGCAAGAGAACAGACCACTGGGAGCTGCACCGCAAGACAGGTTAATCAGAGCATCAAGACTGAAATTAGAATGCAGTTAGATTTGAGCATGGGTTCAACCCCTCAAAGTCCAAAGCGAAGATGGGTCGTGATTCCACAAGACGCCGCAAGGTGGTCGAAGTGGAAATAATCAGCAGAGCCGTGTACCGCATCCGGAAGCATATTATGGATTCACTCAACAACTAACATCAACGCTGTTAACAAGTTTAAATTGAACCTTCACTCGACCAGACTATCCCAATTGGAAGAAGGAATTGACATTTTAATGGAAGCTCCCACATTAACTTTCATGTACATTTCTGCTTAATGTTTAAATCCAGGACTAAATCCAGAAATAAAAATGGCCGAGGGAGAAAAGAGACAGATGAACAAACAAGGAATGCGGGTTGGAATGATGGGACGTAGAGCACACAGGGGGTGGACGAGGTGGATACAGAAGCAAGCTCACAGGAAGGAAAAACTGGAAATTTGGAAAGAGGTGGGCTTGGGGGGAGTGTGTTAACAGGGGTAGAAAAGATCATGGTTTTGGATGGAGAGTGATCAGATATTGTGGTAAGCAGCTGTCTTGAAGAGCTCAAAGGAAGAATGAGATGTAAGAGAATGTGGAAGCAGGTGGAAAAAAAGAAAAAAAAGAAAAAAAAAAAGAGAGGAACGAATGAGTGTAGGTAAGCAGTGAAACGAGGTGGGCAGCAACTCTGGATTTTGGGAGTATCACCAGAAGGGGGTTTCTGGTGGAACACATGCACTCCAGAAACCTGGGGGGGGGGGTGGAAGAATGGAACAAAGCACTGAAAGAGCAGAAAGTTCAAGACAAGAAAGGAGGATGTAGAAGACAGACCACCGACCTGTCTGCGATGGGAAACTGATAGAACTCAGCTTCATCGCAAGAGATTCCAACGATCATGAAGGCCTTGGTTTCCATGGAGGCGTCAGCCCAGAGGAGAGGGCATCAAACTGTGAATTAAAGTCTCATTAGCCCATCCCCCAAGCAGCGGGATATGGGGTTTTGCAATCACTTGTCCATAACTTTTGTCAGCAAATTTTCAACAATGCTTAATTATGACAATCTGTAGAAGACAAGTTAATAATTTGGTCAAAAGGTCAAAGGTCAGCATCACATAAAGTCGTCAATTTTCATCCGATTGACCTAAAATTTTAAGAATTCGCTTTTTAGATCACTGAATTGGTTCACCAATCAAAAGTTCCCATGGAATTACAGAAGTCCTTTGCAGAAGTGCCATCGCTGGTGAGAGGGGACATTGAAATCACCACATATGAAGAACAGAGTTGTGATGAGTCGTTAAATGTTGATCCATGTTGTCTAAGAGGGAGATGCAGGAGTCGTTCCTATTTTGAGGTACAACACAGCGAAACAAGAGGTGGGAACAGAGGGGAAAATCACAGCCAAAGTTACAACTCGGGGTTGGGAGGTGTAAGATCAGTACACAGACAGTGAGAAATCGAGTTATTTATGCAAATTGCAACTCTGCTGCCAAGGCCTATCAAATTGGAGAAAACAATAGTCAGGGAGAGATACTATGGAGTCAGGGAGAGATACTAAGGAGTCAGGGAGAGATACTAAGGAGTCAGGGAGAGATACTAAGGAGTCAGGGATGTCCTATGGGTAGAAGGATTCTGTCAAACAGATGATGTCCAATTTATCAGCAACAGCCTGGATTGAGAGATCTGTCAGGTTGGGGCAGAGGCCTCACATGTTTGATGTCCACACATTTAGGAAGAAGGGAAGAGGCATTGTTGGCAGGGTGTAGAAATGTGGAAAGGAGCTGAAAGAGGGTATGGGAGGGGGGGGGGGGGGGGAGTAGGGTCAGGTGGGAGGATGCGGGAGGGGGTAAAGGTGGGAGAGTGCGGGACATGGGGGAAAGATGGGAGGGAGGGGAGAGGGGAAGGTGCGTGACATGGGGGGGAGATGGGAGGGTGTGGGACATGAGAAGGAAAGAAGGGAGGGTGCAGAACATGGGGGAGGGAGGGGAAGATGGGAGGGTGCATGGCATGGGGGGCAGGCGGGGGAAGATGGGAGGGTGCATGACATGTGGAGGAAAGATGGGAGGGTGCGTGACATGTGGAGGAAAGATGGGAGGGTGCGTGACATGTGGAGAAAAGATGGGAGGGTGCGTGACATGTGGAGGAAAGATGGGAGGGTGCGTGACATGTGGAGGAAAGATGGGAGGGTGCGTGACATGTGGAGGAAAGATGGGAGGGTGCGTGACATGTGGAGGAAAGATGGGAGGGTGCGTGACATGTGGAGGAAAGATGGCAGGGTGCGTGACATGTGGAGGAAAGATGGCAGGGTGCGTGACATGTGGAGGAAAGATGGCAAGGTGCGTGACATGGGAGGTGGGAGATGGGAGGATGCGTGACATGTGGAGGGGGGAGATGGGAGGGTGCATGACATGGGGGGGGGGGACATGGGAGTGTGCTGGATGGTGGAACCATGGGAGGTTGCAGAACGGGGGAAACATGGGAGGGTGCAGGACAGGGGAAACATGGGAGGGTACAGGACAGGGGAAACATGGGAGGGTACAGGACAGGGGAAACATGGGAGGGTACAGGACAGGGGAAACATGGGAGGGTACAGGACAGGGGAAACATGGGAGGGTACAGGACAGGGGAAACATGGGAGGGTACAGGACAGGGGAAACATGGGAGGGTACAGGACAGGGGAAATATGGGAGGGTGTGGGACGAGAGAAAGATGGGAGGGTGCGGGAACGGGGGAGGGGGGTGAGATGAGGTGGGAGGATGGTGAAGTTTTGGGGAGGGGAAGAGACAGTGAGGCTTTGAGGAGTGGGGTGAGGGGGAAGCTTTGAGGGGCTGGGGGTGCTGAGGGATTCATAACGAGGGGACATGAAGTATGCCGGTGACAGTGTACTTGTATATGAATGCATACATGGAAAAATTATAAACGTTTACAAACAGCTGTGAACGTGTACACTGCACACGTTCTGCTGCTGTCTATGCTATAAAAGGAGCCGGCCTCAAAATCCATTCTCCGACCGTCCTTCCTTCCTTTCAGGGCAGGTTTATGCCACCAGCCTATCAGATCAGTTCCCTCCGGCACTGGGCGATTCGTAATGCTTGCAATTCTACCTCAATCCCAAAGAAAAACCAGAGTTGGTGTCAAAGCCACCCAATGCTCGCCTGTTTATACATTTATCGTATTTTAAAGACTCGTCTCATAATTAATATTTTTTATAATGCATTGCAGTGGTCTGATCCAAATAATTTTAAAGCAATATATGTATTTGTATATATTGTAATCAGTAACAAGAGTGCAATGGAGCACAATATATGCCCGAACAAGAAGGTATTTACAGAATTGTGCTACTACATGGAAAACAGCATCCTGGTTGCCATGGCAACCACTTTAGATGACAAACGTATGTCACGACACACCGTCTCCACATTCTGTACCTATGTACCAAATATGAAACGTGAATGGTGAAAACTTTGGGAGTTAGTGCGACAGGAACAGATAGAAACACGAAGGGGAGCACTCGGGAGAGTGCAAACCTCCGCCGCCAATACTGCTGGGTCACTCACGTGAACCTTATATCTTATTCATTAAATATGATGTCAACAGTGCTGACGGAGTTATAGTTCTTTTCTCCAACATTTTTTTTTTGGGGGGGGGTTGGAAATCACTTAAAGCATGTAGAAATGCAAAAAAAAAAAATTTCTCTTACAATTTTTTTTTGGGGGGGGGGGACAATGATCCTTGGACCATACCTAACCATAACCTAACTAATGCCATGATCCTTGGACCATACCTAACCCCCCCACCAAGTTTCGTCGAAATCCGTCGAGGAGTTTTTCCGTAATACTGTTCAAACAAACGAACAAACAAACAAACAGAAAGGGGTGAAAACAGTAACCTCCGATCTTCGATGGCGGAGGTTAAACAGCATCCTGGTTGCCATGTCAACCACTTTAGATGACAAACGTATGTCACGATACACCGTCTCCACAGTCTGTACCTATGTACCAAATATGAAATGTGAAAGTTGAAAACCTTGGAAGTTAGAGTGCGGACAGGAACGGACGGACGGACGGACAGACAGATGGACGACCGGTATCACATAATACGCCCCGATATATATATATATATATATATATATATATATATATATATATATATATATATATATATATATATATATATATATATATACATACATACATACATATACATATATATATATATATATCGGGCGTATAAAAAAGTGGTCGATAAAAACATTAGAAAGGAAAAAATAACTTGCACCAAAAACTTTAACATTTTCACGCTCACACTGACGCTCACGCCGGGGGTATCGCTATAGCTCTGTTCTTCGAACAGGCGAGCTAATGACAGATTTTCCTTTTTTGTTTTCTCCCCACTATGTTTCATCCGATTCGGTACGCACCTTTTTGATAACGATTTGCAAAATAAATACCTTTGGAAGAAAGAAAAAAAAACAAGGTGGCCATCGAAACTGCAAACTATACTGAGGCAATGAAACGATAAGGTTTAGATGGAGTATAGCCTGGTCTTGAACGCAAATGGTAAGCAAATAGTAAGCAAAAAAAAAACTTGGATGATGGACGTCTGTTATGGGTGTTTAATTGTGTTCGAGTCCGGTTTGTTGCTTGCATCTGGACGTTTGAGTGTGAACACAACCATATGGCAAATCTTGGAAATGATGAGCAGTGGTTAAAAAACAACAACATGCTGCACGGGCAACTCATGTATCCATCTTATATATTATTTCCGAGGTTGTGGTTTCGTGTCACACTATCTTCGACTTTGTTCTGTGCTCGAGTAACGTGATATTCGGCTTACATTATTTCAAAGACCATATGAGGTGCATGGTACAAAAAAAAGTAAATAAAGTGGTTCTGAAACAGTGAAATCGTATTCCACTTACTGCATTAAAGTAAAATTACTACTGATGCTCTGCATCAGTTCCTTTCTCAAACACACCCACCCCAACATGTCGCGCAGAGTGCGGGTTATGCTAGTGCCTGATAAAAGCACAGGTTACCTTAGCTGTGAGGCCATCAATTAAAATGCCACATCTAAAGAATAATAAGAGGAACCAAGCCGTCGGTATGCTAAATAGTGGAATCAGTCAAGAAAGAGTTGCTCGACACTTTCATGTCCACCAGTAAACAGTTTATAGGCTCCAGAACCGATACAGAGTCACAGGAAGGGCTAGCGACTGTCCCCATCCTAGTGCACAGCGTGCGACGTCAGCAAGACAAGACTGATACGCCGTCATCAGTCACCTCTGCAACCGCTTCAAGACAGAAAGAGAAATGGCCAGAACCACCATTTGAACAAAGGGACATCTGATCAGTGACCAAACCGCACAACATCGTCTCGCTGCAAGGGTTTATGGTGTCGTTGACCTTACCGTGACTAAATCTTGACACAACACCGACATGCACAACGATGGGCCAACATCAACTTTTCAAGATTAATAAAGGTTTAACATCAGCTTTCCAGATGGACGTCTTCACGTGTACCATCGGCAAGGGCACCATTTTGCTTAAGGTTGCATTATTGAGAAAGACCGTTTTGGAGGTTGTGGTGTTATGTTTTGGGGAGCAATCGTCAAATGAACCCTCCACCCAATGTTGCTGAGCTTACTGCAGCCTTACAGTTCCATTGGACAGCAATAGCACAAGCTCTGATCCGCACTTGTGTTTATCCATGCCCCGTAGACTTCAAGCATGCATCACCACCCAGCGTGCTCACACTCGATATTGACTGTACACACCCTGCATCGTTTGATGTTTCTGTGACGTCATGTGTACATCCAAATTTTTTCCCATCTTTGTGCAGACTCTGCAGGACTGCCCCTGACAAATCTCATGTGATTGCATACATTGATCCTTTTACACATGCAAGGAAATAAATGTTAATTTTAATTTGGAATTCATTTTCATTGCCTCTCGGTATACTACACACCACCCCACATCGGTGGCTCGACATAGATGGAGTTGGGCTAAAGTTGTCTAATGCTTTGACGAGAAAGCAGTGCAAGTATGGAGAGGGGTGATGCAGCCAAATACACTCTAGCTAAGGCTTATTGACTTGGCAGATTTTAACGCTTACACGTGGACACAATCAACGAACAGACCGTGTACACGTTTAACAAAATACACTGATATGCACAGGCTTAACCTGAAGTGGAAGGATGCTGAATAGAGGACACATAGAAAGGGTGAGGTTGGAAGGAGGTGGGCTTGTAGATGTGGGGGATGGTACTGACATGGAGGGGTTTGACACCGTGAAAGGATGTGAAGGGTAAGTGATTGGTGCAGACAACCTCTGCAAACTGGACTTCTCAAGATTTCCAATCTGGATATATGGAGACAAACATCATGGGAGGAGTGTAAATAATTATTCTTCAAGGCATGGAAAATAGTGGAGCTGTAGGTATGGAAGGACGGTCAGTGGACTGGTGAGAGATTTGGAAAATAATCCTTGTGAGGAAGAAGAGGAATAGATCATGATGAAGAAGAAGAAGAAGATGTGAAGTGCCCATGATGGATAAATAAGGAAGGTGAAGCATTTTAAAAGCTTCTAAAGGAAGAAGGAAGAAACGTTTCATTCAATAAAAAAATCAATTTGGAGATATTGAAAAAAGGAAGAGATAAAGAATGAAGTGCAGGAAATACAGACAGAAGGAATTGCAGGCAAATTCAAATTTGTGTTTTGGAGTGAAGAAAAATCAAGTTTTTTTGTTTGTTTTAATCTTTTTGAAGTGAGGAGGGGGGGGATAGGATAAAGTTGAGGAGCATGAAAGGACAATACTTGGGAGAAAACAAGTGAAATGAGGAATGTGGCATCAGAGCAGAGACAATTTGCACGCTGGCTATCTGAAGCACATAAACACAAATTCAACACAACACAACAAGGTACGATTTAACATGAAAAATTGGATAAAAACACAAACAGCATGCAACGCAGGCTTTGATGAAGTTAAAGGAGCAACTGCCAAACCAACCTTCATGTGCAGCAGACCTTGAACTGGATAGCTCTGTGCTGTCAAGACTTTGCCACAAGCATTCAAAGTTACAACCCAAAAGCAGAATTTGGCAAATTATTGTTGAGATCAAACAACTGCAATACAGCCATTTTTCATATATTTATTGACTCATTCACTAGTCTCAGCATGTGGAACAGATATCAGAAGGAAGGCACAAAGAGCAATCACAGGTGTCATACCTGGAACTGTTCGCTTTATCCCTCGCTTCTTTCTGCTTCTTGTAAGAGCTGCTAGCAGCATGCTCCTGCTCCTCTGGGCGATCCACCTTTACGGTTGATGGAAGGATGTGGAGCAATCGACCCTGAATGCAAATTGGCAAACCAGGCAAAGAAAGAATTTTAAATGAAAGTCCATCAGTAAATTTAATGTTGAAAGGCTCACAAAATATGAATAAATATTTTCATTTTCTGCTGAAAGTTCATTTTTGGATCAAAGACCAAATTAAGAATGGTCAGGAAATACATAAGAATAAAAAAACAAATGCAGTCGCTGAAATAGCTAATGTGTCCAGCAAGGAAGTATCCCACACATTTCTGGAAAGGAAATGTTTACAGAAAACCTTGCCAAAAAAAGTACAAGCCAAGCGGTCATAATCAGGTCACGAACATGATCAGGCTGAGCATACAGACATATGACATGTGTTGCAATGCACAACAAACATGATTCGGTGGCTCAAATTCCATATTTCATTCCACTTAAACAATACATCTCGAACTGAGTGACACATTATGACCTTTAAAAGCATGTCACCAGTGTGAAGAAAATGAAATCCATTGATTAATTTAATCAAGCTTCACCATGAACCTCGTTGGACATCGTATACAAAAGAAAAAAAATTGCAAGCTTGGCACATCTGAATGCAGCTTCTTTGTCTGGATATGGACGGAATGTTTCAGGATGATAATGCCACCACATTGCAGGTAAATTCACACCATGCTTGTTGGATAAAGGTGAAAAGCCTACCAAATCAATTTCCTACATTTTTTCATGATACACAACAGATAAACAAAAATGGCACTTGGACTACCAGGTTTATATAATATTTTTAATGATCAGAAAATTATTCACATCATGTTAAATTGATAAGGTTTCAGCTATGGTTATAACAAGACCAAGTTTAAGAAGCACCCATCACGTGACCAAAAGTCTCCAGTCACCTGAAGGATTGAGCCATCAAGTTTAGAACAGGCCTTCACAGCGTGCTCAGGAAAGACGAAAGTCACGAAGGCAAAACCCTTTGGTTTCTTGGTAAAGGGATCTACAGGATACTTGACTTCAGCCAAGGGGCCTAAAATAGGGGAAGAAAGAAACACAGTCAGTGGGACAGGTGGCATCTGTCAGACCAAAGTGATGATTTCAGAACTTTGAACTACTCCCACGACGACTACTTCTTTTAACGGCCAAAATTAATCTCACCATATGGTGGGTTTGAACACGGGGGAAGTTTTGACAAAAGTTTTTCATGAACCGACTCACCAAGTCTCATGTTAGGCCAAATTCCAAATTCCTCCCTAAATTGGCTGCAGTCTATGTGCTGCCAATAACTCACCTACTCTTTTTTTTTCAAAAGATTGAAGGATGTAATAAAGTTTTTTGTGGTGGCAAAAGATAGTCGTGACCTTTTCAAGCAGCCGATAATAAAGTAGACTGTGATAGTGTTTGCATCTTTCAAGTAGAGTAGAAATGCACAACACAGTTCAAGATCGGCTCACCGATCGTGCAAAAGAGTTCATCCAGATCGGTTTCAGTCGTGCTGTAAGACAGGTTTCGTACAAAAATCCTCCCAGAATCTGCAACATCCTCTTCCTGCTCGTCTTCAGCAAGGTTCCGACGCTGCCAGCCAGCGTTGACCTGCTCCTGCTCCTTTGAACCGGGATTGAACTCAGTTTCCACACGTGAGACTCTGACATATCGACGCCCTGTGGAGGAAAAATAATTTAAAATACTCATAATAAAAATCACACCACCATACATATCACTACACAAATAACATTTTACAATGAGGGATTGAGGAACCAGAAAGAAAACACTGCGCAAATGTGACCAAGAGAGTGAGGACATGGACAGTTCACCAATGTAGTCATGGTCTCGTTTCAATGCTCCCTGGAGACTTTTCTCTGACTCAAAGTCAGCAAAAAGCACACCTGCAAAAATGAAAGGCACAGAGGAGTTTATGGGATGGTGAGTCAAGCAAATGTAAATGGGAAGTGATTTGGGGGTGGTTTGGGGAGTGGTTGAAGAAAGTGGTTTGGAACAAGAGGGGAAGGGGGAAATGCAAGCTTGACCTGTGAACTTTCCATGGGTATTTTGCATCATCCTAATTGTGGTTGGTTTCTCAGGATGCAAAAATTCATGGATTTGTTTCTGAGAAGACAAAAGAGGAAAATATATTATTCTAGGGCTGAAGCAAGCCAACAACACTGTCCTTTTTTTAATGTCTTCATTCATTCCTTCACTTGATGTGGTGACTTGTGGACCCAAAACTTTCCAATTTTCTGTATATTTCCAAAAACTGCAAATATATTTTCTTCATCTGCTCATGACTTATCTGTAGACGACTGAAATATTAGCTCATACTCCCACCACACACTGTACTTTAATTACATACTATGATCAGGCTGACCTGCCTCTTCTATTATTCTCTCAGAACTTGACCAACATATGGTTTCACCTTGAAAACTTGATTGCCACTCTAACCCTCAAAATATTTCACAAGCTTCTTGTATGCCAGCACATATCTTGCGTGGTGAGCATTCTGGGGCGAATCATGTCATTTTGAAAGTCACGCATTTACTTAATCGTAAACTTCACTAACTCGAGGATTTTTTTTTTTTAACAAACCACGATTTATCACAACTTGCCTTGGTTACTTTGTAAGGGAGGCCAGATAACTTCACTGTAAATACAGCTTCTGGAAGACGGTCAATTTCCTGCAAGGACAAGGAAAATCAGAAAGGGAAGAGAAAGTACTCATGTTACAACAGGTCAGAAAACGTTCTCTTCAAATTTCCTGCACCCCAATCTCCCCTCCCAACTCCAAGAGCAATTTCCTACCTTTATGTTTGCCTTCCTGTTCATCTTCACATTTTCACAATCACCTTTTTCCTCTTTGCCACCATCATCGTTGCTGTTTGCGGTTCCATCCTTCCAAGCCAAACAGTCACGTCCATTTTGACCTCTTTCAGAAGCACCCAAATTATCAGCCTGTTGGTTCTCTTCCTGCCCATGAGCACCACAACCTTTCAAAGAAAGTCCAGATTTTCCCATTTCCACGACCTTGGAGTGCAGGTAGTCCATATCAGACAATCGCTCATTTAATGCCGCTTCTTTGTCCTTTAAAAGCTCTTCCTTTCTCACCAATTCCTCATCAATTCCATCCTGAGGACCAGCCATCCCTGGGACTGAAAAGGGATCAATATTGTTTAGGTTCATCAATAACGCAATGTCATGTCCTATCAACATCAAGAAACTTGTTTGTATTGGTTACTTGTATGTACATTCATCGCACAATTGGTGCAGCAATGTTTCATTCAAACCAGCCATGAACAGTTTAACTGGATCAATCCTGGTCTCACAATGAACACCCCAGATAATGTGGAAGTTTTAGCTCAGGAATCCAAAGTTTTTATTCTAAGGCTAACAGATAACAAGATATTTCAAATCTCTCATCTCTTTCTGTCCATCCCCTGTTTCTCAAACACAAATCACTCCAAATTGTATTGGAGCTTATATGCCTTCTATCTCTAAATTTGAACTTGCTTCAATAGACAATTCTTATGCAAAATGTACAAAAGAAAATTTTCTTAGAATATAATCCTTTCCCAGAATTCCGATTTGTATACGGGTCAAAATTCAAATTACTTTTAACTTTTATTTCACATTATCAGAACACTGTAGTCTCACCTTTTTGAGGTCGAGCCACAGTGCAGTTGTCATTGCTCCAAATGTTCCCCAACCTGCGGCTCTTGTGAACAGCCAAGAACTCTTGAAATGCATCATTTTTAGAGAGCTGTTGGCAGTAGGAAGGGAAAATAAATCATGTGACCACAATGAGTAAAAAATGTTTTCAGTTTAGAAGTAATGAATCCACATCACAGCAGGGAAGTCAAGAGGTATGTACGCTCGTTTTAAGCTGTGTGCCTGTGTTCAAATTCCCAATCCAGCTATAAACTGTTATCCCGGTGTTTCACAGGTAGGGTGATTAATCAATGTGTGTGCCTCTCTCAGATGGACATTAAACTAAACTGGGCATCACATCTGCCAGAATCCCTCTCTCTATACCCTCCTTCTCTCTCCACCCCTCCCCCTCTGTTGAGGGGACTGTTGCATGTATGAATGTTATTCGGAGCGAGCCAACCAGAGGGGTGCAAAGGTCACTGCATGTAGGAGCATGCATGCATGTAAGCAGACCCTTACCAGGTATATAGCATGGGTTTTAAATGCTCCCGACCCAGATCTCTAAAGTATCCGTGTGTGTGCTCGCGCGCGCTTGGTTATCAACATGTCCGGCTTTCAGAATGTGTGACAGAGTCTTCCGAGGTCTCGAAGTATCGACCTCCATGAATCATGAATCAAGGTTGGAAGTTTTGTTCTCAAAGTTTTGTACCAAGGGCTCTTTTGAGGATCGTCACTCAGCCCCAAATAGCTTCCAACTGCAGTTCATTTGTAGTAATATTCCCAGGGATGGTTTGTAAAATCTCTAAGGTTCTTCTTCATCATTCCTGTTGCTCCAACTATCACTGGTACAATTTCAGATCTCTTCAACTTTCAGGTACTTTTCACCTCATTTTTGAGATCTTGGTATTTGGTCATTTTCCTGATCTCTGCGTTGCTTCGGCCAAAATTGCTAGGTATTGAAGTGTGTGTGTGTGTGTGTGTGTGTGTGTGTGTGTGTGTGTGTGTGTGTGTGTGTGTGTGTGTGTGTGTGTGTGTGTGTGTGTGTGTGTGTGTGTGTGTGTGTGTGTGTGTGTGTGTGTGTGTGTGTGTGTGTGTGTGTGTGTGTGTGTGTGTGTGTGTGTGTTTGGTATCTTCATATGTGGGTTTCAGAATGTGGAATTGAGTCCGCCCAGGGCGAGCTCAAACTATCTACCCTCATTTTGGTAATAGGACACGATTCACGGACCAAGGTGTGATGTTTTCTGTTCTCAATGCTTGGTGCCGAGGGCTCTCTTCAGGATTGTCACCAAGTCCAAGACTGCCACTGCCTCTCTCTGCCTGCCTGCCTGCGCCTCTGCGCCTCTCTCTGCCTGGGTCCCTCGCTCTCCCCCGTCTGTGTCTGGGTCCCTCGCTCTCCCCCGTCTGGGTCCCTCGCTCTCCCCCGTCTGTGTCTGGGTCCCTCGCTCTCCCCCGTCTGTGTCTGGGTCCCTCGCTCTCCCCCGTCTGTGTCTGGGTCCCTCGCTCTCCCCCGTCTGTGTCTGGGTCCCTCGCTCTCCCCCGTCTGTGTCTGGGTCCCTCGCTCTCCCCCGTCTGTGTCTGGGTCCCTCGCTCTCCCCCGTCTGTGTCTGGGTCCCTCGCTCTCCCCGTCTGTGTCTGGGTCCCTCGCTCTCCCCCGTCTGTGTCTGGGTCCCTCGCTCTCCCCCGTCTGTGTCTGGGTCCCTCGCTCTCCCCCGTCTGTGTCTGGGTCCCTCGCTCTCCCCCGTCTGTGTCTGGGTCCCTCGCTCTCCCCCGTCTGTGTCTGGGTCCCTCGCTCTCCCCCGTCTGTGTCTGGGTCCCTCGCTCTCCCCCGTCTGTGTCTGGGTCCCTCGCTCTCCCATATTGCCATCAGCGAAGTGACGGGTTGTATTTGCCAATGTGTATACATATGCATATATAAACCTGGAAAGCATCGAAAAATGCAAAGCCTATCCACATCCGCTTTGTATTCAGACTTCTTCCGTTCAAGCTTAGCATGACAAAAGCAGCAAATAAAGTTACGGCCCGGACAGACACACACCCGCTGCACAGGGGACAGGTTAATAAGTTTGGAATGAGAGTGGAAGTGCATCTGAAACAAATACACAATGACAGAAATGCCCAAAGAGTACCTTATTGTTTTGGGACAGATTAAATTTTTTTCCCCCCTCACTTTTTCACCTTTAGGAGCTTGTATTAGTCCGCCATGTACACGTGCGCACGTGTGTCTAGGCCACACCTTTTTTCCATTTGAGCTTTTGTCATCAAATTTTCAACAAACCTTTATTATGAGAAAATGCAGAAAATAATTAGAAAGTGTCAAAATGTGAAAGGGCAAAGTAATAGTGATTATAATGGGCCCCTTCATTAGCCCCACTTCA
>NC_140964.1:88052786-88080286 GCF_056783735.1 Eptatretus burgeri | reverse complement strand
ACGTAATCACGGGACGGGAGGGCTCTTCTTCCTCTTCGCAGAAGAGGGGGAGGGCGTCTCCATTGTGTTATGATCGCTCCTAACCATTAAATTGAATCGCGCAGTGCACTTAATCGATTTCTGCCCATTAAAAATGGAAGGTGAACTATCTCGGGAACAAGCACTTATCGACATAACTGACTAAAGGAACCTGAAAGTTGTGTGCAATCGAATTCCCAAAGCCGTAACACTACACCCCTCCCCTTTTTGCAGACTCGTCCCAAGTCGTCAAATTTTCGTGTGACCAGCATGTGTAAGTTTTCCCCAAGTACGTTTTACCTTCGGATCCCTGAGTGCGACATTTCTTTATTTGTGTCCCCAAAATAACCTAATGCACTGCGTAACTAACTAAACAAACTCTCACAGACTCATTTGGACAACTTAACTAAAAATGGCGGCGCGAAAACAAACATGCAGGTGGGGTTCAACTTATCAACAATTTTCATTTAACTTATCCATTACATTACACTAACCATGGCCCAGGACCTGTGATCTGTGAAAGGGAAAAGGGGAAAGGCAAAAGTCGTTGCAAAGTCTTTGGTGCAGGGGAATGGATGGAGATGGTCGCAAAACACAAAAATGGATTGGATGCACAGGCTGCCTGCAGGGCAGTCCTCACAAAACTGGATGGTCCTGGCACACATGGTGATGGATGGACATAGGGGCAAATGCAAACAAGGGCTAGCAGGCATGGGGTCATGGCAGAGGCAGGCAAACGAGGCATGGCAAGGCAAGTCCATGCAGAACAGGCGGCTGCAGCACAACAGGCCGGCAGGTGAAGCTGGCCGGCCTCTGGTGTGGTTCCATCAGGTCTGGAGGGAGTGCGGTGGAACCGGCCACTCTGAAGGCGGGCTCGGACCGACCTACTGTCTCCCCCCACTCTATCGCCTTTGCCAGTCTCTGTCCATACCCACTCCCTTAATTTGCCACAAAACAACAAAATTTCACCCCTCTTTATTCTTATTTCCCTTTTATAATCGGCTCCCTAACCCCCTTTATCGTCATTGTCCGGCTAGCCTATCATGTCCACCTAGCCTACTCCCAACCCCTATGTTCCCTCTCTGGAGGGGAATAGGGAAAGACTAGCGTCCTGTCTCGAGGAGCAAGAAAGCCTCAGAATGGCCTCCTCAGAGTTCAGCGATCTACCAAGGTGGGTCCAGCGGCCGACAACGAGCGAAGGGATGGATGATGCGAAGGGGTACATCTCCTAAATATCCTAGCATTTATTACACCTGAAACTACCCCAGGGCTTTCCAAAAACGTCTCACTTTAAAACTATCGGTTCAAAAAAACCATGATTCCCGTCGCCTGTGTTGGTGTCCATTATAAATTTGGGCCTTGCCCTCAAATTTTCATTCGTGCCCTCACACAATTTCCTGGCTGGGCAGCGTGGCTCAACTGGCAGGAACTCCCCCTCTGCCGGACGCTAACCATGGCACCCCCAGGCCCGCAGGCTGCCTCCGAGCCCAGCTGCTCCATATAAACATGGGGGGTTGCCCTCTCTGGCATTGCCCCCCCCCGATGCCCACGTGGCGTGTTGATGCCCCGGGTCCCTTTCCGAGGGTCGCCGTGCCCACTACACTGCCCCCGTGGCATTCTGGTGCTACGGGTCACGTTTCCGACGGGTCGCCCGTGCCCATGACACTATCCCGGCCCCTCTTGGGCCCTTGGCCGACTCTGACTGACTAGTCCGGTGCCCGGGGTGCCCACAAAACAAAACTCACCTTTCCACAGCCACGCTCCCAGCCGGTCCATGAACTCTTGCACCCCTCCAAACGAGTTTCGTGCCTTCTCTCGACACCAACAACAAAACGACCTCCTTTTAATAAATTTGAATAACCCACTAGCTAACATTAAACTGACCCCGGGGTCCCTTAGGTGGGAATCGCTCCTCCCCACAATCAGTCATCGCACCATGCATACCACATTCGCTCCACTCACACACTTGGGCCCGCTGTCCCACACTCATTCCTCACACACTTTCCATTTCACAACTCACACCAACACTCTATACTGCCATCCTTCTAACTAAATCCCCTGACCGACTCGTGCTCCTTTGTCATCCCTTAAAACTCATGCACGTTCCATTTACTCTACGTTGCTAAGCTACGTCTCAACTACACATTTCCAGTCTGTCCATGTCTCCAAAAATCCAAAAGAATTCCCATTTCCTAAATCTAAACTGAAATCCCTCTAACTAATCCATTCCACAGGCTCCATGAGGAACAACCCATGTCCCCATGAAGCTGGTCTTATCATCGCTAACCCATCCCCCGAACTAGTACTTCCTGTGCCCGCAAGCAGGGGGGTCTTCCACCCTCTGCCTGGGAATCCTGTTTACCCAAAGCGAGGCTTTGCTTTGCTCTCTCTCTTTCTTTTTATTATTTTTCCATGTGCACACCAGCGCGGCAACTCACAACCTGTGCTCCTTCCCCGTGACGTCATGGCAGCTGTTCGCGCTTCGCGCACCTCGTCCCTTCTCGGATGGTAACATCCGGCAGGGATTCCCCTCCTGCCGGATTCCAACCATGCAGCCACGACGTCACCCCGCGCATCCCAAGCAAGCCTCGCGTTTCGAGGGGTTCCCCACGCGAGCACATGTGCTCTGCTCGTCAGAGCTTTACACACACGCTCGCCTGGAGAACCCGTCCGGTCCAAATTCATATCCCAGCCTGGCTTCTGTCCGTCCGCGGGATCGGCTAACATCTACCGCGTGCGTTTCCGGACCGGATTTCACCTGCGCAGGCACGCGCGTGGCGGCCTCGTGCGACGCACAGCATGGACCCCGCGTGCGCTGCTGTGCAAACCCGGCACGGTCCGCAAAACAGCTCCTGCCGCTACTCGGCCTTTCTCCTTTGTCTGACGCCATCTTTGTCGACATTCAACCCATGCACTCCTGCGTGTCACGACGCTGACACACCATGTCATGACACTTCCAGTCGGAGATGCGGTTGCATGTTCCCGCATGCCAACCGTCATCTCCCTTACATACAGCGACCTCACACATGCGGTTTCACTCATACATTTTGAAACCACACACTCCGTTTCCTTCACACACGTTGTTCCTTCCACACTCGGTGTTTCCTTCACACACGTGGTTTTTCTCACACACCTTTTCACTCACGCACGCCATTTCACTCATACACGGCCTTCTACTTGCACAGGGGGTTTCACTCACACAATGCGTGCTGGAAAGCACGCATTTCGGCACACTCGTAACCACACACACACCGGAACAATCACACTAGGGATTCGCGCCATCACAAGGGGTCCCGGGGCCTTCACTCCCCCCAAAGCTCCGTGTGTACCCGTCAACAGCACTCGCCCCCTCTACCTCGCAAAGCTCGACCGGACCCAACTGGTCGAGATCCGCTTCAAGGGAGCATAGAGTCTCCCTCCATTCCTGAAGGAGGCTATCCGGCTGCTTGCACCGGGTCACGACACATTCTGCCAGCACGCCCCCATTGTCCTCCACTCCCTCCGTGTGTGTGTGTGTGTGTGTGTGTGTGTGTGTGTGTGTGTGTGTGTGTGTGTGTGTGTGTGTGTGTGTGTGTGTGTGTGTGTGTGTGTGTGTGTGTGTGTGTGTGTGTGTGTGTGTGTGTGTGTGTGTGTATCTTTACTTCTGCCAAATTCACGCTCTATCTCCCGTGTCTCTGTTAATTCTATTTCCTTTGTCATCTTTACGTGTCTATTAGTTTCTTCCTGGATCTTCGTCTCTGTTTCCTCCTTCGTTTTATTCAATTCCTTTGTCTCCGTCGTCACCTCTACCTCCTTTAATTCCTCCGTTATTTCTTTAAACTGTTCCGTTGTTCCCTCGTGTCAGAGTTTTTTTTAGCTTCCCCGATAATTGTCATGGCGGCAACGCTCGTCATCAACTGTCCGAGTTCATACACTTCTCGTCCAATCATCATTATTTTCTCCGTCAAGTCTTTCTCACCCGTTATCGTGGTCCAAACCGCCGTCACACTCCCCCTCGACTCAGTATTTCCTTCAGGTAGCGTCCTGGTCCCGTTTGCAAACTCTCGGAGAATTTTTACATCATCCGCCATTGTTCCCAGACTCCAATCCTTGCGCTTCATCACAAGGTCCATGATGTCCATTAACTGCTGCATTGTCACCTGCCCTGGCCGCATCCACTGACCACGTCCAGTGCTGCAGTTGTAATAATAAAAATAACCAGTGGTGTGGCATAGCCACTTTTCCCATCTCTGGGGTAAGGAGGTGTCCTCCTCACAGGTGTCCTGGACCATGGGTTCATCTAACTCTACATTACACACCTGGCTGAGCACGCCTTGGCTGAACATTTTGCGTGCTGGGAATAAAATTAATAACGCTCGTAATTTGGGGACACGGGGGGGGGGGGGGTTTCTCCGTATACCCCTGATCCGACTCCGTGAATCTTGCTACGGAGGCGGAGGGAGCCGAATCGCACTCCTGACAACCACTGTTACGGTCCGGTGTGTCGCCCGCGAGCCGACCGTCCGCTCTGATGGAACCGCAAGTCGAGTCGGCCCGACCGATCGCCCGGATTATAGATCGCCGCCCGGATAAGTCCGAGTCGACGGGTCCTTGCACAATAACTGAAATACGCCAATGGGCAGACCACGTGGGGTAGGGTCGATTGCCGATCTTCAATTTACCTTAATACCCACGTGATCCAAATTCCACCCTCGACGGAACTCGTACGGAACAAGCCGCTGAGGCGAGCCTGTCCCGTGCGTGATTCCGAGCGGCTTAATCGCCGAGAATAGTCGGTCCAAATGTCCCCCTTTTACGGCAAACCAACGGCTTTCTAACTCCCAACACATGAAATGCTCAGTCAATGAAAGAAATCGACGCGACGAGCTGAAAACATTTAACAATTGGGGTATTTATTAATAATAATGGGGAACTAGGGAAGCACGTAAGAGCAGAACTATACCGACTTTACGAAATGCAATGCAAACATTTATAGCACACAAAGCACTTAACAATTTCCTAATTATTAGACGGGCCCACGGACACACGTACGCACACACAACCGAGAAATGGTGGCTGAGGCCTTTAATAACGGGCTCCAGCTCAGAGGACAGGTGAGCTGAAACCCAGGACCGATCTCGAACCTCTCCACCTCGTGTGGTCTTCAAGTTTTTCGGACCCGGGCTCCAGCGAGAGCGAGCTGGAACCAATCGCCGTGAGCCGCGATGCTTCCCGAGCTCCAGCGAATCCTCCGCGCTTCTGAACACGTGCTGGTGAGACGAGGCACCAATCCTTCCCGTCGATGGGCCGCTTCCCCGAGGAACCACCTCTAAGATGAGGACGATGAGTCGGACCAAGCCGGGAACCAAAATGGAGAACAAAGAGCTCCACGAACCAAGAAGAAGAAGAACCACCACCAGCAGCTCGAGCCAAGCAACCGGCTCAACTCTCTTCCAAATAAAGCAGCTCTCCAAAAAGTCTCCACCCGAGCCAAGCCGAGGCCGAAGCTCCCTGAGCCACCAACCCACTCGAACCAAGCAGGACCCGAAGGCCTGCTGAACAACCACAGCAGAAAGCCTTCACAAGGCCTCCTCCCTAACCCAAGCCAAGCAGGACTCGACGGCCTGCTTAACAACCACTCCGAACCAAGAAAGGATCTCCTCTTTATCCTTCTCCGCCCCCTCCCCCGCGCCAGGCGTGAATCATCCCCCCGTGCTCGCACAACCGCAGGTGGGAGGGAGTTGTTTACGGAATCACGGGACAGGAGGGCTCTTCTTCCTCTTCACAGAAGAGGGGGAGGGCGTCTCCATTGTGTTATGATCGCTCCCCAATTATTAAATTGAATCACGCAGCGCACTTAATCGATTTCTGCCCATTAAACAATGGAAGGTGAACTATCTCGGGAACAAGCACTTATCGACATAACTGACTAAAGGAACCTGGATGTTGTGTGCAATCGAATTCCCAAATTCGTAACAATATTGAACACACACCTCTCAGAGATGCCTGAAATGTCAAATATGTGTGACTTAGACAAATGAACACTTTTTTTTTTTTTAGCAGTCGGAACTGCTGCCAAGTTAAATTCTGGAACTTACATTTTGTAATTCAACTTAGTTTTAGAGATTCTCGAGGTTAAGGAATGTGCAGAAATTAAATAAAGACACGAATGCTGGCATCTCCAGGTGTTTATAAGCATTGCAATGTATCCAGCGATTTGTAGCTTTGATTATCAGGCATTCGTTAATACGAGTGAGGAAAGTGGAAAAAAATTACCCCCGTGTGGGGGTGACGGTCATCTCTATAATACCACAAGTTCTCAATGTTCAGTTCAGGTAACTGCGAAACAGTCCAAACTAACCGTTTAGATTGAAATAGTTCACAGAGATACACTAGGATAATACTACTAATGACATAATTAATAAATATGTATTGTTCATTTGGTACCCAGATTAACACATCAGAATCACCAGTAAGTGCAATACATGGTTTTCCGGTCCGTCCACTCTCTGGGGATATTTCACTTCTGGTTGTAGAAAAAAAAAAAAGGCTTAGCTCTCGGAGATTATGATAATACTGTAGATTATTCTTCACTGATTATAATGCAACTTTCAGAATGAAAATTGTCATATTGAGGTTTGAAAAATCGTTAGAGCAAGCAAATTCATTAATTTTTAATTCCACAGAAGTTTCGTGACACTGCACAAAGTAACATGTCAGGTATGAAAAAACATTTTGTATGCCAGATTCATTAATTATGGAATGTACTCATTGATATTGTTACGGTTGTGGAAATTTACAATACACCAGAAAGGTCCTCAGGTGAGATATATCGATAAGTTCATGTGTAGTTAGCCCACACCCGTTGTTTAGAGGGAATATGTGTGATTCATTTGGGCTACGACGCCTTAGTTAGCCGTTTTTCTTTTGCTGTCGTTATTTTGGTGCAACCACAACGCCAACCATCGCCACCAACCTCTCCACAACCAACATCTCAACAACCGCGCCATTCACACCATGACGCCACCTTCAAAACATTCCCCACCACCATCTTTGCCACCACCCACCTTACGAACGCCATCCTACATCCACCGCGCGGCCACGATCTCCGCGGGACGGGTGAGGGACGCGGGATTGTGCACTGAAGGTTCTTGCGGGAGCCCGGGGGAGAGGTCTCCCGCCTGAATCTCACGCCCGAATTTCTCCCGCCTGAATCTCCAGCCTGATGGTCGTCGCGCTTCGTGAGAAGGGGGAGGGGTGGGGCAGCTCGCTCCCGATTGGTGGATGCGTGGTGTGACGCGATCAGGGAGGAGGAACGCCCCCTGTCGAGACTTTTCTCGAAACGCCTCGAAGAAGGGTGGAGCGAAGAACAGGGCAGAGCGACAGGGCGGAGCCCCGCGCTACAAAAGAGGGCAGACGAGGAGAGTTCGGTACGCGCTTGATCCCTTTGTACATGACGGTGTGGGAGAGAGAGAGGAAGCTCCTGCTCGAGAGTTCCTGGTCGGAGGGTCACTCGGAGTCGGTGTGGTCCCGAGAGTCCGCTGGTGGGACAGAGCACACTTGATCCCTTTGTACATGACGGTGTGGTGAGAGAGAGAGGAAGCTCCCGCTCGAGAGTTCCTGGTCGGATGGTCAGTCGGGGTCGGTGCGGTCCCGAGACCCCGCTGGTGGGACGGAGCGTCTGCCATTCCCCTCTCTTGGCCCCAAGTATCGACGGTTTCTTTCCCCCCCCCTCCGCACCTAGATAGCGCCGGAAAACCCCGTTCGTTCCCCAAAACCCCGTCCGTGGCGTCGAGCGGCCAACACGTGCCGGTGCGTAGCACGAGCTCACCGACCATGCCGGAGGAGCTGAAAGCTGAGGGCGTGGGAGAAGGACTCGGTGCGCAAAAAGAGAAGTCGCCACTTTTGTTTCTTTGGGTTTTGTGTAAATGTGTGTGTGTGGCACCAGTCCGTCAAGTTTAGACCTGCATAAGTGCCGGTGTAATTATTATATTCGGTTGTAGCTCTGCATTTCGTTCTTGCTTTTGTTCTTGCCTCTGTATACGTGCATGATTAATTGTTGCTGACTGGAAATACATGCTTCCGTGTGTCGCGCATTAAATGTGCTTGTCCAATTGTTCCCGCGTTTCGCTTCGTCCTTTCCTTTGTTGAATCTCCATCTTGCATCACGTAAGGGATTGATAGTGGGTTTAAAACACCCGGTAACTAATCTGAACAGTCAAGGTCGACGATAACTCCGCTCGGTTATCCCTGTAGCACGGAACGAGCCGCTTAAGCGGTTCGTGTCCGGAGTCGACCTGTGGCGTGGTACAACCCCTCGGTAGGTTACCCGTGCGAGTACTTAGGTACATCGACTTTCGGCGATTCACCCTATTTCGCGCGGGTAGAATGCGGACTGGGTTGTGGTGAGGTTAAACCCCCACCCGTGACCAGCTCCTTGGCGATAGTTCCAAGAGGGTCACGACTGAATTGTCTGTTCCGGTGGGTGACGCGGTCGCCATTCGAGTCAAGCGGCCGATCGCATGCCGGACGGGCCAGAATTCGCAACAATATATTAATCAGAAAGCCCGAAGCATGTAGCATAATTTATCACTTATCCCCTCATCCGGGATCCGTGGCCTCGCCCCACAGCCTGCAGCCCTATGTCCGCTGGTGATTATGTTAGATATCGGCACGATCGAGAGGAGCCTGCGAATTATCTCTGCTGATGCACTGAATTGATGCAATCGTTCGGCCAGAACATTCGTTGTCAAGACCTTGCGTGATTAAATCACCAATACAGTCACTCGAATTTATACCGCCGACATACTTCTTAACAATCACCTTCGCCCCAGAAACCACAGTCAATCTGAACCACGCTGGCCACTGCTCAGACGCCATGACCGGACTACTGTGCAGTTCTCCTACGCAGTTTGGTTAAAGATGACTCGGCATTTTGGCGCGCGCGCACGAAATTTTATTTTGAAAATAAATGCCGACGTTTACATTTCGGGTTTTGAAACTTTTGCACCTTCGGCGGAAAATGTATAAATATAAAAGGCTAAAAATGTGTTTTATATTTATATTTCATTTCTCCTTCCTTCCTTCTTTGCGAATCGCATCGGCGTTTTTGGCAATCTTCCAGATCACGTGACGATCAAACGGGAAGGAAATTCAAAAATCTGTCTGGTTAGATTCAAGATAATATTTTTTACTATCATAATCAATAAACAGTTGCCGAATATCTTGTAGAATGGCAGACTAGATAGGTTTTGAAAATGGCGGTTTTTATAACTTACGTGACCTCGTGACCTCGTCCCTGACCTTGAACCCAGACAAAATTTATGTCATTGTGCAACACTCATCGACCTCTACCCACATACTAAGTTTCATCAAGATCAGAAAGAAAAATTGTTGACGGACGTACATTTGGTCCGGCTTTATTAGGTCATCTCTACCGAGATGACCTAAAAAACTATAGTTAAGAAATTGTTGTGGTCTGTTCCAAGTCATTGAGCAGGCTGAATAAAATGGCGAATTAAGACCCGAGCGAGGTAACCAGAATGTGCCTTTTGACCCCATTGAGAGCAATGTGGCGGAAGATGCACCTGATAAAGAATATAATTAAATAAGGCCGTTAATTATCTTCAAAAGGGGTGTTTTAATTAACCCAAACACTCAATTTTCACTCATGCATGCAAAGTTTCATGCTGATAGGTTACATCGTTTTGGAGGACACACAAACCACACACGCACACGCACACGCACACGCACACGCACACACAGTAGAGATTGAGTTTCAGCGGTCAATCCAGGCCATAACATTTTTCTAATTGAGCATTCATCATGAAATCTTCAAAAAAATCTTTATAATGAGAATATGGAGAACACAAATGAATAAAATGCACAATTTTTTGAACTGTCATTTTCATCAAATTTACTTTGAGGTCAAAGCAGAGGAGGAGTGTTCAGAGAAAAAGAGTCTTAAATGTTATTCTTCAGCCCAATATGACTGCAAAACCATGTGAACTATGACATATTATGATCAAACGTTATTCCTCGTGGCTCGCAGTTTTGTAAGTTTTAATGGCTAATAAAGTCAAATGCATGTCAACAACATGTTTGCTCCAAACCCAGGATTCCATTGAATATATTTACTGTTGAGTTGTACCAAGAATTTAGATCTATAGAGATCGCACAGTGATACAAAGTGAAAATGTGTATGCTGAAATACCTCTTCCAGGTCTTTCACTTGTTCACTCCATGGGACATCTTTCTACCGAAAAGAAAATTCCACTGTTAAAAATAATACACTGCTCAACCATCAATAGGCCACATACATATTGACATCAAACAGGAGGAGACCATAAAAGTATTCACAAGAGCAATAGGCCTTAGAAGCCAATAGTGGATGCATAAAGAACAAAGCCACAGAGACGGGGAGAGAGCAAGAGAGAGAGAGAGAGAGAGAGAGAGAGAGAGAGAGAGAGAGAGAGAGAGAGAGAGAGAGAGAGAGAGAGAGAGAGAGAGAGAGAGAGAGAGAGAGAGAGAGAAATATATAAACACATAAACATAAATAAATAAAGGTCCAAGTGGTCGAAATCGCTAAATGGCCAAGGGTCAAAGCTTTCTAATCTGTCTGGAGGGTAGAAGGGGTCTAAATGGTGTTTTGGTCAAAATGGACTTAAGCAGTGTAAAGGTCTAAATTTCTCGGGGTCAAAAGGGTAGAAAAGGTTTAAAGGGTGAAGGGATCTAAAGGTGTTTCCATTCTTCCCTTCGGACTATACCCTATGGAGAGCGTTGGTGCTGCCGAAGCAGTCTCCTTGGCTATTAGGCACAATCCTGGACGGGTCACCACTCTGACACAAGATACCAGCAAGCTGGTACTCATTTTTCCGACCTCGGAAGGATGACAGGCAGTCAACGCCACCTGGTATTAATTCAACAGCAGAGTGGGATTTGAACTCAGAATCCTCAGATCCCAAGCCCACCACCCGAATCATTAAGCCAACACCAGGCATAAAGGTGTTTAAAGGGTCCGAGACGGTCTTAATTCATTTTTAATCTGTCTAAAATTATGCAGGCCCTAATATATGCAAGGACAGAAATAAATAAAAATTGAAAAACAATACAACAAATCTGCATCGACCCCACCCCATCCCATTTTAATGAAAAATTTTTAAAAATAATGCAAGTATGAAAGAAAAGCCTTGTTATCCAGAAGAGGTCATTGTGTACATGTGCAGTACACATAAAATGAAAAACAACCATTTTCCTGTGCATGTTTTTCCCTCTACAGGTCTCAATCTACTTTTTGTTATTTTCGAGCTGCTTTCTTCCGCCTTCAATGTCCTGATGTGCTTGGTGTCTTGCCATGTAGGTCTGGCTGTGATTGTACCACCTGATGTACTTTTCACAAGTTATTTGCCCATTTTCCCAGGCCACTTGGTTCCAGGAAAATGGGCAAATAACTTGTAGAAGATCACTCCTCCATTGTTGAAGATTCGTGCCTGCGTCACATGCTACTCACCGGTTCCCTACCCAGAGCTGCCATTCTGGGAGTGCCAGGTCTCTCTTCATGGCAGTCTCAAATGCAGAATGGGCCATTTCTGCTGGGTGAAGGAAAGGTGAGTACGGTGGGAGCAACTTCAGTTGGATCTGCTGATTGATACCTGGTGGAAGTTAAGCACGCATGTGGGGTCTTGCATCGTCATGGATAAGAAAGATGGGCTCATCTGCAGGGAACATATTCTCACAATCATGGGTTGTGTCTGCAAGAAACTCTTCAAATTTCTCTCCTGTAACAGTCTCAAAAGCTTTGTGGTGATGTACGAGCCCAATCTCCCCAGGAACAGCAACGGTTACATTGCAGTTCCGTCCACGTTGCCCATGTGCAACACATAGCTCCGGAACACCACGAGAAGCTCTCCCAAAGGAACACCTCATCTAAATGTTATAGCCTATTTCATCAATGTTGATGCAGTGGGCAACAACTTCATGCTCCAAGAACCACTGAACATACTCGATGTGCATGTCCAGTACACAAGGAGAGTTTTGGACATCAGGAAAATCTTCTGCCAGTTTAATTGTCATCAGCATGCAATCAAGGGTTCAAGCAATGCTGCTGGGAAACACAGTTGGTTTGTCTTGCAGGGCATCTTGGAGGTCAACTTTCATATTTTCAAGAGTCACCAGAGGGTGACTTTCACAACCAGAAAATACTGCATTCAAAGTATTAGCTGTGAATCCAGTATTTGCTGTCGGTCATCTCAGATCTCTTGATCAACTTTGGTGTTATGTGCCCCTCCTGTTGGTAACTTTTAATGACGACCAGTGTGCAAATATTTCACCACAATTGACCTTGCAGTGAATCGCTTGATGCTGAGCATCAGCCAGTTGTAGATAGTCGGTGTTGTTTTCAAAAGCTTCAATTAGCATCTCCCTATCTATGTTAGCTACTCTCCTGTAATGATCAGAGGCAGCCATCCTCATTTTCAAAATTGGCTTGAGAGAGAAGTATACCTTTACCAATAACAAGTCTGGAAATGAACTATCCTCAGAAGAGGCAGATCTGCTTTTATAGGTGTCGAATAAATTTCTAAGTACATTTGAATATTTATTTAACAAACAACATACACAAATACATACAAACACATGCATATGTGCATAAGGAGGATTGGCAACACAGACTTGTTCCAGATCTCTGAAATACATGATAAAGTTAAGTCCATTATATAGAATCCAGTGAGACATAGTATTAATTATTTCCAAACACTGGCACCACAGTTTGTCTGGTCTTGATATTCCCAGGTGGAGCTCATCTTCAACCTTCGTGCAGCCGCCAGCTTGATTTGGTTGTAGAATTGTAGCATACTTTTCAAACCCATATATGTAGATTCTCTCACGGCCCAGAATGATGCACAGAATGATAGAATGATATCAAACTGCAACTTTTGGGCATTTTGATAGATTTCTATAATATGTAGGTTAAAAATCAGTCTGCTTCGAACAGACTGGGGAAATATATTGTTGCAGGCCAAGGGTCTGGATGAGAAGACCACTTGGGGGGGGGAGGGGGGAAGCCATCTCGGGTTCCCACCAGACTCCCCGGAATCGCAGACCATCGCACACAGATAACTCCGTAACGCGGCAGGTCATTAACCGACCGCGAACACCAATAACTCAACCACGTGACTTGGGATCCTCCGTCTAACATCAGTTACCTAAAAATAATCACGTGACCTAATTACCAGGGGACACACCCTCGATATGCCTTGTCCGAACTGGATCACCTTACCAGAACAGATGCAACAGAGTGACACTGCCAAGGACGTACCGGCTAAAAGGAACGGATCGTTGGGAATAAAATTCCGGCTAGGCTAGGATACGGACCATGCCGGATCAATGAAAGAAAAGACAAAAACGAGCTGGGAACATTTCTACACAAGGAGTTATTCCAAGCAGGCGAGGAAAATATGTGGCACAGTGAAGGTAGTTTATTGATGTGTGTAAGTAGAGATAGCAATAAATGTGAGGTGCAACAATAAAACAAGCAACTTACAAAAGCAGACACAGAGCAGACCAATCCCGATATAATTCTTTTGTAATCTTAACTTAAGCGAGGACAGGCACCATGGCACCATGGCACCATGACACCACACACACACACACACACACACACACACACACACACACACACACACACACACACACACACACACACACACACACACACACACACACACACACACACACACACACACACACACACACACACACTGAGCAAAAAGAAGAGATGAGGCCAACGGTCTCTCTATACCTTGCACGATTGACTGACCGCGCCACCCAGTACGTTTTGGGGGGATACTCCGATGAACGATCCCTCCTTGATAGTTCGCGCAGCATCTCCTGCTTGGCTATCCAGAGAAGGCGCGCGACCATCAGGCGTGAGGGAGGGACTTTGGGTGGAGCCAGCGGCGAGTGGGTGGAGAAGGTGGAGCTGAGAGCGAGTGGGTTGAGTGGCAGACAGGATCAGGTGGGTGGGTGGAGCCAATGACGAGGCGGTGAAGAAGGCAGAGTCGTGAGAAGAGCAGGATGAGTAGGAGCGCAGACAGCCTCGCGACCCGTCCTTTATAGACCCTGCGGTACAGGGTGGAGCACCACCCCGAAGCGGTGTCGTCACCCGAATCGGGCACTCTCATTGGGCCCTGGCTACCGCACAGCCCGGGCTGCCATGACCGGAAGCAACCTTACTGTACATCCAGCTAGCCATAGCTGAGCTGCGGAATCGTCTCGCTCCGAACACCGTGATGTGAATCGCCTTGCACCGAACTCCTCTGCATGTGGGCCGTACAGCATTCCTCTGCTTGGTAGCAGCTGTATCGAGGCAGAGGTATGAGAGGATGTCTGCCATCCGCAGGAGACATTTGTGGCTGTTGTGGTGAGCGAAGACTGACGGTAAGACATTGTTGCAACCCCATGCGCAGGCCTGAATGAAGAGATGCACTGTACATGTCCTGTACAGTGCGTGCGGGTCTGCTATTGTACCTGTGGTTATTTTTTACAGGACTGCGCCTGTGTCTGCCATCGTGCTCACGGATATTTATCACAGGCGGTGGTGTGCGCGGGGCCAACCCCGATCCACGCCATGAATTGAAGGAAAGGATTGGATATAATTATTAGATGTATATTTGGGTTGGAAAGAGTATAGATGTAAGTCTTAGATGTAGATTTGGGTTGAAAAGAGTATAGATACAAGTATTAGATGTAGATTTGGGTTGAAAAGAGTATCGATAGAAGTATTAGATGGAGATTTGGATTGAAAAGAGGATAGATACAAGTATTAAATGTAGATTTGGGTTGAAAAGAGTGTAGATACAAGTATTAGATGGAGATTTGGTTTGAAAAGAGGATAGGTATAATTATAAGATGTAGATTTGGGTTGAAAAAGAGTATAGATATGAGTACAAGATGGAGATTTGGATTGAAAAGAGGATAGGTATAATTGTTAGATGCAGAAATGGGTTGAAAAGAACGCGCCGTGTGCGTCCTGTACGGCGTTGGGTGTTTATTGTTTGATTCTACCATCGGCCTCCGACACCTTATCCTCGCAGCGGCGCCGTCGTGTGGTTGATGCTTCTCGCCTCCTGAACAGTGGGTGAAGATTATCACTGCTGCACACGTTCCGTACAGTCTGATGGTGGAGGTTGTTTGCTTCTTTTGGTCTTCTGCGAGGACGCATTATTTCAGTGAAGGGCGTGGCCGCAGTTTTTACAGGCGGCCATCTGAGTGCAGTGCCTGCTTTGATTTATTTCAGGAATAAGAGGAAAAGAGTTGGAATGAAGTTAGAGATATAATCAGACCAAACTATGAGATCCACACAACGCACTTTGTCCCATTTGACCCATTAGACATGAGGGAAAGGTCTAACTGTACACATATTAATTAAATAACTGTCTGGGGACGACTGTATGATGGATGCCATTGCCTTGGAGGTATGCGGTTTTCAGAACCGCAACAATATACATACAGTCATGCGCCGCTTAACGACGTTCCGGGCAACGACGGATCGCATATACGACGGATCTGCCAGCTCTGAAAAACTCCTATCGCCGAGTGACGTAGCCGACGTAGCGCTGCCAGTCGTATAAAAATAGCACGTACAATTATGTACACTGTACAGTACATAATACTTTATAATGATAATAAACGACAGTGTGGCCCTGTTATAATGCGATCGTTGAGATCCATAAAATGTTATCGCGAAAAAAGCAGGGTCGTGCTAAAATGGGATTCAAGGAAATCGACTTTCAAACTGAACCAATGTTTGCACGTTTACCTTCCAGCAAGTAAATTACCTTTACATTGAAGAATTCCGCGAATAAATCATTGTTACAGTCGAAATTAAAACACGAATTTCTTTTTGGTGAAGCTTTTCATGTTGTTAAAACAATCGCACTGTTCCGAAAATATATATCACAATTGACAGGAGCTCGTTTCTTCATTGATAAATTATAACATCGATGCAATGATTACGTATTTATAAAACCCAAACGCTATTTATTCATCTTTCTATAATCGATGCGAGAGGAGATTGTAAGCTGCTGCGAACAACACGGATGGCCGTCATGAACAGCACAAAGGTAAAACTAACGTGTCTTCAGTCTCTCTTGGATGCGTGTTACAATTGCCGACAGTATTCAGTACAGTAACATGCTGTACAGGTTTGTATCCGAGGAGCAATAGGCTATACCATATAGCCAAGGTGTGTAGTTTTGTGTAAGTACAATGTTCTAAAAAGAAAAAAAAAATGATGTTCGCACAACGACGTCGCGTTTCTCAGAACGTAACCCCGTCGTTGAGTGGCGCATGACTGTACACACACATATATATATACACATATATATATATATATATATATATATATATATATATATATATATATATATATATATATATATATATATATATATATATATATTGTTGTGGTTACCAGATTCGCAAACCACCATTCAGGTCCCTTAGGTGAGGTATCTCGGTAAGTGCATGTGTAGTTAGGCCCAAACCCGTTGTCTAGTGGGAATACATGTCATTTATGCGAGCTGCGACTCTTCAGGATAGCCGTTTTTCTTTTACTATCTTTATTTTGGACCAACCGCCATGATCACAACCACAACATCAACCACCGACCACAACCACCGCTTCACCACAACCGCCACGACCTTCACGCACACCTCACAACCGTAGCATCGCCACCGTTCTTGCCCCGCTGTGGGTACCGGTGTTGGACTCATGCAGAACGCGCGTCGAACAGCGTGTACAAAATCACGGATTTTGTGCTTCAAAAACGGATCAAAACGACACACGCCCACTTTTTGCCGTCCAATCGGTGAGCGAGGGGCGATTTGGCCCCGCCTCCAGAACGATCGATATATGCAAATTTGTGGATCAAAAAGCCTTCACGCCCACTTTTTCTCGGGCCAATGGGGAGCGAGGTGAAAGGTCAAAGGGAGGGGTCAAAGGCGAAGTTACGGGGGGATAAAAGGACGGTGTTCGTCAGTCACCAGAGTCGCAAACGAGAACGAGAAGGAGTCGAGAACGAGAAGGAGTCGGAACGGAGGGGACGAGTGTGGAAGACTGGAGCCCGAAGCCTGCAGTGGCTGGAGAAGCTGAAGAGAGTCGGACGAGGGGGTGCTCGCGTCGGTGCCAGGAGCTGCACGCCCGAGGGAGGCCGGCAGCGCGACCTGGCCGAGGTGGAGACGCACACCAGGGATAATAAAGATCCTCTATACCCCGAGCATCAGCCACCCCCTCCTCTCCCCCCCGGCGCTGAGATAGTGCGCCCAAGGGGCCCCCTTTTCCCACCCCCTGCCAGGCACTGTCCACGAGGCCCGCGGGTTGCGGGGCCATCGCCGCTCCGCGTCTCATCACCAGACGGGTAGGCCCGACCCGGTCTCGGCCTCAGGCCTGCCTCATTCTTGAGGGTATTTCTTTTCCTTGGTTTTGGGTATGTGTTGTCGGCGCCGTCTGTGAAGTAGAATTGTATAAGTGTTGCCGTGTGCTCGGTAGTCGGTATTAGCTCTGCACTGTGTTTTCACTTTTATGTTTGCTTTTTGTGTCAATGGAATTGTGTTTTCTTTTTTTTTGTGTGCATTTGGTGGAATTGTATTTGTGTGCTTTCCGTTCGTCGCGAATAAATGTGCTTTATTGTTGAACTGTTCTCCCGCTTCGCTTCGTCTTTTCCTCCATTGAATCCCCATCTTGCTTCACGTGAAGGGTTGGTAGTGGGCTGAATACGCCCGATAATTAATCGAACCGTCGAGGTCGACGATAACACCGCTCGGTTATTCTGATAGTACGGAACGGGTCGCTTAAGTGGCCCGTGTCCGAAGTCGACCTGCGGCGAGGTGCGATCGCCCGGTCTACCCTCCGCGTGGGTACTTAGGTAGTTCGAATTTGGCGAGCAACCCTATCCCATGCGGGGGCTGATTGGCTCGATCGCGGTGAGACCGAAAGGTCCACCCGTGACTGGTTCCCGGCGTTAGTCCGAGAGGGTCACGACTGGATTGTCCGTCCGGTGGGCGACGTGCCGCGATTCGAGTTACGTGGCCGTCGCACGCCGGCGGGCGCGAAGACCGCAACACTGGTGTCAGGTCGTGCGATACAAATTCATCGCCCTCCTCGCGGCACTGGTATCGGAGAACAGGAAAACGGGCTCTCCTGTCTCCGGCTAAATTTACGGGAATCGGTCCAGGGGTGAGAGAAGCGACCCCCGATTCCCTCCAAATTACGAGCGAGCAAATTAACCCTTCACGAGAAGCAAGATGGCGTCTCAAGGCGAGCGGGAGCCGGGGGTATTAGAAATGTATATGTGTAATAATGTAGAGTCCATGGTCCAGGATGGAATCCCCGAGCAGGAAATGTTGATTGTGCAGGAACACGGACTCGCCCAACTGAACCCAGGGCCCGAGGTGGGTGCGGCAGCGGCCGCGGTGTATGACACCTCCCCCCCCCTCTCCACCAAGACCCTTCCCCAACCCTTGCCGAAACGGCTCAGCTGAGTGCATCCAACATGGCCCAGCTATGCGCCATGCTGGCGGCAATGAACAAACAAATGAATGAAGTGAAAACGACGATGGATACAAATACAAATGAAATGAAAAACGAAATGAAAGGCATGAACGAAAAGATGGATACAAATACAAATGAAGTGAAAACGACGATGGATGCGAATACACAACAAATAAACGAAAAGATGGATACAAAAATGAACGGAATGGAAACAAACATGAAGGAGGAAATGAAAAAGCTGCGGGGTGAGACGCAGAACATGGGCCGAAGCCTGCAGGCGGGCATGAAGGCCGTGACCGGGGAGATAAAAATGGCGACTCCACGTGTGGGAGCAAACGAGCTGGGTGGGGGTGCAACGGCTGACAGGCCCGCGGTGGAGGCGGGTGAAAAAATAATTCGTGGAACGTGTTGGGCGAGGGTCGTGACGATGACCGAAAGGGAAAAATTAAATGGGGAGACCAAAACGTGTGAGACGAGACACGAGGTGACGACAACAGAAATAATAGTTGAGACAAGGGAGGTAAAGGGTGAAGAGTTGGTAGAGACACGGGAGATGGGAACGATAGAGGGAAGACTACACGATGAAGACGGGGTAAGTGACGCGCACGCACACACGGAGGTAGTGGAGGACAATGGGGTTGAGCTCGCGGAGCGTGTTGGGACCCGGTGCGAGCACCTGGATGGCCTCCTCCAGGAACGAGGGGAGGGAGTATGCCCCCTTGAGGCGAGTCACGACCAGGTGAGTTCGGTCGTGCTTTGCGAGGTTGAGGGGACGAGTGCTGTGGACGGGTGCACGGAGAGCTTGGGGGGTATAGAGGCCCCGGAGACCCTTGTGGGGACACGAATCCCCAGTGTAGTTGTCCCTGTGTGTGTGGTGCAAGGCGTGAGTGCGTCCCCGTGTGTGGAAGCGACCCCGTGTGTGAGTGGTGTGGTGGTGATGGTGCTGGAGTGCGTGCTTCCCAGCACGCCGTGTTTGGATGAGGAACCGTGTGTGGAAGAGGCCGTGTGTGTGAGTGAAACGGCCAGTATGAGTGAGGAACCGCGGGTGAGTGCCCCCGCGTGTGTGGATGAGGCACCGCGGTTAAGTGCCCCCGCGTGTATGAGTGAGGCACGGTGTGTGGATGAGGCACCGCGGTTGAGTGCCCCCGCGTGTATGAGTGAGGGACGTTGTGTGGAAGAGGCCGTGTGTGTGAGTGAAACGGCCAGTGTGGATGAGGCACCGCGGGTTAGTGCCCCCGCGTGTGTGGGTGAGGAACCGTGTGTGGATGAGGCACGGTGTGAGAGTGGTGAGGCACGCGTGAGTGAACGGCCGTGTGCAAGGTCGCTGTGTGCAAGGGAGACCGTGTGTGTGAGAGAGCGGTATGTGAGGGAGATGTCGGTTGGCATGCGGGAGCACGCAGCCGCATCTCCCGGTGTGAATGTGATGGTGTGGACTGTGTGCGTCGTAACACGCAGGTGTGCGTGGGTGGAATGGAGACGACGACGGCGACAGAGGAGAGAAAGCCGAGTAGCGGCTGTAGTTGTTTCGAGGACCGTGCCGGGTTCACCCAGCAGTGAGCACGCGGGTTCGTGCTGTGCAACGCACGAGACCACCACGTGCTCGCTTGCGAGAGTGAAGTCCCGGTCCGGAAACGCACGCGGTGGATTTGCCGATCCCGCGGACGGACAAAGTTTAGGCAGGTAAATGGATTTGGACCGGACGGGTTCTCCACGCGATCGTGTGTGTTAAGCTCCAACGGGCAAAGCACATGTGTTCGCGTGGGGAACCCCTCGAGACGTGGGGCTTGTGTTTTTTTCTGCGCACGGTGACGTCATGGCTGCACGTGGGGTTGGAATCCGGCAGGAGGGGTATCTCTGCCGGATGGCACCGTCCAAGGAGGGACGAGGAACACGTGCAGCTGCATGACGTCACGGGCAGGTGCAAAGTGCGCGAGCTCTGAGTTGCCGCGCAGGTGCTGCGCATGGAAAAAAAAAAGGGCAAGCCTCACTTTCGGGTGTACAGGATTCCTGGGCAAGGGATGAAAGACCCCCTTACCTGGGCACAGGATGAAAACTAGTTAGGGGGAAGGGTTAGCTTAGTTAGACCGACTTCATGGGGCAGGGGTAAGTCCTCATGGAGTCCGTGGAATGGATTAGTTAGAGGGATTTAGATGAGATTTAGGTTGGGAAATAAAAGTTAATGGGATTATTTGGAGACAGTGACTGACAGTGAGTGTGTAGAGGGGACGTAGTTTAGCTACGTAGTGTTAAAAGGAACGTGCTATAGTTTAAGGGACGACGTGGGAGCACGAGTTAGTTAGGGGAGGTAGTTAGAAGGATGGCAGAGTTCAGTGGTGTGTGTGTTGAAGAGTTGGTGAGTTGTGAGGTGAGTACTTGTTGAGTGAGTGAGGCCAGCGGGTCTGTGTGAGTGGAGTGAATGGGGAATGCATGGTGCGATGAGTGATTGGGGGGAGGAGTGACTCCCGCCCAAGGGACCCCGGGGTCAGTGTAGAGTGAGTTAGCTGGGTTAGTCAAATTGAAAAATGGAGGTCGTTTTGTTGTTGGTGGGAAAGTAGGCTCGAGACCCATTTGGAGGGGTGCAGGAGCCCTGTTGACGGGCTTGGGAGCGTGGCTGCGAAAGGTGAGTATCGCTGAGTGGGTACCCCGGGCACCAGGCTAGTCGGCCGCGGTAGGCCATGGGCCCATGGGGGGCCGGGATAGAGTAGTGGGCACGGGTGCGCCTGCTTGGTGCGGGGGCCCGGGGCGCCATTAGCCACGTGGGCAGTGTTGTGGGCACGGGTGACCCTCGGAAAGGGGCCCGGGAGGCCGGCCTGCCACGTGTGCGTTTCAGGGGAGGTGCCATGGGGGGCACTCCCTGGTGTTAGGGAGCTGGTAGGCTCGGAGGCAGTGTAGTGCCCGGGGGTGCCATAGCGGGAGAATCGGCAGAGGGTCGTGCCTGCCAAAGGGAGCCACGTGTCCCAGCCAGGAGACCGTGTGAGGGCACGGAGAGAAAATTGGGGGGCGAGGCCCGAAATTGTGAGGACACCAACACAGGCGACGGGAATCTGGGTTGTTAGAACCAATAGTTTAAGCGAGAGGTGCTTGTTGAAAGCCCCGGGGTAGTTTAACAGTTAAATGGTTAGGGTAGATTAGGAGATGTACCCCTCCGCACCATCCATCCCCTCGCTGTCGTTGTGGGCCGCTGGACCCACTTGGTGTTAAGATCGCCGAACTCTGGGGAGGCCATTCTGAGGCTTCGTTGGGCCTCGACACAGGACGTTAGCTCTCCCTTATTCCCCTCCGGGAAGGGAACGTAGGGGTTGGGAGTAGGCTAGGTGACAGGATAGGTTAGCCGAACAAGGACGATAAAGGGGGTTAGGGGACGATTTATAGGGGGGGAGTAAAAATAAAAACAACAAAAAAAAAAAAAAAATTAAGTTGGGGCTAAATTGGGGTTTGACAAATTAAGGGAGTGGGTATGTACAGTGACAGGCAAAGGCGATAGGTTGGGAGGGAGACAGGTAGGTAGGTCCGAGCCCGCCCTCCAAGTAGCCAGCACCACCGCACTCCCTCCACCAACCTCCACTGAACGGCAAGAGCTGGCCAACTTCATCGGCTGGCCGTGTTTTGCTTCAAGGCGGAGGCCGGCCAACTTCATCGGCAGCTGTTGTTTTGCTGCAAGGCCTGTGCCATCGGCTGGCCGTGTTTGCTTCAAGGCCTGTGCCGGCCAGTTCATCTGCTGGCTGTTTTTCTTCAAGGCCTGTGCCGGCCAGTTCATCTGCCGGCTGTGTTTGCCTGCAGCGGCCTTCTTCTGCGGGCTGTGTTTGCCTGCTGCCTTTGCCATGCCATGCCCACTGCCCACATTCACCAGCCCCGTTCAATTTTTGCTTTGCCCCCCCCTGTTCATTTCCATGTGCGCCAGGATCAAGGCAACAGTTTGCAAGCTGCGAGAACTGCCCTGTTGGCAGCTACAACACGGGCCTGCAGTGGCAGCCCGTGCACCGTGTTTTGCGTCCATCCATTCATCCATTCATTCGTTGTGCTCATTGCGTGTGCCACTTGAGCTGGCACGGAGACTGCGTTTGTGCAGCCCATGCACCGTTGTGGTTCACTGCATTCGGTCCATCCATTCATCCATCCATTCGTTGTGCTCATTGCGTGTGCCACTTGAGCTGGCACGGAGACTGCGTTGTGCAGCCCATGCACCGTTGTGGTTCACTGCATTCAGTTCAAACCGTTCATGCATCCATTCGTTGTGTTCATTGCGTGTGCCACTTGAGCTGGCACGGAGACTGCGTTGTGCAGCCCAAGCACCGTTGTGGTTCACTGAGTTCAGTTCAAAAGGGAAGGCCTTGGACTGCGTGTGAGCAGCCAGCCACGTTCCCTGTCACCTGCATTGTTTTGAGCCAGAGACTGCATGCGGGCAGCCTGGCTCCCTGCTAACTGCTTTCTTTTGCAGAGTTCAATGATCCTGGGCCATGGTTTAGTGTAAGATTTGTAAGTTAAGGTAAGATGTACTGTACATATGAGTGCGCCCCCGGCATGTTTGTCTTAGCGCCGGCAATTTTATTTAAGTCGTCCGTGTGAGTGAGTTTGTTTAGATAGTTACGCAGCCCTCAGGTTATTTATTTTGGGGACACGAATACCATGAATGTCGCACTCAGGGATCCGTAGGTAAAGTGTACTAGGGGAAAACTACACATGATGGCACACGAAAATTTGACGACTCGGGACGAGTCTGTAAAAAGGGAAGGGGGTAGTGTTGTGGTTACCAGATTCGCAAACCACCATTCAGGTCCCTTAGGTGAGGTATCTCGGTAAGTGCATGTGTAGTTAGGCCCAAACCCGTTGTCTAGTGGGAATACATGTCATTTATGCGAGCTGCGACTCTTCAGGATAGCCGTTTTTCTTTTACTATCTTTATTTTGGACCAACCGCCATGATCACAACCACAACATCAACCACCGACCACAACCACCGCTTCACCACAACCGCCACGACCTTCACGCACACCTCACAACCGTAGCATCGCCACCGTTCTTGCCCCGCTGTGGGTACCGGTGTTGGACTCATGCAGAACGCGCGTCGAACAGCGTGTACAAAATCACGGATTTTGTGCTTCAAAAACGGATCAAAAACGACACACGCCCACTTTTTGCCGTCCAATCGGTGAGCGAGGGGCGATTTGGCCCCGCCTCCAGAACGATCGATATATGCAAATTTGTGGATCAAAAAGCCTTCACGCCCACTTTTTCTCGGGCCAATGGGGAGCGAGGTGAAAGGTCAAAGGGAGGGGGTCAAAGGCGAAGTTACGGGGGGATAAAAGGACGGTGTTCGTCAGTCACCAGAGTCGCAAACGAGAACGAGAAGGAGTCGAGAACGAGAAGGAGTCGGAACGGAGGGGACGAGTGTGGAAGACTGGAGCCCGAAGCCTGCAGTGGCTGGAGAAGCTGAAGAGAGTCGGACGAGGGGGTGCTCGCGTCGGTGCCAGGAGCTGCACGCCCGAGGGAGGCCGGCAGCGCGACCTGGCCGAGGTGGAGACGCACACCAGGGATAATAAAGATCCTCTATACCCCGAGCATCAGCAACCCCCTCCTGTTTCCCCCCGCGCTGAGATAGTGCGACCAAGGGGGCCCCTTTTCCCACCCCCTGCCAGGCACTGTCCACGAGGCCCGCGGGTTGCGGGGCCATCGCCGCTCCGCGTCTCATCACCAGACGGGTAGGCCCGACCCGGTCTCGGCCTCAGGCCTGCCTCATTCTTGAGGGTATTTCTTTTCCTTGGTTTTGGGTATGTGTTGTCGGCGCCGTCTGTGAAGTAGAATTGTATAAGTGTTGCCGTGTGCTCGGTAGTCGGTATTAGCTCTGCACTGTGTTTTCACTTTTATGTTTGCTTTTTGTGTAAATGGAATTGTGTTTTCTTTTTTTTTGTGTGCATTTGGTGGAATTGTATTTGTGTGCTTTCCGTTCGTCGCGAATAAATGTGCTTTATTGTTGAACTGTTCTCCCGCTTCGCTTCGTCTTTTCCTCCATTGAATCCCCATCTTGCTTCACGTGAAGGGTTGGTAGTGGGCTGAATACGCCCGATAATTAATCGAACCGTCGAGGTCGACGATAACACCGCTCGGTTATTCTGATAGTACGGAACGGGTCGCTTAAGTGGCCCGTGTCCGAAGTCGACCTGCGGCGAGGTGCGATCGCCCGGTCTACCCTCCGCGTGGGTACTTAGGTAGTTCGAATTTGGCGAGCAACCCTATCCCACGCGGGGGCTGATTGGCTCGATCGCGGTGAGAGCGAAAGGTCCACCCGTGACTGGTTCCCGGCGTTAGTCCGAGAGGGTCACGACTGGATTGTCCGTCCGGTGGGCGACGTGCCGCGATTCGAGTTACGTGGCCGTCGCACGCGAAGACCGCAACAATATATATATATATATATATATATATATATATATATATATATATATATATATATATATATATATATATATATATATATATATATATATATATATATATATATATATATATATATATATATATATATATATATATATATATATATATATATATATATATATATATATATATATATATACATACAGGGTGTTTCAAAAAAAAAAGAGATCAATACAACTTTGACTTCCTGCCAATTCTTTGTTTTTCAACCTATACAGTTTTCCTTTTCAGGGTATGATGGTGTTATCGTGGTACATGACATGGCCAAAAGTATGTGAACACCTGCTTGTCCAATATCTCATTCCAAAACCATGGGTGTTAATGTGGAGTTGGTCCCCCCTTTGCTGCAATCACAGCCTCCACTCTTATGAGAAGGATTTCCACTAGATGTTGGAACATTGCTGCAGGGACTTGCTTCCATTCAACCACAAGCACATTGGTGAGGTCAGGCACTGATGTTGGGCGATTAGGTCTGGCTTGCAGTCGGCGTTCCAATTCATTCCAAAGGTGTCCGATGCTGTTGAGGTCAGGGCTCTGTGCAGGCCAGTCAAGTTCTTCCACACCAATCTCGACAAACCATTTCTGTATGGATCTCGCTTTGTGCAGGGGGGCATTGTCATGCTGAAACAGAAAAGGGCCTTCCCCAAAGTGTTGCCACAAACGTGGAAACACAGAATAGTCCAGAATGTCAATGAATGCTGTAGCATTAAGATTTCCCTTCACTGAAACTAAGGCGCCTAGCCCAAAACATGAAAAACAGCCCCAGACCATTATTCCTCCTCAACCAAACTTTACAGTTGGCACTATGCATTCAGGTAGGTAGTGTTCTCCTGGCATCCGACAAACCCAGACTCGTTCGTCAGTAGTGTTCTACTGGCATCCAACAAACCCAGATTTGTTCGTCAGACTGCCAGATTGTGAAGCGTGATTCATCACTCCAGAGAACGCGTTTCCACTGCTCCAAAGTCCAATGGCAGTGAGCTTTACACCACTCCAGCCGATGCTTGGCATTGCGCATGGTGGTCTCAGGCTTGTGTGCAGCTGCCCAGCCATGGAAACCCATTTCATGAAGCTCTCAACGAACAGTGCTTGTACTGACATTGTTTCCAGAGGCAGTTTGGAATGCGCTCGTGAGCGTTGCAACTGACGCAAGATTTTTTTTCCACGCTACGTGCTTCAGCACTCGGCGGTCCCATTCTGTGAGCTTGTTTGGCCTACCACTTCGTGGCTCAGCTGTTGTTGCTCCCAGACGTTTCCACTTCACAATAACAGCACTTAAATTGACCGGGGCAGCTCTAGCAGGGCAGAAATTTGACGAACTGAGTTGTTGGAAAGGTGGCATCCTATGACGGTGCCACATTGAAAGTCACAGCTCTTCAGTACGGCTCATTTTACTGCCAATGTTTGTCTATGGAGATTGCATGGCTGTGTGCTTGAGTTTATACACCTGGCAGCAATGGGTGTGGCTGAAATAGCCGAATCTACTCATTAGAAGGGTTGTCCGCATACTTTTGGTCATGTGGTGTATTTGTTCCCTGGAATTTCTAGCTCTGTAGCTCAACTATGCCATTGATAATGAAGCAGAAGACAAAAGTGGTGGCTCTGTGGGATGAGACAATCATATGTGGACACCCGCCGGAGGTTCTGCCAGGAATACGACCTCAGAACACGTAATGGACCCACAAGTTGTGCCATTCAATGTATTGTGAAACATTTTGAGCACAAGGGTATAGTGCACAAACAGAGCAAGGGCAACAGTGGCAGGCCAACATCAGTAACCAAGAGCCAAACCAACATCGACGCCATACGGAATTCTGCAGTGGACAGGCCCAAGAATTCCCACCGCATGCGCTTCCAGGAGCAAGGTGTCAAACCAACAACAGTCTGGCGTATCCTCATGAAGAAACTGAAGCTTTTCCCACACATCATCTTGATTAGGCATAAACTGAGTCAAGATGACATGAGGAGACTTGACATGTGCAATTGTCTCAGTGGCAGGATGGAGCAGTACCAAAACTGGGTCAACCTGATCTTCAGTGATGAAGCCCATTTCCAGTGCCACATGAACTTCCAGTGTCCCATGGGGATCGGCGGAGTGCTCGTCACACACAACATGTTTCGATTTTCCCACCAATCACATCACGTGCCTTCTGTTGAATGGCATGCATAAGCAGGAACAATTGTCTGGGTAGCAGACGAATGGTTGTTCTGTGCAGATTATGCGGTTTTACAGTGTGAGGCATAATTTATTGGGGCCTGACATTTCGGGAGCTGTCTGGTTTCTGTCCTCAGAGGCAGTTATGAAAACGATTACATTTCAAAATTCAGTTTGTATTATTATTGTCCTGTATGCATGTGTCCGATTGACTAATTGGCTGTCATTCCACCAATGGGGTTGAGGAAAGTGAACAGATGTTTGGATCGGCGCGTTAGCTTCTGGATTGGAGCCTGTGTCCGGAGCACTTGTTGTCACGGGCCTGCTATGTTTGCGTAGGGCTTGGTAAGCTGGGTTGAGGTCAACAT
>NC_140964.1:88022786-88050286 GCF_056783735.1 Eptatretus burgeri | reverse complement strand
ACCGACCCAGAAAGAAAGGAGGAACCGACCGACCGACCAACCCAGAAAGAAAGGAGGAACCGACCGACCGAGAAAGAAAGGAGGAACCGACCGACCGAGAAAGAAAGGAGGAACCGACCGACCGACCCAGAAATAAAGGAGGAACCAACCGACCGACCCAGAAAGAAAGGAGGAACCGACAGACCGAGAAAGAAAGTAGGAACCGACCCAGAAAGAAAGAACCAACCGACCCAGAAAGAAAGAACCGACCGACCGAGAAAGAAAGAACCGACCGACCGAGAAAGAAAGGAGGAACCAACCAACCGAGAAAGAAAGGAGGAAGCAACCGACCGACCCAGAAAGAAAGGAGGAACCGACCTACCGACCCAGAAAGAAAGGAGGAACCGACCGACCGACCCAGAAAGAAAGAACCGACTGCGAAAGAAAGAAGAACCGACCGACCGCGAAATAAAGACCATGAATGAAAAAAATGAAGGACCGCGAATAAAAAACGAAGGACCGTGAATGAAAAAAATGGAGAGGAAATGAAAAAAACGAAGGACAGATAATGAACAAACGAAGGACCGCGAATGAAAAAAAAAAGGACCATAAATGAAAAAATTGAAGGACAGCAATTGAAAAAAATTAAGGACCACGAATGAAAAAACGAAGGAACGTGAATGAAAACAAAACAAAGGTCCGCAAATGAAAAAAATGAAGGACAGCAATGAAAACCAGAGAGTTGGTGTCAAAGCCACCCAATGCTCGCCTGTTTATACATTTATCGTTTTTAAAAGACTAGTCGAATAATATTTTTTAAAAAGCATTGTAGTGAAGTCTGATCCAAATAATTTTAAAGAAATATATGTATTTGTATATTGTAATCAGTAAACTAGAACACATATTAAATGAATGGCAAGCGTCTAGTATAAACAGGCGAGCATTGGGTGGCTTGGACACCATCTTATGTTGAAATTAAAAAAAATTCAAATCATTTGTTAATTTCAACTTCACTGCATCAATAGTATACCCCAAAGGAACCTCTATGCCAAATATCAGCATCCTCGATCACATATTAAATGAATGGCAAGCGTCTAGTATAAACAGGTGAGCATTGGATGGCTTGGACACCATCTTATGTTGAAATTTAAAAAAAAATTAAAATCATTTGTTAATTTGAACTTCACTACATCAATAGTATACCCCAAAGGAACCTCCATGCCAAATCAGCATCCTCGTACACATATTAAATAAACCAATGTCACACGCAGGGTGACACGTATCTTGCCAAAAGGTGACCACGAGTGACTTCTTTAAGGTCACACTGAGGTGAACAGAGCTGCTATCCACCAGGAGCGACTCCTTGAGGAATATCTGCTTACGAGAGATTCCGATGAGAATCGTTCTACAGAGTAACCATGAAAAATATGCGTATGCCTCATAACGTCACCAAATGACGTCATAATGTCTCAGGCTTGACATATCGAGAAAGCACTCATTGAGGTGTTCAATTTGAGGTATTACACGATATGGTTCCTAAAACTTGAAAATTTGACCTTGGGGTCAAAATATTTCGACCTTTTGCGCTAACCATGAAGGTCAAGGCCAATTGCCACCAAAAACTAATCAGCTGAGCGCCAGACCATACACTACATTCCCATAAAGTTTGGAGATGATTCGATAAAAATTACTCAAAAAATAAGGGTTTCGGCGACCTTTGTCAAAGGTCAAGTGACCTTGACCTTTGACCTTGACCTTTATGTGTGCTGAAGGGTATTGTAATAATACTATGATATGTGTACCCACAAGAGTTTCTGATGAGAATTGTGCTCGACAGAGTGATATAAAGGTGAAAAATCCAATGATCACAGACAAACAAACAAACAAAAAAAAAAAACTTACCAAGTAACAGATCTTGCAAAAACGAAGTTTTGGCAAGATAATGAATGGCAAGCTTCCAAATAACTTGCACAAAAAACTTTAACATTTTCACGCTCACGCCGGGGGTATCGCAATAGCTCTCTGTTCTTCGAACAGGCGAGTTAAAAATGAAGCACCGCAAATGAACAAATGAATAAACGAAGGACCGCAAATGAAAAATATGAAGGACCGTGTATGAAAAAAAACGAAGGGCCACAAATGAAAAAAACAAAGGATCGTGAATGAAAAAAAAACAAACGTCCGCAAATGAAAAAAAAAATGACCGAAATGAATAAACGAAGGACCGCGAATGAAAAAAAGAATAACCGCATTTCAAAAAAAAAATGACCGCGAATGAAGAAAAATGAAGGACCGCGAATGAAAAAAAAAATGAAGGACCGAAAATGAAAACAAGAGCTCAAGTGAGCACAATATACGCCCGAACAAGAAGGTGTATACAGAATTGTGCTACGAGATGGAAAACAGCATCCTGGTTGCCATGGCAACCACTTTGGATGACGAACGTATGTCGCGACACACCGTCTCCACAGTCTGTACCTATGTACCAAATATGAAACATGAAAGTTGAAAACTTTGTGGTTAAGAGTGCGGTCAGGTCAGGTCAGGTATGGGAGCATGTGCCAGAACAGCGCGTCGCTGCGTCCACTTTCCACCGGTACTCCAGGGGCCTCCGTCTGGCCATCCCCCAGGCAGATGCCAGGCCCATCCCCATCTCCTTGAGATGATGGTCAACCTGCTGCAACCATGAGGCACGTGGTCGGCCCACTGGCCTCCTCCACTCATGAGACTCCCTCGCTGAGAGAATCTGGTGAGCAGGATCAGCATCAGGAAAACGAGCCACATGTCCATACAGCCGCAACTGACGCTCACGGACTATGCAGGTGACAAATCTCATCCGAGTCTCTCTCAGCAACCGCTCGTTGGACACAAAATCCGACCAGCGATAGCCAAGGATTCTCCGAAGAGACCTGGTACCAAAGGAATTAAGTCTCCGTCTCAGATCCTTGGTCAGAGTCCAAGTCTCGCACCCATAGAGAAAGACTGGAAGTACCAAGGACCTGAAGACTCGGACTTTCGTCCTACCACACAGGTACCGGCAGCGCCACACCCCATGATCCAGTGAATCCATGACTCCCCAGGCCCGACCCAGACGTCTCTTGACCTCTGACTCGCAGCCAGCAGAGACATGAATATCACTGCCAAGGTAAGTGAATCTCTCCACGACCTCAACATCCTCACCACAAACAGACACAGACAGGACAGCAGCATCCAAGATGTCACCGAAAGCCTGGATCTTAGTTTTGACCCAAGAAACCCGTAATCCCAACGGCTCCGACTCCTCATTCAGCACCTCGGGGCCCCCGAAAAGGATGTCTAAAGTCTCCGCAAAGATGACTGCATCATCTGCAAAGTCAAGGTCCGAGATCTTGACATTCTCAAATGACGCACCGCAACTTGATCTCTCCGACATCCTCCCTAAAATCCAGTCCATACAAGTGCTGAAAAGTGTGGGGGCAAGTACACATCCCTGACGAACTCCAGTAACAACTGGAAATAAGTCAGAGATGGTACCACCACACTTCACAGCACTCTCAGTACCAGAGTAGAGTTCAGACATCAGATCGATCAGTTTTGGTGGCACCCCACGAAGACTAAGAATCCTCCAGAGGACATCCCGATTCACTGAATCGAACGCTTTACAGAGATCAACATAGGCTGCAAGCAGCCCCTGCCAAAACTCTCGTCTGCGTTCAGTGAGGACACGAAGTGCAAGGATACGGTCAATCGTTGACCTCTTTGGTGTAAAGCCTGACTGCTCTGGACGCTGGTGCTCAAGCAGATGGTGGCGAACCCTATCAAGAATTACCCGAGCAAAGACCTTGCCCGGCACTGAGAGCAGCGTCACCCCTCGGTCGTTGTTGCAGTCTTGGCGATCACCCTTCCCTTTCCAGAGAGGGACAACAAGGCTCCTCTTCCAGTCAGTTGGGATGATGCCTGTGTTCCAGGCAGAGCACAAAACTGCATGCAACGACACGAGTGCAGCATTTCCACCAGCCTTGAGAAGTGTGGCATGGATGCCACAGATCCCTGGAGCTTTGCCCCATTTCAACTGGTTCACCGCAGCCCGTGTTTCCACAAGCGAAGGTGGACTACAGTTGATTCGAGGGTCAGCAACAGGGATTGTAACACCCTTGACGTCCAACTCGACAGCTGGGGGATCAGCCTGGTACAACCGCTCAAAGTAACCGGCCCAGCGGGCCTTCACTTCAGACTCCTCTGTCAAGAGCCTACCACTCTCTGCTCGAACTGTAGTGCTCCGAGGGATGGGCTTGGATGAACGTAATGCGCGAATTCCCCTGTAAGCAGGATGAGAATCACCTGTCCACAGGTGATGCTCTACCCCCTCACAGATTCCTCGCACATAGGCCTCCTTGTCCACCCTCAGTGCACGTACAGTTTTACGCCTCAGGTCCCTAAACAGCTCAGCTCTGCCATTCAGCCTGGCCCTGCGACTCTGGTCAATGGTATCCAGTGTCCCTTGAGAGACAAAATTCTTCTTTGCCCTGCGGTGAGTTCCAAGGCATCCACCGGCAACATCAAGGACGGTGGTCTTGAAGGTGCTCCACAACTCTTCAGGACCCCCCAAAGCACCCAGACCCCCAAGTGTCCACTCAGCCTGTTCGCAAACTCCTCAGCTACTCTCTCATCCCTGAGCTTGGCAACATCCAGCCTAGGCTGGGATGGTACCATTCTCCAGGATTTAAGGTGCAGCTTTAGAGTTGCTACAACAAGCCTGTGGTCAGTATTGAGGAACTGAGCACTCCGGTAGACCCTGCAGTTCTGGATCATCCTCCAACGACCGTCAATGAGGACATGGTCAATCTCCTTTGCCACACCGCCAGCGTTGGAATACCAAGTCCAGCGATGAGCTTGTGGGCGCTGAAACCATGAACCAGCCACCCGAAGTCCATGACTTCTTGCAAAGTCAAGGAACTTAGTGCTATTCTGGTTGATAGTTCCTGACCCATGGGGACCAACACAAACCTCATAACCATCCCCATCGGTTCCAGCCGATGCATTAAAAATCCCCCAAGACTAGAAGTGTATCTCACCTGGGACACTGATCAACCACAGACTCGAGCGTGGCAGAGAATGTGTCCTTCACGGTGAGATCACTCGCTTCAGTCGGAGCAGATACAGAGACCAGAGAAACAACACCCAAAGCGTGACGAATCCTTCGTCTCATCATGTGCTGGTTGACCGGTGTTACCTCAATTATCATTGGGGTCAGCTTATTGGACACAGCTACAGCAACTCCTTGGGCATGGTAACCATCAGAGCGACCAGACCAATAGTAGGTGTAACCACCCACCATTATCTCGCCGCAATCCGGTCTCCGAACCTCAGAGAGAGCTGCAATCCCGATGTCCAAACGCTTGAGCTCAGATGATAACAGAGACAGGTGATCATCCTCTCTTAGGGAAAGGACATTCCAGGCACCCACCTGAAGGGACCGCCTCAGGTTAACCCAAGGAGACCGCCGTCTGGTGGACGACACCTCAGCACCACTCCGACACACTCTCCCGCAATCTGACCCAGGGATGTTACCCCGTGGTTTCCCTCCTATCAAAGATTGGGGGTCCCGAAGGTTTTGCCCCAATCTCGTCATCCGGTGAGCTGCCCTGCGAAGGGAAGCTGCACAGGAGGTACTCCCACGGAGTGGGTTTTCAGAATTTTTTTGCGTTTTTGAGTTTTGCGGAATGAAGGGTTTTACGGTGGCCGGAGTGCAAATCCTGCCACCAGGACAGGAACGCGGACAGGACAAGAGTGCGGACAGGAACTGAATCACATCATATGCCCCGATATATATATATATATATATATATATATATATATATATATATATATATATATATATATATATATATATATATATATCGGGCGTATAAAAAAAACGAAGGACCAATCGACCGCGAAAAGACCGGCCAAATGACAGAGAATGAACAACGAACGACGAACAAAATCGCACCAACATCTTTTTTTTTAATTTTTTTTTTTTTAAGTACGAATGTCTGCAAGACCGAATGAACGCCCAGTTCGAACGTTCCACACGAAAAAGTCCAAATCGATGCACAATCATAATGACATCAAAATAAGCGGCGTGTAATGTTTATGGGGGGAAAAAAAAAACAAATAACGATTAATAATACGAGTCTGAAGTGACATGTTTTAGCTCAGACACGTTCACCGACTTTCTCGGGTTTAACGTTTAATCCTTCACCGATGACCACGTCTGGTGACGAAGAGGGGCCAAGACGTTCCAAGCTCTGGACACACGACGGACTGGACAACACGTTGGACCTCAACCGCGGCCTGCGCGCTCCTACAGGTTCATGGACACCAAGACGAGAAACCTCAGACTCACATCCTTGGGAAGGTTCTTCACCACAAGCCTCGACATTGAAAAGACCACCGCTTCGACGTCACACGACGGGCTCGCTCTCTCTCAACACATGTTCATGAGTCCTTCATTATTCATTCTTTTTTTTCCGAATCTTTTTCCATGAGGATGTCCTGAGTATACATGCGGATATTCCACCTTGCTCGTACTTTAATGTAAAGATATAATAAAAAAAATTAACTTTAAAAACGTGTCGACGTGCACAGATTGACAAAATAATTCATTCTTTAATTCCTTCATATCACACGGCTAAAGGCGAAACGATGTATTCTACTTTATGTATGAACATTAAATAAATATGAAATACATTTTACATTTCCGCGGGAATGGTAAAGACGAATAAGAAATTTTGTTCGCGTGTAAATAGGTCCGCGAATGATATTGCCGTGGCTGTCAACCACCGAGCAAGTGGTACCACGGAAGTATGAATTGCTTGTGGATGGAGAAAAGAGAATAATACCATAACGGTGACTGAGGAAATAAGCTAAGCAAGACAATTACCGACTTAACACGCAGTCGAACAAAAAATTCTGGATAGAGACTGGTTCTTGGACCGAGGAGATTTAAACCTTTATGATGATAATGAAGATGATGACCCATCCATCGATTAGGACCATACTCTGTGCAGAGCGTTGGTGCTGCTGAAACAGTCTCCTTGGCTATTGGGTACAATCCGAGATGGGTCGCCACTCTGACACAGGATTCCAGCAAGCTGGTACTCATTTCGCCGACCTCGTAAGGATGACATGCAGAGTCAACCCCACCTGGTATTAATTCAACAGCCAAGCAGTGATTTGAACTCAGGACCCTAGGATCCCAAACCCACCAACCTAACCATTAAGCCAACACCAGGCATGATTAGGATCCCAAACCCACCAGCTTAACTATTAAGCCAACAGGCATGACTGGGATCCCAAACCCACCATCCTAACCATTAAGCCAACAACAGGCATGATTAGGATCCCAAACCCACCACTCTAACCATTAAGCCAACACCAGGCATGACTGGGATCCCAAACCCACCATCCTAACCATTAAGCCAACACCAGGCATGATTAGGATCCCAAACCCACCAACCTAACCATTAAGCCAACACCAGGCATGATTAGGATCCCAAACCCACCAGCTTAACTATTAAGCCAACAGGCATGACTGGGATCCCAAACCCACCATCCTAACCATTAAGCCAACAACAGGCATGATTAGGATCCCAAACCCACCACTCTAACCATTAAGCCAACACCAGGCATGACTGGGATCCCAAACCCACCATCCTAACCATTAAGCCAACACCAGGCATGATTAGGATCCCAAACCCACCACCCTAACCATTAAGCCAACACCAAGCATGACTGGGATCCCAAACCCACCACCCTAACCATTAAGCCAACACCAAGCATGACTGGGATCCCAAACCCACCACCCTAACCATTAAGCCAACACCAAGCATGACTGGGATCCCAAACCCACCACCCTAACCATTAAGCCAACACCAAGCATGACTGGGATCCCAAACTCACCACCCTAACTATTAAGCCAACACCAAGCATGACTGGGATCCCAAACTCACCACCCTAACTATTAAGCCAACACCATGGAATGACTGGGATCCCAAACCCACCACCCTAACCATTAAGCCAACACCAGGCATGACTGGAATCCCAAAACCACCATCCTTACCATTAAGCCAACACCAGGCATGACTGGGATCCCAAACCCACTACCCTAACTATTAAGCCAACACCAGGCATGACTGGGATCCCAAACCCACCACCCTAACTATTAAGCCAACAACAAGCATGACTGGGATCCCAAACCCACCACCATAACTATTAAGCCAACACCAGGCATGACTGGGATCCCAAACCCACTACCCTAACCATTATGACAACACCAGACATGACTGGGATCCCAAACCCACTACCCTAACCATTAAGACAACACCAAGCATGACGAGGATCCCAAACCCACCACCCTAACCATTAAGACAACACCAGACATGACTGGGATCCCAAACCCACTACCCGAACCATTAAGACAACACCAAGCATGACGAGGATCCCAAACCTACCACCCTAACCATTAAGACAACACCAAGCATGACGAGGATCCCAAACCTACCACCCTAACCATTAAGACAACACCAAGCATGACGAGGATCCCAAACTCACCACCCTAACCATTAAGACAACACCAGGCATGATGATACCCCCGTGATCCAATTAAAGAGATATTTCCCAATTGCTCGATGTTTTCAATCTGGGGCAACACGCTCTTGGAAAAACGAGTACACTGAACGGATCACGATGCAACAGACCAAAATAAACAGCAGAGAGAGAGAAGAGAGAAGAGAGAAGAGAGAAGAGAGAGAACAGAGAGAGAGAAGAGAGAAGAGAGAGAGGAGAGATAGAGAGACTTTTGACTTTTATGTCCTTTTATTACAAAAAAGTATAAAGGGTAAAAATTCAATACAACAAAGCAAAGGATTATATACAAGAGTGGAAAAAAGAAGAGAAGAAACCAATTCAATTTTCAAGTAATCGATAAAGCATTGATAACAGTTTATACACAAGGAACACCCCCAAAAAATACATTCGAGAGAGGAGAAGATGATAAGAAGAGAGAAAGCAACACAGGCTCCACACGTACCACCAGAGACTGAGCAACAGCCCCTTGCGTTTGCACGTGCGTGCCAAGAGAGAGAGAGAGAGAGAGAGAGAGAGAGAGAGAGAGAGAGAGAGAGAGAGAGAGAGAGAGAGAGAGAGAGAGAGAGAGAGAGAGAGAGAGAGAGAGAGAGAGAGAGAGAGAGAGAGAGAGAGAGAGAGAGAGAGAGAGAGAGAGAGAGAGAGAGAGAGAGAGAGAGAGAGAGAGAGAGAGAGAGAGAGAGAGAGAGAGAGAGAGAGAGAGAGAGAGAGAGAGAGAGAGAGAGAGAGAGAGAGAGAGAAGAGAGAGAGAGAGAGAGAGAGAGAGAGAGAGAGAGAGAGAGAGAGAGAGAGAGAGAGAGAGAGAGAGAGAGAGAGAGAGAGAGAGAGAGAGAGAGAGAGAGAGAGAGAGAGAGAGAGAGAGAGAGAGAGAGAGAGAGAGAGAGAGAGAGAGAGAGAGAGAGAGAGAGAGAGAGAGAGAGAGAGAGAGAGAGAGAGAGAGAGAGAGAGAGAGAGAGAGAGAGAGAGAGAGAGAGAGAGAGAGAGAGAGAGAGAGAGAGAGAGAGAGAGAGAGAGAGAGAGAGAGAGAGAGAGAGAGAGAGAGAGAGAGAGACTTTTATATCCTTTTATGACAAAAAAAGTATAAAGGATAAAAATTCAATACAACAAAGCAAAAGATTATATACAAGAGTGGAAAAAAGAAGAGAAGAAACCAATTCAATTTTCAAGTAATCGACAAAGCATTGATAACAATTTATACACAAGGAACACCCCCAAAAAATACATTAGAGAGAGGAGAAGATGATAAGAAGAGAGAAGCAACACAGGCTCCACACGTACCGCCAGAGACTGAGCAACAGCCCCTTGCGTTTGCACGTGCGTGCCAAGCGAGAGAGAGAGAGAGAGAGAGAGAGAGAGACAGAGAGAGAGAGAGAGAGAGAGAGAGAGAGACAGAGAGAGAGAGAGAGAGAGAGAGAGAGAGAGAGAGAGAGACAGAGAGAGAGAGAGACACAGACACTTTTGGCCTCTTGATTGTTTGGGATCATGATGTGACAAGAGAAGTTATTCCAGTACAAGCAAATGCCTGAGCATTGCCCAACAAAGAAACAAGGTAAATTAAAACTTCAATGTAAGTACACCATCAACAAGTTCACATAAGGATGTGTTCACACACCACTGTTGTGAGAACAGTGTACAATCACTGGAATTAATTTCAAGGTGCACTCGTGCTGTGACCAAGGTTTTAAAGAGATAAACAACATCGGAAACAGAATCACAAACATCTTGAAGTTTGCGTTTCCTTGACATGTATATAGCAAGCTTCGCTTCAGAGGACAAATAATTTGCTAACAGGCACTCGTATTTACACTGGTGGAAGATGCTAAAACCGTAAACAAAACCACAACAAGTAAAAGTTAGGCCAAGTCCCCGGATAGCACGTGATAAGACTGTAAAAAGGGGTGCCAACCTTGAGCAATCAATAAAAATGTGAAAAATAGTTTCTGTGGCACCGCAGAAGGGACACAATTCTGTGTTATCGGGAGATATACGATGAGATAAAACATTGGATGGTAAAATGTAATGTGCCAGTCGCCACTGCAAATCTCCGGAGCGCTTAGCAGTGGGTGCCTTGTACATAACATGCCAGTTGATCGAAGTAGAATGAGTGGTCTGAAGCATTCTCCCCCAATGTGCTTGTGGTTCCGCAGGTCTATCGGGAACAAGGGTTTTAACACACAAAGCGTAAACAGAAGATTTTTCCATCAATTTAAAGGAGGTGAAACCTTGAAAATGAAGCAAAAGCTCTGGAAAGGGATGTAGGGATAAAGAAAGGTTAGCTTCCACCTGTGGAATCCATTTCAGATTAGTTTGCTTGAAAAAGCGCAGAATCACAGAAAAGATTCTCCCAATAATTCGAATGGACCTCACTCCAGTGGCCACAGCGACGTCAGCAGCTGGCTTCCACTTATAAGGAGAAGGAGTTCTGAGATCTTTTACCTTCGTACATCCAGCATCAATAAACTTCTGCACAAGAATATAATTGCTGCAGACCCCTTCAAAAATGGGGTTTAAAAAGATAGGCTCATTAAAGAACATTTCCAGGGAGTAGTCATTGTTATTTCGGCGAACAGTGACTGCCTGCCATGCCTTCAGCATGCTTCTATAAAACAGGGGGACTGATGCTATATCAACTTTCTTGGTGTCAATAAGGAACAGTTGCTGATCGTAGCCGAGTTTCCCCGCCTGCCGAAGCAGGCAGTGAGCCAAGGCCTTCCACGAAACGTCCGTGTACAGCAGTCTGCGAAGCGAAAGGAGGCGGAAAGCCATCACCTTGCTGGTAATAGCAATCAGCCCCTGTCCTCCTTCAGCAACAGGCAAGTTTAACACACCAGGTTGGAGCCAATGCTTTCCTCCCCAAAAGAAGTCAATAAGAATTGATTGTAATTTTTTAAGAAACAAATCTGGGGGCTGCAGTGCTATAAAAACGTGCCAAAGCATTGATGTTGCAAGGTTGTTGATAACAAGGGTTCGGCCCCAATAGGAGAGTTGACAAAGTAAGCCCTTCCACTTTCGTAAACGTCTCTCAGTTTTAATTATTAGAGATTCCCAGTTTTTTAAAATGAAGTTCTCAGTTCCAAGAAAGACGCCGAGGTAAAGAATTCCATCCCTTTCCCATTTAAGTTTCTCGGGAAGAGTCGGAGGAATGGCGCCATTTTGTGGACCAAGATGGAGAGCTCTGCTTTTTCCCCAGTTCACTTTTGTGGAACTTGCCAAACCAAATTCATGAATGCAACGGACCAAGGCTGAGACGTCCTCATTCGAGCGAACGATTGCACAAAGATCATCTGCATAAGCAATCACTTTAAACGGGTTCGCCATTGGTTGAGGAAGGAAACCAAGAAGACGTGCACGCAACCGAACGAGCAAAGGCTCAATCGCAAGAGAGTACAGGAGGCCAGAAAGAGGGCACCCTTGACGAATGCCTCTATTAACCGGGAAAGGGGGACATAAAATGTTGTTAACCTTTAAGAGACTAAAAGTGTTGTTATACAGTAACTGCACATGAGAGATAAAATTTTCCCCAAAACCAAACCCCCATAAAACAGAGAAAAGATAAAAATGATCAATGGTATCAAAGGCCTTTTCTTGATCTAAGAACACCAACCCGACATTCCTTTGCTCAAGAGAACAGATGTCAATTATATCACGCACAATAAAGATACTGTCATGAATTGTCCTCTTCGGGACACAGTAAGACTGATCTGGGTGTACGATCTCCTCCATTATGGCTTTAAGGCGGTTGGCAAGGGCCTTGGAAAATATTTTGTAGTCTGCACAGAGTAATGAGATGGGACGCCAGTTGTGTGGTTGCTGAAGGTCTCCTTTTTTGGGGATGAGGGCGAGGACAGCCCTCCGGCAGTTTAATGGCAGTGATCCTGATCGTCGACCGTCGATTATAACCTCAAGTAGTTCTGGTCGGAGGAGGTCCCAAAAGGTTTTATAAAATTCCGCAGGAATTCCATCCAGGCCGGAGGCCTTACCCAAGGGTAGAGTTTGAAGAGCAGCTTGGAGTTCCTCCAAAGTTACTTCCTTGTCCATTTGTAGAACTGCAGATTTTGACAAGGTAGGTAAGGAAGAAGTCAGCATTGTTACCATTTTGTTGTCGATTTTCGGAGCATGATAAAGGTCAGTAAAGTAGTGTCTGAGTGAGGCTCTGACATCTTTTTGATTGTGTGTTATCCTTCCTTCCTTTGTCCTTACTGAAGTTATCTGCTGACTTCTCTTTGTTTGAGCTTCCAGTCCAAAAAAGAACTTAGAGGAGGTGTCCAGGTAGCACAAATTCTCCAGTCGGAGACGAATCAGCGCTCCTCTGGCTTGCTTTGCACAAAGTCCAGCAAGAAGAGCTTTTTTCTTCGCCAGCAAGAGGTTGGTTCTTTCATGATTTGATGCCAAGAGGTCGGTCTGCAAATATAATATTTCTTTGGCAAGCAAGGATTGAAGGGCAGAGTCATATTTGGTGAGGTAGGCTCCATGTTGTTGGCAAAAGGATCTTATTTGCACTTTGACGTTGTCCCACCATTTTCCAAGGCAGGGGAAGGGAAGGTTTGCGTTGGAGCAAGGCTCTCCAGAACACACCAAAGGCATCGACAAACAGTTGGTCATCCAAGAGGCTTGCGTTGAAGGTCCAGTAGGCAGCACCACGATTCCGAACTGGTTGGTGAATACGAAGTGCGACCATGTGATGGTCTGAGAAGCCGCTCGGAATAATGTCCATATTGCTCACAACATTTAAAAAGGTACTGTTGATGTAGAAACGGTCCAATCTTGCAAGTGATACGTGGCCTTTTGAACACCGACTCCACGTGTATTGGCGGAGAGAAAGATTGCGGATTCTCCACACATCAACCAGGGAGAACTTGGACAAGGCTCTCAACAAAGGCGCTGTGCTTGCTGGGTGCGGCTCCTCTCCATTACGATCAATGGTGGGGTCCATCGTGCAGTTAAAATCTCCACCCAAGCAGACAAGTCCATCAAAATCAATGTGTACAAGAGACGTTTCTAAGTGTGTGTAAAAGGCGAGTCTCTCCGTGCTATCGCTAGGTGCGTAGACATTCAGTACGGTGTGTTTAAAGCCATTGTGTGTGAAGGTGAGTGAAATCAAATACCCTTTGATAATCTCATTAAAAACAACACTGGGACTGCAAAAGGAAGGTTGTAAATAAACAGCCACCCCAGCCCTTGGGTGTTCCAGACTACTAAAAAACCATTTTCCCCTCATTGTCCTTTGCCATTCTCTTGCACAAGAGGAGCTGCATCTTGTTTCTTGCAAAAGCAAAACATCAATGTGATTTGTCTCAACAAACTGTTTAACTTCTGCTTTACGGATGGAGGAGCGTCCCCCATTAATATTTAAACTCGCTATAGAGAAGGCCATAGGCTAACATTGAGTTAGGGTGTGTCAAAAACTTAGTCTGTCAGTGTCTGCAGCTCATTCTTTGCTTTGAGGATGCATTTCTGGAGTCGATACACTTGTGATTCCGTCACACCAAGCTGTCCGGCTTTGAGGAGCAAAAGCTTCGCAGAGATTATAAAGCCGGATAAGTCAGGGAAAAAGTTTTTAATTTTAACATGTTTCTTGCGAAAGGTGTCATGAAGAAACTTTATGATATCGGCAGGTGGAACACTGGTAACACTCTCCGAATCTTGGGAAACTGGATCATTCCATGCTTCAGCACTGCCACAAGAAGCAAGTGATGAGTCCCCGTCCGAATCATAATCCGAGTACTGATCGGTGTCCATTACATTAACGTTATGCTCCAAAGATGGAGCTGATGGTTTAATAGGGGAAGCCTCACATTCTGCTTCCAAAAGGGGGGAAGGAGTCGGAGGAGTCGGGGAAGGAAGAGTGGGGGGAGGAGGAGTGGGGGGAGGAGGAGTGGGGGAGGAGGAGTGGAGGGAGGAGGAGTGGAGGGAGGAGTGGGGGAGGAGGAGTGGGGGAGGAGGAGTGGAGGGAGGAGGAGTGGAGGGAGGAGGAGTGGGAGGAGGAGGAGGGGTGGGAAGAGGAAGAAGATTAGGAGTGGGAGGGGGAGGAGGAGGAGGAGTGGGAGGGTGAAGAGGACAGGGAGGAGGAAGAATACTAATGGAAGGAACGTTATATTCCGCTTGAGATGAACCTGGTGTTTCACTAGTTGAAGCTTTACACCCTGATTCAACCAGGTTTGGAGTTATTGGTGACTTAGAAACGGTACACATTTCACTGTTGGTCTTTTCAGGGAGGGGGGTTACAGTGGATTCGGTGTTAATATCCAAGGTGCCTGTGACTATGGGAGTGGTCACGTGTGCTCCCTGCTGCACAAAACCAATCTCCTCCTCATGTTCACCAACCCCACCGACAAAAAAGTCATCATCCTCTGGAGCAATTACATCAAATCGATTTTTCGTTTTAAAAAGAGCATCTATTGTTGCTTCCAAACACGAGTCATTATTCTCGGCAGCCGGCGCCATCTTTTTTGCACAGCTCGCCGTCACATCTTGACTATTGTTATCATTTAGATGCTTCAATTTATGTTTCCTTTTTGAAGGAACAACGGTGAAGCTTTCGTCATCTGCCAGGGGGGGATTTACCTCCGCTCTCGACGGCCCAGGCAGATTGTTCGAGTTTGAAGCGTCACCAACGTTCCCAACTCTAGATATACCACTATTCGTCTCAATGGGTTCGACCACACTAGATATGCCACTTTATATATTCTTGGGGCAATCGCTTTTTAAATGTCCCGATTCACCACAGATAAAACAAGTTGTGGTCTCCGTTGCGATATAAATCTGGTAATTGCGGTTTTTATTTTTTAAAGTCATAACTGCATTGAGCGATTGAGCGTTGTTTTTTAGAATGATATAGCAATGACGTCGGAACGACATGATGTGGCGAACCGAAGCGTCAGAGCGGAGACGAAGTGGAATCATGGAGATTCGTGACACAACTGTGCCAAAAACGCTTAATGCAGCGACAATCTCCTCACTCGAGAAGAAGGGCGGGATGTTAGACAGTGTTAATTTTACCGCCATCGTATCGAGATAACTAACGTTAACGAAGACGTCTGGTAGTACGGATAGACCGGTTTCGACCGCCTGAGCCACGTGTCGCTCCTCCGACAAGAAAACCACGACACGTTGGCTCATTTTCGAAGCGGCGAGAACATTCTCGATTCCTACGAGCTCTCCCAGAGCCATCACCACGTTCTCAACACTAACTCCATCAGGTGGAGTAATTGTCACTCCATTTTTCCGAGTGAGTGACTCGTACACACTATTGTGCAAACGTCCGTTTGCCATAGCTTAAAGCAAAAGAAGAGAAGTTTAAGTTTAACAAAGGAAAACCGTCACAAGCAACCAGCAAGTGGGTCAAATGAAGTATAAGGGAAAGGAAGAGTATAAGGAAGAAGCTAAACCACCGATAAACGGCAGGCCTATGAAAACAAGGCAGATGAAAAAGTAGGCCCAGAAACCCGAAGGTTTCAAGGAAAACCCACAAAGCACCTACCGTGCACGCTCTCCTTCTCTCTCTCGTCTCAGCAGGAAGGGAAACAGCGAAAGAACTCCACAAACACGTACGGGGACACAGAGGGAAACGAAATAGGGACAGGAACAACACCAACACAGCACAGTACTCACAGCTGCACACACAGAGCCGCCATGACACCACACCCATGCACGACTCACCAAAGACCAGCAGGGGGTGAGAGAGAGAGAGAGAGAGAGAGAGAGAGAGAGAGAGAGAGAGAGAGAGAGAGAGAGAGAGAGAGAGAGAGAGAGAGAGAGAGAGAGAGAGAGAGAGAGAGAGAGAGAGAGAGAGAGAGAGAGAGAGAGAGAGAGAGAGAGAGAGAGAGAGAGAGAGAGAGAGAGAGAGAGAGAGAGAGAGAGAGAGAGAGAGAGAGATAAGATAGAGAGAAGAAAACAAACAAACACCAACAACAGAGTTAAAGGACAAAATAGAGGGAGATTTGGACAAACAATGGGTGTGGCCGTGTGGGGAAGAATGAGGGGCAGGAGGGATGCGTGGGGGTGGACAAGATGGATAACGAAGGTAACTCTCAAGAAGGAAAACTGGAAATTTGGAAGGAGGTGCCATTGGGGGTGAGGGGTAGGCGGTTACAAAAGCAGAAAAGATCATGGTTTTGGATTGGGGACGATCTGAGATGGTGGTGAACAGCTGTTTTAAAGACCTGGATGGAGGAAGGAGATTGAAGAGAATGTGGAAGTTGGTTCCACAGGCAGGAACGAAGAGGGACGAAAGAGTGGAGGTGAGATTCTGGATTCTGGTAAGTTCACCAGAAGGGGTTGATGGCCGACTGCAGGCACCCTGCAGAAACCTGCAGGAGGACAAAGCATAGAAAGAACCGAGGGTGCAAGACCAGAAAGGAGGCAAGAGAAGTCAAAGAGACGACCAACAGGTCTTTAATGGGAAAGTGATTGGTCCATAGACTCAGCTTCAGTGCGAGAGATTCCAATGATCCAAAAGGCCTCAGTTTCCACAGCATCTCACTGTGAAAGGTGTGAGGCAGGGGAGCCTGCCCAGAGGGGAGAGCAGTATGTCATCAAGCTGCAGGTGAAGGCCTCGTAGGTCAATTGCAGTTCAGGTGTGCCAAGGAAGGACTGTACAATGGAGGATGCCCAGTCGGCGGCTGGCTCTGGAGGCAAACCTAGAAATGTGGTTTTCCCAAGAAAGATCATGGCTGACAGTGGGACCCAGGAGTTTGAATGACGAGACATCTTCAAGGGGATTGTTAAGAAAGTAGATAGGAGGGTTTGCTGGACAGTCCTTTCGGAGAGAGATAGTTAGAGTGTGAGATTTGTCGAGATTGAAAGACAAGTGTTTGACCAGCTTGTGATTTTTCGAGGTTCCAAGAGAGGGAAGGGGCTACTCCTTGCCTTGCCTTGTCTGAAGGATGAGGGATGTCACGACAGAGGGTGGAGTGAGAGAGGAGCTTCGTCGCTTTGCGTGTGCTGGGTAATAAGTTTGTAGAGTGCTCGCCAAGTGACTTCAGCACTCAAGCAAGCACACTTTTGAAACGAGGTGATTAGGAACGGCTTGCCCGGCAAGCGAAACCAAAACGTATAACCCAGCGCGTGCGGAGCGAAAAACAAGGGTTCAGCAATTGGTTCATGTCTGTCCATCTTGTCAGTTTATGATCATTTTATGATCACGAAACAGCTTATTTAAGTTGAATGTTAAATTTTGAACACGAATCGAAACATGAATGAGAAGACAAATTTTCTCGTTTTAACGTACATTGAATTTATCCCGACCGCAGATGCACAGAGAGAAGTGACATGACACTTTTACTCCGTCTGCCTCTGCCTGGCAGTCAAACAAAATTGGAAATCATTCCAAACAGGAAACTTACGGTTTTTAAGGACGTCATAATGGACACATACAACGTCATAATGGTCATAATGCACGGATAACAAATGTAATGTGTTAGATAGGGTGGTGTAACTGGAAAAGACACTGGATAAAATGGTGGTAAAATCCAGAATTGTTTAATTTATACATCTTTAAACCTCTTTAAACCTTCATTTAAATTGAATTATTTCCAGTACTTGAACACTGTCGAGCACAAATCACCTTCATAATACTTCCAAGAACCATGATAAATATTGTCAGATCAAGTGAGATCTGTGACTTGCTACATGTACCATGTAAACCTGTGCTAACCTGCTCCATGGTCGGGTTGTCGGCGACTAAACCGTCTCCCCCACCAGATTTTTTGGTGAGGAGGGTGTTTGGATATGGACACCCAGCAGGATTAGAAAACAAAACCTGTCAAAGGGAGGAGCTCCTTGTGAGCCAACGGCCATCCATATCTCGTGCCCAACTGTGTCTGCGGACGTCCTCCTGCAGTTGGGTTACTTTTTATGAGGAGGTTGGTGGCAGGATTTGCACTCCAGCCACCGTAAAACCCTTCATTCCGCAAAACACAAAAACGCAAAAAAATCTGAAAACCCACTCCGTGGGAGTACCTCCTGTGCAGCTTCCCTTCGCAGGACAGCTCACCGGATGACGGGATTGGGGCATAGCCTTCGGGACCCCCAATCTTTGATGATAGGAGGGAAACCACGGGGTAACATCCCTGGGTCAGATTGCGGGAGAGTGTGTCGGAGTGGTGCTGAGGTGTCGTCCACCAGACGGCGGTCTCCTTGGGTTAACCTGAGGCGGTCCCTTCGGGTCGGTGCCTGGAATGTTCTATCCCGAAGAGAGGATGATCACCTGTCTCTGTTATCATCTGAGCTCAAGCATTTGGACATCGGGATTGCAGCACTCTCTGAGGTTCGGAGACCGGATTGTGGCGAGATAATGGTGGGTGGTTACACCTACTATTGGTCTGGTCGCTCTGATGGTTACCATACCCAAGGAGTTGCTGTACCTGTGTCCAATAAGCTGACCCCAATGATAATTGAGGTAACACCGGTCAACGAGCGTATTATGAGACCAAGGATTCGTCACTCCTTAGGTGTCATTTCCCTGGTCTCTGTTTATGCTCCGACTGAGGCGAGTGATCTCACCGTGAAAGATGCATTCTACGCCACGCTCGAGTCTGTGGTTGATCAGTGCCCCAGACGAGATAAACTTCTAGTCTTGGGGGATTTCAATGCATCGAATGGAACTGATAGGGATGGTTATGAGGTTTGTGTTGGTCCCCATGGGTCAGGAACTATGAACCAGAATAGTACTAATTTCCTTGACTTTGCAAGATGTCATGGACTGAGGGTGGCCGGTTCATGGTTTCAGCGCCCACAAGCTCATCGCTGGACTTGGTATTCCAACGCTGGCGGTGCGGCAAAGGAGCTTGACCATGTCCTCATTGACGGTCGCTGGAGGATGATCCAGAACTGCAGGGTCTACCGGAGTGTTCAGTTCTTCAATACTGACCACAGGCTTGTTGTAGCAACTCTAAAGTTATAGCTTAAATCCAGGAGAATGGTACCATCCCAGCACAGGCTGGATGTTGGCAAGCTCAGGGATGAGAGAGTAGCTGAGGAGTTTGCAAACAGGCTGAGTGGACATATGGGGTATCTGGGTGCTTTAGGGGGTCCTGAAGTGTTGTGGAGCACCTTCAAGACCACCGTGCTTGATGTTGCCAGTGGATGCCTTGGAACTCACCGCAGGGCAAAGAAGAATTTTGTCTCTCAAGGGACACTGGATACCATTGACCAGAGTCGCAGGGCCAGGCTGAATGGCAGAGCTGAGCTGTTCAGGGAGCTGAGGCGTAAAACTGTACGTGCACTGAGGGTGGACAAGGAGGCCTATGTGTGAGGAATCTGTGAGGGGGAAGAGCATCACCTGTGGACAGGTGATTCTCGTCCCGCTTACAGGGGAATTCGCGCATTGCGTTCATCCAAGCCCATCCCTCGGAGCACTGCAGTTAGAGCAGTGAGTGGTAGACTCTTGACAAAGGAGTCTGAAGTGAAGGCCCGCTGGGCCGGTTACTTTGAGCGGTTGTTCCAGGCTGGTCCACCAGCTGTCGAGTTGGACGTCAAGGGTGTTACAATCCCTGTTGCTGACCCTCGAATCAACTGTGGTCCACCTTCGCTTGTGGAAACACGGGCTGCGGTGAACCGGTTGAAACGGGGCAAAGCTCCAGGGATCTGTGGCATCCATGCCGAACTTCTCAACGCTGGTGGAAATGCTGCACTCGTGTCGTTGCATGCAGTTTTGTGCTCTGCCTGGAACACAGGCATCATCCCAACTGACTGGAAGAGGGGCCTTGTTGTCCTTGGAAATTCTGGAAAGGGAAGGGTGATCGCCAAGACTGCAACAACTACCGAGGGGTGACGCTGCTCTCAGTGCCGGGCAAGGTCTTTGCTCGGATAATTCATGATAGGGTTCGCCACCATCTGCTTGAGCACCAGCATCCAGAGCAGTCAGGCTTTACACCAAAGAGGTCAACGATTGACCGTATCCTTGCACTTCGTGTCCTCACCGAACGCAGACGAGAGTTTCGGCAGGGGCTGCTTGCAGCTTATGTTGATCTCTGCAAAGCGTTTGATTCAGTGAATCGGGATGCCCTCTGGAGGATTCTTGGTCTTCGTGGGGTGCCACCAAAACTGATCGATCTGATGTCTGAACTCTACTCTGGTACTGAGAGTGCTGTGAAGTGTGGTGGTACCATCTCTGACTTATTTCCAGTTGTTACTGGAGTTCGTCAGGGGTGTGTACTGGCCCCCACACTTTTCAGCAATTGTATGGACTGGATTTTAGGGAGGATGTTGGAGAGATCAAGCTGTGGTGCATCGTTTGGGAATGTCAAGATCTTGCATCTTGATTTTGCAGAATATGCAGTCATCTTTGCGGAGACTTTAAATATCCTTCTGGGGGCCCTCGAGGTGCTGAATGAGGAGTCGGAGCCGCTGGGATTACGGGTTTCTTGCGTCAAAACTAAGATCCAGGCTTTCGGTGACATCTTGGATGCTGCTGTCCTGTCTGTGTCTGTTTGTGGTGAGGATGTTGAGGTCGTGGAGAGATTCACTTACCTTGACAGTGATATTCATGTCTCTGTGGCTGTGAGTCAGAGGTCAATAGACGTCTGGGTCGGGCCTGGGGAGTCATGGATTCACTGGATCATGGTGTGTGGCGCTGCCGGTACCCATGTGGGAGAACGAAAGTCCGAGTCTTCAGGTCGTTGGTGCTTCCAGTCTTGCTCTATGGATGTGAGACTTGGACTCTGACCAAGGATCTGAGACGGAGACTTAATTCCTTTGGTATCAGGTCTCTTCGGAGAATCCTTGGCTATCGCTGGTCAGATTTTGTGTTCAACGAGCAGTTGCTGAGAGAGACTCGGATGAGATTTGTTACCTGCATAGTCCGTGATCGTCAGTTGCGGCTGTATAGACACGTGGCTCGTTTTCCTGACACTGATCCTGCTTACCAGATTCTCTCAGCGAGGGAGTCTCGTGAGTGGAGGAGGCCAATGGGCCGACCACGTGCCTCGTGGTTGCAGCAGGTTGACCAGCATCTGAAGTAGATGGGGAGGGGCCTGTCATCTTCCTGGGGAATGGCCAGACGGAGGCCCCTAGAGTACCGGTGGAAAGTGGACGCAGCGACGCGCTGTTCTGGCACATGCTCCCATACCTGACCTGACCTGATATATATTGATATATAGCATGAGAGGGCATGGCAAGTGATCGGGTCAGTGGAAGGAACACACACACTCTTGTGTGCAGACTTGTGGCTGCTGGTTGCATCATTGGTTCGGGACACAGCTTTGCCATGAATGCAGTGCCCTTCTTACTAAAGTACATTGGTGCTCATTTCACCGACCTTGGGAGGATGACAGTCTGAGTCAACCCCGCCTGGTGTTAATTCAGCAGCCAACAGACCTCAAACTCAGGACCCTATGATCCCAAGTCAGCCACCCGAACCACTAAGCCAACGCCAGGCTTGGGGGAAGAAGATTCCGATTGACCCTACATTCCATGGTGATCAATAAAGCCTCCATCCCTAAAGTGTGACTCAACGTCATATTATTACTTTGAATTTGCAGGAAGAACGACTCTGATGTGACTGTCTGACGTCCACTCACTCACAACCAGCACAACCGCAACTTCATTTCCGGCCGTTCCAAATGACGTCACTGTGCCAGTTTGTGTTTGGGACCCTTGGGCCGGAGCGGGCATAGGGTCACCATGCAAGAGCTGAACCGGAAACAGCCTGGGTTTTTGCCTTGTTCGACATGGTTATTACTCGTAACACTCAACAACAAATTTCAAAAAAAATTTTTTACTGGAGATGTGTAAAGTGATTAAGACTAATTTGGGTACGCTGATTTCAAAAATCATAACCGTTTTGCTGTATCACGTCAGGATTTTCAGGAACAGAAATATTCCCATTGCCTAGAAGTCAGGATTTCAATGAAATTTACATATGTCTTTAACATGTCTATTTCGTACAATTGTTGTTAACTTGTGTTATATTTCTTTCTTTCAGATAAAGATGAGTAGGCGTTCCTGTCCCAATCATCCTGATAACTTCTGTTATGTCTGTGGTCGGTATACCAAAAAAGATCAACAGCAAAGTATATCTACAGTAGTGAAAATGAAGGCCGCCTACTTTCACTACTTCGGGTGTAAGGTGGGGGACCAAGAACAGAGCTGGGCACCACACATCTGCTGCACAAGCTGTCACACAACCTTGACTCAGTGGTTGGTGGGCAAGCGCGCGAGCATGCCATTTGCGGTGCCCATGATATGGCGTGAGCCGCAGAATCATCATGATGATTGTTATTTCTGCTGCACAAGCATCGCCGGCTTCAACAAGAAGAATAAAGGTCACATCAAGTACGCTGACTGCGTCTCTGCTCGTAAACCTGTGCCTCATGATGACGAGAACCCCGTTCCAACACCTCCAGTTGATCAGAACATAGCTGTAAGCAGTGGTGAAGAGGATGGTGATGATGAACCTTTTGAACCCGACACTCAAGAATCACACCTTCTGAACCAGGGAGACTTAAATGATCTTGTAAGAGATCTCTCGCTGTCAAAGGCGAAGGCAGAGCTGCTTGGATCAAGGCTGCAGCAGTGGAATCTACTTGAACCTAACACCAAGATATCCTTGTTCAGAGCACGTCACAGAGACATGGCTGAGTTCTTTGAGATGGAAGACACGATGACATTCTGCAGTGACATCAACGGACTGTTGAAAGAACTTGGTTGTGATCACGATCCTGCAGACTGGCGCCTCTTCATCGACTCGGGGAAGAACAGCTTGAAGGCTGTTTTGCTCCACAATGGCAACGATAAACCATCAGTCCCACTGGCTCACGCGTTCGGCATGACAGAGACCTATGAGACTATGCGGCAGCTGCTTGATTCCATCAAGTACAATGACTTCAACTGGCACATCTGCGGAGACTTGGAAGTGGTGGCGCTGTTGTTGGGGCTGCAGTCAGGCTACACGAAATACATGTGCTTCCTTTGTCTCTGGGATAGCAGAGACGACAAGAATCGCTGGACGAAGAAAGATTGGGAAGAACGAAAAGAGCATGTACCTGGTCGACACAACGTGAAGCATGTTGCCCTTGTCGACCCAGCCAAGGTTTTCCTTCCACCACTCCACATAAAGCTCGGCTTGATGAAAAGTTTTGTACGGGCAATGGATCTGAATGGGCGTGGGTTTTTATACCTCAAGGAAAAGTTTGGCAACACCTTGTCGGAGGCCAAGATCAAGGCTGGTGTCTTTGTTGGACCGCAAATCCGACAGATTATGAAGGACGAAACTTTTCCGACAACTCTAAACCCCAAAGAGCTGGCAGCGTGGAGGAGCTTCAAAGCTGTGACGGACAACTTATTGGGGAACGAGCGCGCGGACAACTATGAAGAAATAGTGCAGCAGCTGCTGGAGTCCTTCAGGAAACTTGGCTCCAGGATGTCCCTGAAAATCCATTTCCTACACCAGCACCTGAACTTCTTCCCTGACAACTTGGGAGCAGTCTCGGACGAGCACGGCGAGCGATTCCACCAAGAGATTTCACTCATGGAGACGCGTTACCAAGGGCGGGACAACCCGAACATGATGGGCGATTTCTGCTGGTTCCTGCATCGTGAAACTGACACAGAGCAGCACAAACGCAAAGCCAAATGCCTAAAGCATTTTTAATTACATTCTAGTGGAGTTTTTCTGTAATTTCTATAATTTTGAAGCATTCATGATGAAATAAATGAATAAATGAATTTTTGTAAATTTCATTGAAATCCTGACTTCTAGGCAATGGGAATATTTCTGTTACTGAAAATCCTGACGTGATACAGCAAAACGGTTATGATTTTTGAAATCAGCGTACCCAAATTAGTCTAAATCACTTTACACATCTCCAGTAAAAAATTTTTGTTGTTCAGTGTAATGTATTCAAGTCAGAGACGAAGACTCTGGAGTCTTCTTCTCGTGAATTGACAACATGGTTATTGAAGGCCACAGGCACAACACAACACAACACAGCAAGCATCGGGACATGGGCGGGTCACAGGACTCATCTTCTCCTGACTCATCATGACTCATCAGGAGTGGGTGACAAAGCCACTTGAGCCGGTTCAATGTTTGGCTCCCCATGACGTAACCTGAGTTGGTCAACATGTTTCGGCATACATCTACCATCACACAACCTCACAAGAAACATCATTTCACCAATGTTATCGATAATGATGCCAGATGACCACTTGGTTCCACATCCGGAGTTCAACACTTACACAGGATCATTGACCTGGAAGTTGCGGTATCCAGACATTTGGTCGTTATGATGTTTCTGTTGATACTTGTCATTCTCGACCTCGACTGTTACGTCCAGATGCACCAATGAAAACCGTGTTGTCAATTCACGACCCATCAGAAGCTGGGCAGGTGAGCAACAAGTGGTTGACGTTGTCTGGTGCGGTAGTTGAGCAAGACATGAGCTAGTCGAGATTGAATGGAGCCTTCCTTGACGCGGCTTAGAGCATTCTTGATGATCTGAGCAGCAAGTTCGGCTTGACCATTACTGGCAGGTTTGTAGGGGGCAGATGTGTAGTGCTTAATGCCATTAATTTTACAAAAGTTCTGGAACTCTGAACTCGTAAATGACGATCTATGATCTGATACAATGGAGTTTTGAATACCATGCTGTGTGAACATGGTATGTCGAGCTGCAATTGTTACAGCAGAGGATGACGATGGCACCACGAGAGCTCCAATCCATTTGGAGTGGGTATCAAATACGATAAGGAAGAGCTTCCCTTGAAATGGACGAGCATGGTAGATGTGTAGTCTGGTCCATGACTTTGATGGCCACGACCACATGGCCAATGGAGACTGTGGTGGTGTCTTGGCATGGGCTTGACAAGTGCAACAATGGCGTACACTGGACTCGATGTCACTGTCCAAACCAGGCCACCAAACATGGACTCGGGCAGTAGCCTTCATGGTGACAATGCCTGGATGAGCATTGTGGAGTTCACTGATAATTTCTCCGTGGAGTTTTGGCGGAAGTATCACTCAGATACCCCAAAGTAGGCAGTCTGCTTCAATAGAGAGCCCATCCTTCTGGATGAGGCACGATTTCACCCCTTCCAGTCGTGATGCCCAATCACCTGACATAACACAGCATTTAATTTGTGACAAGTCTGGATTGCTATTGGTAGCACAAGCAATCTCCTTAGCAGTTCCATGCGCCTAATTCTGAATGATGCTGGCCATGAGATGAATGATATCGCCAGATTGTGGAGGTTCGGGATGGTTACGGGAAGCGGAAAGCGACTGTGCATGTCAGCACAGTGCATTTCCTTAACCGGACGGTCAACCAATGAATAGTCATAACCGGCAAGGATCAACACCCAACGTTGTACACGACCTGATGATGTGGGCAGAATGGCTCTGGTTTCTCCCAGGAGACGTAACAAGGGGTTGTGATTGGTCGCAATGGTAATATGTCTTCCAAAGACATATTGGTGCATCTTCAAGGTGTCCCAGACACACGGGAAAGCCTCTCGTTCTACTTGAGCATTGCGACGTTCAGTGTCAGATGGGGTTCGTGATGCATACGCAACAGGCTGGAGATTACCGGTTCCATTTGTTTGCAATAACGCACACCCAATGCCACATGAAGAGCTATCATAACTGAGAACAAGTTCCTCGTATGGGTCATAATGGACAAGTAATGGTGAGCGGGACAACGTGGTTTTACCGGCCTTGAACACTTTTGTTTGGGCAGCTTCCCATTTCCAGACAACGCCTTTCCTGAGGAGAAGATGAAGAGGCTCAACAGTTGTGCTTGCTTGAGGCAGGAAATTACCAAAGTAGGTCAACATACCCAGGAATTCACGAAGTTATGAGACGTTTTGTGGCATTGGTACATTCACAATTGCTTCAACTTTGCTTAGAGAGGGCAAAATGCCTTTACATGAGATTTGATGACCCAGGTATTCAACTTCACCTGCCATAACTCTCGTATTCATGAGAGATTCATGGGGAACACCTTCTGCTCTTGCCCGCAGAGCTACGCAAGCAAGATGCATGCATCTGTGGGCGGGGGTGGGGGTGTTACCCAAGAGAGAGGTATGGGGGTTGTGCCTGCTGTGCCTGCCATGTCCTCTCTTCCCCTGCAGTTGAAGAGGATGAGGGGATGAGGGAAAGGATGACTCCACCCTCCTTTGCTGATGACTCCAGCCTCTGCCGTACCATCGGTCATCCCTCAGACCGGCAAGCAGCAGCTTCTTCGCTCACTGTAGATCTGGATAAAATCACAAACTGGTCCAACACGTGGAACATGTCTATCAATCCGGACAAATCTCACACTCTCACTATGTCCCTTCGAAAGGACCGTTTGGAACCCCCCCCCTCCATCTACTTTCTCAACAATCCTCTGGAAGAAGTCCTTTCTTTCAAGCTTCTGGGTCTCCCTATCTGCGATGATCTTTCCTGGGAAAGACACATTTCAAACCTTGCCTCCAAAGCCAGTCGCCGACTGGGAATCCTCCGTCGTGCAAAGTCCTTCCTCGGCCCACCTGATCTCCTGACCACTTACAAAGCATTTATCCACAGCCTGATGGAGTACTGCTCTCCCCTCTGGACTGGTGCTCCTGCCTCCCACCTTTCTCAGCTTTATGCTGTGGAAACCAAGGCATTTCGGATCATTGGCATCACCGTCTTTGGGCCTCTCACTCAATCACCGCAGGTTGGTCGGTGGTCTTTCTGTCTTTTACTGTCTCCTCTCCAGCCTCTCCCCCCTGCTCTCTCTGCCATTTGTCCCAACCACATTTCCACAGGGCGCTCAAGGTCCGCCAACAACCCCCTTCTGGTAAAATTACCAAAATCACGAATCACTGCTCACCTTCACTCTTTCATTCCTTTTTTCCCCACCTTTGGAAGAAACTCCCTCACTCTATTCATTCCCATTCTTCCCTCCAGGCCTTCAAAACAGCTGTTCACCACCACCTCTTATCACCCCCCA
>NC_140964.1:87835286-88015286 GCF_056783735.1 Eptatretus burgeri | reverse complement strand
TATATATAAATATATATATACAAATATATATATATATATATTGTTGCGGATTCCGCGCCCGCCGGCGTGCTGACGGCCACGTAACTCGAATCGCGGCACGTCGCCCACCGGACGGACAATCCAGTCGTGACCCTCTCGGACTAACGCCGGGAACCAGTCACGGGTGGACCTTTCGGTCTCACCGCGATCGAGCCAATCAGCCCCCGCGTGGGATAGGGTTGCTCGCCAAATTCGACCTACCTAAGTACCCACGCGGAGGGTAGACCGGGCGATCGCACCTCGCCGCAGGTCGACTTCGGACACGGACCACTTAAGCGACCCGTTCCGTACTATCAGAATAACCGAGCGGTGTTATCGTCGACCTCGACGGTTCGATTAATTATCGGGCGTATTCAGCCCACTACCAACCCTTTACGTGAAGCAAGATGGGGATTCAATGGAGGAAAAGACGAAGCGAAGCGGGAGAACAGTTCAACAATAAAGCACATTTATTCGCGACGAACGGAAAGCACACAAATACAATTCCACCAAATGCACACAAAAAAAAGAAAACACAATTCCATTTACACAAAAAGCAAACATAAAAGTGAAAACACAGTGCAGAGCTAATACCGACTACCGAGCACACGGCAACACTTATACAATTCTACTTCACAGACGGCGCCGACAACACATACCCAAAACCAAGGAAAAGAAATACCTCAAGAATGAGGCAGGCCTGAGGCCGAGACCGGGTCGGGCCTACCCGTCTGGTGATGAGACGCGGAGCGGCGATGGCCCCGCAACCCGCGGGCCTCGTGGACAGTGCCTGGCTGGGGGTGGGAACGGGGCCCCCTTGGTCGCACTATCTCAGCGCGGGGGGAAACAGGAGGGGGTTGCTGATGCTCGGGGTATAGAGGATCTTTATTATATGCGACGAGCGTCTCCACCTCGGCCAGGTCGCGCTGTCGGCCTCCTTCGGGTGCAGCTTCCTGCACGACGCGAGCACCCCCTCGTCTGGTGTCGCCGCCTTTCTACCGCTCCGTCCCCTCCGTTCCGACTCCAACGCACACGACGAGCAGCTCCACCGCCCGCGAAGTCTTGACCCTCTGCTTCCGACTCTCCTCTTCTTGACTCTCCGACCCTTTGACTGACGAACACCGTCCTTTTATCCCCCCGTAACTTCGCCTTTGACCCCCTCCCTTTGACCTTTCACCTCGCTCCCCATTGGCCCGAGAAAAAGTGGGCGTGAAGGCTTTTTGATCCACAAATTTGCATATATCGATCGCCCTGGGGGCGGGGCCAAATCACCCCTCGCTCACCGATTGGACGGCAAAAAGTGGGCGTGTGTCGTTTTTGATCCGTTTTTGAAGCAGAAAATCCGTGATTTTGTACACGCTGTTCAACGTGCGCCCTACACGAGTCCAGCATCGGTGCCCATGAGTGGCGCGAGATGACGGTGATGCGATGGTGGCGAGTTGTGACGGTAAAGGTCATGGCGGTTGTGGTGAAGCGGCGTTGTGGTTGGTGGTTGTTGTTGTGGTTGTGATGGTGGCGATTGGTCCAAAATAAAGATAGTAAAAGAAAAACGGCTATCCTGAAGAGTCGCAGCACGTATAAATGACATGTATTCCCACTAGACAACGGGTTTGGGCCTAACTACACATGCACTTACCGAGATACCTCACCTAAGGGACCTGAATGGTGGTTTGCGAATCTGGTAACCACAACACTACCCCCTTCCTTTTTACAGACTCGTCCCGAGTCGTCAAATTTTCGTGTGCCATCATGTGTAGTTTTCCCCTAGTACATTTTACCTACGGATCCCTGAGTGCGACATTCATGGTATTCGTGTCCCCAAAATAAATAACCTGAGGGCTGCGTAACTATCTAAACAAACTCACTCACACGGACGACTTAAATAAAATTGCCGGCGCTAAGACATACATGCCGGGGGCGCACTCATATTTACAGTACATCTTAACCTTAACTTACAAATTTTACACTAAACCATGGCCCAGGATCATTGAACTCTGCAAAAAGAAAGCAGTTAGCAGGGAGCCAGGCTGCCTGCATGCAGTCTCTGGCTCAAACAATGCAGGTGACAGGGAACGTGGCTGGCTGCTCACACGCAGTCCAAGGCCTTCCCTTTTGAACTGAACGCAGTGAACCACAACGGTGCATGGGCTGCACAAACGCAGTCTCCGTGCCAGCTCAAGTGGCACACGCAATGAACACAACGAATGGATGCATAAACGGTTTGAACTGAATGCAGTGAACCACAACGGTGCATGGGCTGCACAAACGCAGTCTCCGTGCCAGCTCAAGTGGCACACGCAATGAGCACAACGAATGGATGCATGGACACAAACACGGTGCACGGGCTGCCACTGCAGGCCCGTGTTGTAGCTGCCAACAGGGCAGTTCTCGCAGCTTGCAAACTGTTGCTTTCTGATCCTGGTGCACATGGAAATGAACAGGGGGGGGGCAAAGCAAAATTGAACGGGGCTGGTGAACATGGGCAGTGGGCATGGCATGGCAAAGGCAGCAGGCAAACACAGCCCGCAGAATAAGGCCGCTGCAGGCAAACACAGCCGGCAGATGAACTGGCCGGCACAGGCCTTGAAGTACCACAGCTGCAGATGAAGTGGCCGGCACAGGCCTCGCAGCACACAGCCAGCAGATGAAGCTGGCCAGCTTTTGCCGTCAGTGGAAGTTGGTGGAGGGAGTGCGGTGGTGCTGGCCACTTGGAAGGCGGGCTCGGACCTACCTACCTGTCTCCCTCCCAACCTATCGCCTTTGCCTGTCACTGTACATACCCACTCCCTTAATTTGTCAAACCCCAATTTAGCCCCAACTTATTTTTTTGTTGTTTTTATTTTTACTCCCCCACTATAAATCGTCCCCTAACCCCCTTTATCGTCCTTGTTCGGCTAACCTATCCTGTCACCTAGCCTACTCCCAACCCCTACGTTCCCTTCCCGGAGGGGAATAAGGGAGAGCTAACGTCCTGTGCCGAGGCCCAACGAAGCCTCAGAATGGCCTCCCCAGAGTCCGGCGATCTTAACACCAAGTGGGTCCAGCGGCCCACAACGACAGTGAGGGGATGGATGGTGCGGAGGGGTACATCTCCTAATCTACCCTAACCATTTAACTGCTAAACTACCCCGGGGCTTTCAACAAGCGCCTCTCGCTTAAACTATTGGTTCTAACAACCCAGATTCCCGTCGCCTGTGTTGGTGTCCTTACAATTTCGGGCCTCGCCCCCCAATTTTCGCTCCGTGCCCTCACACGGTCTCCTGGCTGGGACACGTGGCTCCCTTTGGCAGGAACGACCCTCTGCCGAATCTCCCACTATGGCACCCCCGGGCACTACACTGCCTCCGAGCCTACCAGCTCCCTAACACCGGGGAGTGCCCCCCCATGGCACCTCCCCTGAAACGCACACGTGGCAGGCCGGCCTCCCGGGCCCCTTTCCGAGGGTCACCCGTGCCCACAACACTGCCCACGCGGCTAATGGCGCCCCGGGCCCCCGCACCAAGCAGGCGCACCCGTGCCCACTACTCTATCCCGGCCCCCCATGGGCCCTTGGCCTACCGCGGCCGACTAGCCTGGTGCCCGGGGTACCCACTCAGCGATACTCACCTTTCGCAGCCACGCTCCCAAGCCCGTCAACAGGGCTCCTGCACCCCTCCAAATGGGTCTCGAGCCTACATTCCCACCAACAACAAAACGACCTCCATTTTTCAATTTGACTAACCCAGCTAACTCACTCTACACTGACCCCGGGGTCCCTTGGGCAGGAGTCACTCCTCCCCCCAATCACTCATCGCACCATGCATTCCCCATTCGCTTCATACACACAGACCCGCTGGCCTCACTCACTCAACAAGCACATGCTTCCACTTCACTCACCAACTCTTCAACACACACACCACTGAACTCTGCCATCCTCCTAACTACATCCCCTAACTAACTCGTGCTCCCACGTCGTCCCTTAAACTACAGCACGTTCCTTTTAACACTACGTAGCTAAGCTGCGTCCCCACTACACATTCATAAGTCTGTCCATGTCTCCAAATCAATCATTTTATTTCCCAACCTAAAGCTCACTAAATCCCTCTAACTAATCCATTCCACGGACTCCATGAGGACTTACCCATGCCCCATGAAGTCGGTCTAACTAAGCTAACCCTTCCCCCTAACTAGTTTCCATCCTGTGCCCCGGTAAGGGGGTCTTTCACCCCTTGCCCAGGAATCCTGTACACCCGAAAGTGAGGCTTGCTCCTTTTTTTTTTTTTTCATGCGCAGCACCTGCGCGGCAACTCAGAGCTCGCGCACTTTGCACCTGGCCGTGACGTCATGCAGATGCACGTGTTCCTCGTCCCTCCTTGGACGGGACCATCCGGCAGAGATACCCCTCCTGCCGAATTCCAACCCCACGTGCAGCCATGGCGTCACCGTGCGCATAAAAAAAAAAAACACAAGCCACACGTCTCGAGGGGTTCCCCACGCGAACACATGTGCTTTGCCCGTTGGAGCTTAACACACACGATCGCGTGGAGAACCCGTCCGGTCCAAATCCATTTACCTGCCTAAACTTTGTCCGTCCGCGGGATCGGCAAATCCACCGCGTGCGTTTCCGGACCGGGACTTCACTCTCGCAAGCGAGCACGTGGTGGTCTCGTGCGTTGCACAGCACGAACCGCGTGCTCACTGCTGGGCGAACCCGGCACGGTCCCCGAAACAACTACAGCCGCTACTCGGCTTTCTCTCCTCTGTCGCCGTCGTCGTCTCCATTCAACCCACGCACACCTGCGTGTTACGACGCACACAGTCCACTCCATCACATTCACACGGGGAGACGCGGCTGCGTGCTCCCGCATGCCAACCGACATCTCCCTCTCATACCGCTCTCTCACACACACGGTCTCCCTGGCACACAGCGACCTTGCACACGGCCGTTCACTCACGCACGGTGCCTCACCCGCACTCCGTGCCTCATCCACACACGCGGGGGCACTCACCCGCGGTACCTCACTCATACACACGGCGACACTCACACACGCGGTCTCTTCCATACACGGTGCCTCACCCACACACGCGGGGGCACTAACCCGCGGTGCCTCACTCGCACTCCGTGCCTCATCCACACACGCGGGGGCACTCAACCGCGGTGCCTCATTCACACACACGGCGACACTCACACACGGTGCCTCTTCCACACACGGCGTGCTGGGAAGCACGCACTCTGGCACCATCGCCACCACACCACTCACACACGGGGTCGCTTCCACACACGGGGACGCACTCACACCTTGCACCACACACACAGGGACAACCACACTGGGGATTCGTGTCCCCACAAGGGTCTCCGGGGCCTCTACACCCCCCAAGCTCTCCGTGCACCCGTCCACAGCACCCGTCCCCTCAACCTCGCAAAGCACGACCGAACTCACCTGGTCGTGACTCGCCTCAAGGGGGCAGACTCCCTCCCCTCGTTCCTGGAGGAGGCCATCCAGGTGCTCGCACTGGGTCCCCACACGCTCCGCGAGCTCACCCCCATTATCCTCCACTACCTCTGTGTGTGTGTGCACGTCACTTACCCCGTCTTCATCGTGTAGTCTTTCCTCTATTTTTTCTATCTGCCGTGTCTCTGCCAACTCTTCACCCTTTACCTCCCTTGTCTCAACTATTATTTCCTTTGTCACGGCCTTCATGCCCGCCTGCAGGCATCGGCCCATGTTCTGCGTTTCACCCCGCAGCTTTTTCGTTTCTTCCTTCATTTGCTTGTTCATGCCTTTCATTTCGTTTATAAATTCAGTTGTGTTTGCATCCATCTTCGTTTTTACTTCGTCCATTTGCTTGTTCATGTTCGCAATCATCTTCGCTGTCGTTTCCGCATACATTTTTGCCAGCATGGTGTATAGCTGGGTCATGTCGGGTGCGCTTGGGTGAGCCGTTTCGGCAGGGGTCGGGGAAGGGTTTTTGTGGAGAGGGGGGGGGGAGGTGTCATGCACTGCGGCCGCTGCCGCACCCATTTCGGGCTCTGGGTTCAGTTGGGCGAGTCCGTGTTCCTGCACAATCAACATTTCCTGCTCAGGGATTCCATCCTGGACCATGGATCCTACACATTCTACATCCATTTCTAATACCCCCGGCTCCCGCTCGCCTTGAGACGCCATCTTGCTTCTCGTGAAGGGTTAATTTGCTCGCTCGTAATTTGGAGGGAATCGGGGGTCGCTTCTCTCACCCCTGGACCGATTCCCGTGAATTTAATTGGAGACAGGAGAGCCCGTTGTCCCGTTCTCCAATACCAGTGCCGCGAGGAGGGCGATGAGTTTATATCGCACGACCTGACACCAGTGTTGCGGATTCCGCGCCCGCCGGCGTGCTGACGGCCACGTAACTCGAATCGCGGCACGTCGCCCACCGGACGGACAATCCAGTCGTGACCCTCTCGGACTAACGCCGGGAACCAGTCACGGGTGGACCTTTCGGTCTCACCGCGATCGAGCCAATCAGCCCCCGCGTGGGATAGGGTTGCTCGCCAAATTCGACCTACCTAAGTACCCACGCGGAGGGTAGACCGGGCGATCGCACCTCGCCGCAGGTCGACTTCGGACACGGGCCACTTAAGCGACCCGTTCCGTACTATCAGAATAACCGAGCGGTGTTATCGTCGACCTCGACGGTTCGATTAATTATCGGGCGTATTCAGCCCACTACCAACCCTTTACGTGAAGCAAGATGGGGATTCAATGGAGGAAAAGACGAAGCGAAGCGGGAGAACAGTTCAACAATAAAGCACATTTATTCGCGACGAACGGAAAGCACACAAATACAATTCCACCAAATGCACACAAAAAAAGAAAACACAATTCCATTTACACAAAAAGCAAACATAAAAGTGAAAACACAGTGCAGAGCTAATACCGACTACCGAGCACACGGCAACACTTATACAATTCTACTTCACAGACGGCGCCGACAACACATACCCAAAACCAAGGAAAAGAAATACCTCAAGAATGAGGCAGGCCTGAGGCCGAGACCGGGTCGGGCCTACCCGTCTGGTGATGAGACGCGGAGCGGCGATGGCCCCGCAACCCGCGGGCCTCGTGGACAGTGCCTGGCTGGGGGTGGGAACGGGGCCCCCTTGGTCGCACTATCTCAGCGCGGGGGGAAACAGGAGGGGGTTGCTGATGCTCGGGGTATAGAGGATCTTTATTATATGCGACGAGCGTCTCCACCTCGGCCAGGTCGTGCTGTCGGCCTCCTTCGGGTGCAGCTTCCTGCACGACGCGAGCACCCCCTCGTCTGGTGTCGCCGCCTTTCTACCGCTCCGTCCCCTCCGTTCCGACTCCAACGCACACGACGAGCAGCTCCACCGCCCGCGAAGTCTTGACCCTCTGCTTCCGACTCTCCTCTTCTTGACTCTCCGACCCTTTGACTGACGAACACCGTCCTTTATCCCCCCGTAACTTCGCCTTTGACCCCCTCCCTTTGACCTTTCACCTCGCTCCCCATTGGCCCGAGAAAAAGTGGGCGTGAAGGCTTTTTGATCCACAAATTTGCATATATCGATCGCCCTGGGGGCGGGGCCAAATCGCCCCTCGCTCACCGATTGGACGGCAAAAAGTGGGCGTGTGTCGTTTTTGATCCGTTTTTGAAGCAGAAAATCCGTGATTTTGTACACGCTGTTCAACGTGCGCCCTACACGAGTCCAGCATCGGTGCCCATGAGTGGCGCGAGATGACGGTGATGCGATGGTGGCGAGTTGTGACGGTAAAGGTCATGGCGGTTGTGGTGAAGCGGCGTTGTGGTTGGTGGTTGTTGTTGTGGTTGTGATGGTGGCGATTGGTCCAAAATAAAGATAGTAAAAGAAAAACGGCTATCCTGAAGAGTCGCAGCACATATAAATGACATGTATTCCCACTAGACAACGGGTTTGGGCCTAACTACACATGCACTTACCGAGATACCTCACCTAAGAGACCTGAATGGTGGTTTGCGAATCTGGTAACCACAACAATATATACATATATGTTCATATATATATATATACATATACACATATACATATACATATACATATATATATATATATATACATATACATATACATATACATATACATATACATATACATATATATATATATATATATATATATATATATATATATATATATATATATATATATATATATATATATATATATATATACACATGAAGACCACAAGGGGAAAACCAGAGATGTCACTTTTTATAAATTTCAGGGTTATTGCACCTGCCAATAGTTGGCAACATAAGGTTTCCTCTCACAATATTACTTTAACAAATAACCAGGGGTGTCACATTATTTCTATGGTATAAAGTTTCGCCGTGCAATAAAAAAACACAAGTGTTGTCAAAGCTGAACAAGTAGAAACCCAGAGTTGTCAGTACTTTACTCCTGGTTATCCCCCTTTCATTCATGTTAACTGTTCCACCATAATATTCAGAGTTGAGAAACTAAAAAATGAAAGGTTGTTAAACTTTCACAGCATAAACTCTGAGCACGACAATGGCCTATTTGGTTATATCATGGGCTCCGTAGTTGGTGCATATCGTGGTTCAAGCCTGGTCGAACCTTTATTGTGACATTTATGGGACCCACGCCGTGGCTTAATGGTTAGCACGTCTGAGTACCCATCCTCATTCGATGTACCCACCGCCCAATCAACCTGCTTAGGTATATGAGGGAGTCACATGAGGTGATTTCGGCTATCGCGGGGGTGGTTTATCCTTGGTTTCCTCCCGGTTTTCCATCATATTAAGTAGTACGGAGTAAGAAATGGAGAATCCGTCGTCATATAAGCGAAATACCCTTCAGTATGCCGTTGAACACCAATCAAACAAAAAAGCAATGACCGTTTAATGTTGAAAAAAATAATCTGTGATCACCAAAGTCATGTTATGTATACTAATAACCAACAAGCATGAACTTGCTACACATCCTGGGTTAAAATTGCAAGGCAATTATTAAACAAGGGAATAACTAGTGATGTCAGTTTGCAACATTGATTCGTTCTTTGCTCTTAAATTAAATAACACAGAAGCTTGGCAAATGCTACATGCTTAGTTTGATCGGCCAATGATCACTCTTCCTTTTACTGGAAAAGAAATCTATATGACAGTTATTAAACAGTCCACCAAAGTCTTGAAACTTCGTTTTTCAGTTTCTTCAAAATTGACTTATCCTGACATCTCTGGTTTTCCCCTTGTGGTCTTCATATATATATATATATATATATATATATATATATATATATATATATATATATATATATATATATATATATATATATATATATATATACATATGTAGACTGTATCGTGCTACTTCCTGTATCAGAGTGGTGACCCGTCCAGGATAGCAACCCTAGCCATGGAAACTGTTTTGACAGCACCTATGCTCTTTACAGAGCATGGTTCATGATCTGATCTTATGGTGCTATGAGTTATTTGCAACATAAATGGTGAGCACCATTAGTGTCAGGGAATGGAAAAAATCTTGTAAGATGCAGGGGAGGGGAAACTATGTGCAAACATTTTCTCTCCCCTTGTGCCATTGACTTTGCTTTCTTAGTGGCTTCCTCAAACCTATTTTAATTAATTCAATGCTCCCCCCCACAAGAGAAAGACATTTACAATGTATATCTGGAACAAAACTGTTTATAAAATTCACATTAAAAACTAAACATCATACTTTACTTGATAAACATCCAACGTATTGAATTTGTGAACGTTTCACATTTGCAGCTCAAAAAGGCTTTCTTTATAAATTACTTATCAAATCAATATAGCTTCATCGATTCTTCAAATAATAAAGAAAGATCTTCTTCAGTCTGTGCTCTTGGAGACAGTTTTGTCACCCTTTCCTGCAAAAAAACAAAAAAGTGTGTTTTTATATTCTGTACTTCAGCTCACAAGTTGTTCAAACATTGCAGTATATAACCATGGGACAGGGAAACAGGAAGTGCAATGCCATAGAGATATAGAGGTAGGCATACTGCAGTTCAAAACTCGGGTTCATGGAACACTTCACCCCACACCGTCTTGAAAAACAAGGACATGGGCGGGGTCAAGGAGTGGAAAATTAGATTGGTCGTGACGATGTAAAATGCCGTAGTATTTCGTCCAAGTACTGCTACACGGAAGGGTTTTGAACGTGTCAAAAAGGCAATTTGTATTTTACAGTGTTTCAAGCATAAAATTCAATTGGAATTAAAGATTTTAAAGGTTGTAGAAAAAAACCTCGGCAGCTTACCGCTGTTGATGGGTTTTTGTTGTGAGTTGAGCCGTCGTATTCAACGGATGATAGGGTTCTCCACCACCATGTTGCCGTTATCTTTCCTTCCTTCGTGTCCTCTTCTCCTCCACGTCTTGATGGGTGTCTGCTCAAACTCCTTCATGCAGTTGGTGCAGTAACTGTGCCATTTCCCACAATCAAGGGCAATTTTCTTCCATCCGGTCGTGCTGATAGAGCACAATTTGAGGTTAGCTTTGAGCGAGTCTTTGTTTCTTTTTTGGGGGGGGGGGGCGCCAATTGATATTTTGCCTTCTGCAAGCTCACAGTAGAACAATGCTTTGGGCAGAAGATAGTCCTCCATACTCACTAGGTGCCCTGCTCAGCACAGTTAAGTTTGGATCAGGTAGTCCGAACCGCATCGGGACAGAAATTCTGTGTTCGGGACTCTTGTCTTGCCAGTGAATGTTCCAAATTCTCTGCAGGCACCTCATGTGGAAGCTATCCAAGTTGTGCACATTGTGACAGTTGAGTGTCCAGGTCACGCAGCCATATAGCAACGTGGACATAACAACTGAACAATAGATACTGATCTTTGCAGCGAGTGACATGTCGTGGTGGACTATTGCTGTGGGATGAGCCGGCTAAATACGGCACTTGCCTTATTGATGCGTAATGTAATTTTGGCATCAATGGTACCATCGTTGTTAACCAAGTAGCATAACTTCCCTGCAGCTTTCAATGGCTGGTCATTGATTGTGACCCAGGGTACCACGTATAATGAATCTCGTTTCAGCTGGAACAATACTTCAGTCTTCTTGATGATGGCAGTCAAGCTATATCGGTCGGCAGATCATACGAAGGCATCTGTCAGGGGTTGCGCATCCTCCTTCATGTGGGACGTGGGTGATAAGAACACAATAGTCAGCAAACAACAGCTCTTTGATGGGCATCAGTCGGACTTTGCTCTTGGCTTTAAGACGACCGAGGTTAAAAACACTGCCATAGGTACGGAAGTGGATGTTGACTCCCTTGAAACCTGAGTCCTCCAGTGCGTCAATGATAATTCTGGCAATCACAATGCTGAAGCAAGTTGGCACTAGGATGCAGCCTTCCTTAGTGCCATTTATGATGTCGAAAGACTCAGATTCACCACCATTGCCTACGACTCTCGCCTTCATACCGTCATGAAACAATTGAATGATGTTAAATAGCTTTTCTTGGCAACCGATGCGTTGCTATAATTTCCACAGGCCAAGGTGGCTGACTAAGTCAAATGCTTTCTTCAGATCAACAAGAATGATAGACATGTTCTTGTGTTGTTTGCAACATTTCTCTCGTATTTGTCGCAATGCAAAAAAAAAGAAGAAGAAGCTATTCCACAGTTAGTTCCAAAGCCACATTGGCTTTCCAGGTGAATTTCCTCTGTAAGACTGGATGGCCGATTGATGATAACACGAGAAAAATTTTTTCCCAGCTGTGGACAACAGTGCGATTCCTCGGTGGTTGTTGCAGTTGGACCAATCACCTTTGCTTTTGTACAGTTGGAGGATTGTGGCATCTTTGAAATCCTGTGGGATGGATTCCTCGGACCAGATTCGGGTGAAAAGTTAATGTAGTTGCAAAAGCAGATGGGGGCCGCCATGCTGTATACTTCCAGTGGAATACTATCAGTACTAGACGCCTTTGCCTGCCTTTACTTGTTTCATCACTCTGTGGATTTAATCGAGCGTTGGTAGTACTGCGAGGTGTTACATCTCAGGTATCGAGTGGATGTCTTCCATTGTTGCGTCGTCGATGTTGGATGGCTGGTTCCAAGCCGTGCTGAAGTGTCCTGCCCACGTTTGCAGGATCAAAGTTGATTCCACAAGAAGAGAACGCCCGTCAGAAGTTCGTACCGGCGTGATCCCGTTACAACTGGAACCATACATGGCTTTCAGGTCTTTGAAGAAGCGTTGTGCCTCTCTGCGATCAGCAGCTTCTTGAACACATGGGCTCTGTTGATCCACCAGTCCTCTTTCAGTTGGCGACATTTCTTCTGTGCTGCGCTCCTGGCCCTTGCGTATTCGTTCTTCTTCGACAGATGATATTTGTCACATGTATAAGTGACATGCTTCTGGTGCAAGTTGTCCAGTATGGGAAGAAGAAGTAGATCATTTTTATCCAATCAGATGCAATGTTTCCGTTCTATGCGGCTGATTGCATTAAGCACAGCCTTCTGGGTAGCTTCGCAAAGTGCATTCCATTCAGCTGTGCACGAGTTAAAATCTGTATTGTCAGATTTGCCCAACTCCTCCTTGAGATTTACTGCTAGCTTTAGTCACAATGTGGAGAGCTGTTTTAGCAATGATCAGATCATGCAGTGGATTGCTGAACAACTCTGGTCAGATTGATGTGTCGATCACGTTGACGCACAATGATGTAATCTATTTGGTGCCAGTGCTTTGACCTTGGATGCATTCACAATGTTTTCAGCCGGTTTGCCTGTTGGAATAGCGTGTTTGTGATGGTGAGCTTGTTTGTGGCACAAAAACGTAACAAGAGGGTACTGTTGCTGTTTTCTTTACTGACACCATGATTGCCGATAACTTGGTCCCATGCGCTGCAGCCCACTCGGGCATTGAAATCAGCCAGAAACACAATTTTGTTGTTGGCAAGTGCAGATGATACAATGTGATTGGTGTTCATAAAAGGCTTCATTCTCTTCATCGGAATAGGACATGGTTGGCGCATACACGCTAATAACAGTGGTGTGTCTGTCCTCCATAAGTTTGAGCTGCATCGACATTAACCACTCATTGTAGCCTTTCAAGAGGTATCCTAGGTGTGGAATGAGCTTAGTTTTGAGGGCGAAACCAACACCAGCTTGTCGAGCAGCATCCTCAGGTTTACCAGTCCAGTAGAATGTGTATACAGCGCCTTTTTCGGTGAGTTGTAACTCATTGGCAAATCTTGTCTTCCTAAGCACTGCAAAATCGATGTCATTCTGAGCGAATACCAGAACGATGGCTATATTTCCTTTAGGGTTAGTTACATTGTCTTGGAGTTGTCAAAAGGTTCTAGGTTGGTTGGTTACGTTGTCTTGGAGCGTGAAAACACTACACGCAACAAACATGTAACTTTTTTGTTTTGATTTCCTTTTCTTTCTTCATTCTTTCCACTGCAGAAGTTAGATAGCACTTCAGCCTGTCCCCACCATCCTTTCCCCATCGCCACAGTACTTAAAATAGTCAGAGGTGGTGGTAAAGTCCTCCTGCATTGCATGGGATTATAGTGAGTGTGACACGTGCTCCATCAGACCCACTTTCTTGTCTGCCACAGCCCATGAGCCCAGGTCTGGAAGCCCACAACGTGAACACAACATATGACGGATGCTGCAGAATGACTGAAACAAGATGCCGAGTTGGCCTCTTGCTCACCCTTAAAGTGTGTGTGCCGCATCGCGGTGCCTGAAGACCATGGCTAGAAATAGTCCGGAACGCCCACCAAAGCAGTATACGGTAATAGCACCATTGACCCTTCCGCGGGTTCATCCTGTTATAATGAAACTGCCAACCCACGGCGAACGAAGGCTCCCATTTAGTTTTGATGGCAAGGCACAAATTGCTGGACACAAAAAAGTCTTTTAATATGTTACATTAGTTCATTGTTCCCATTGTTTGTGTCCTTTAGGACATCCTTTAAAAAAAAAAAGCAGGAAGTTTCCTGTTTGGAATGATTTTTAATTTTGTTTGACTGCCACACAGGCAAAAAGATGAAAACAATTAATTCACTCCTCTGTGCATGCACGTTCGGGAGGAATTCAGAACCAACATACTGCTAACCTACGGGCTTGTTTTCTGATTGAAGTTCCGATTTGTGTTCAAAATATAACATTCAATTGAAATTAAGCTGTACCTGAAGTTTGTAGACACTGACGTTTCTCGACAGACAGACAGTAGTGAACCAATTGCTTAACCCTGCTTTTCGCTTCACATGCATGGGATAATTACAAGCATAGTTCACTGATAAAGGAAAGTTTTTGTTTTTGGGAAGGTTAGGGTGAAAGAGTTCAAAACCTTGTTGGTCAGTTGAATGGATGTTGCTGTATTTACAATTTATAGCAAACAAGCAGGGTTACCCAGCATTGCCTGATACTGTTCTAATCTCATTGGCATTTTGAAGAAATAAACTCTATTTTTTATATTTTTTTGTGGGGAAAACTTCCCTACACCCACGAAGAAATGGAGTCAGGTGTAATTTAATATTACCTGTCACGTAACTATAAAGGCTTCGGCACTATTGAGCGATTAAAAAAAAAACTTTTTCTTTTGCCTGTCACTCACTAATGAACCTCTGAAAGTTTGACGAAGATCTGTTCGTCCATCTCTGATAAAAATTGCAACATAGACAGACAGACAAACAAGCATCTCTCAGAGTACTGGTATCAATTAATTACCAGCACACAATAAAATGTGACATCAATTCTTATATAATTCACGTGCAACCATTGACACGTGAAAGTAATTTGTGAGAAAGAAGAAATCCTTTTGTATCAAGCACATGATGTGTGAAAATATATTTTATACTGGATTTTTGTTTTCCCATTTTGAACATTGTGTGCTGAAAATTAGTCATCTAAGAGTCGTATCGTGGGGAAAATGCTAAATTCAAACTAAATGTACTTTTAGACCAAATTCTAGTGAAGATGGCGCCTTCCAGATGTATTTTGATAATAATAATAATAATATTAGTAATCTTATTTTTCTTCTTCCTTGACGGCCACAATTATTCCCACGTTCTTGTGGGGTTGGCTGGGGGGAAGTTTTGGCCAAAGTGTTTCCCGAACCGTCTGGCCAGGCCTGTTGCTCGACCAAGTGGTTTGAGCAGGAATTTTGAATTTGTTCATGGTGCTGGTGATTGCTCCCCTACTCTTCACAAAGGACACCATGGGATCTTTAACATCCACCAACTAATGCTGGACAGACAAAACGCCCAATTTAACGTACATCCGACGGATGGCACACACAAATGAATTGCCCTGCCTGTGAAATACCAGGATGACAGTTTGTAGTTGGGTCAAGATTTGAACCCAGGCGAGACAGCTTCGATGCAAGTGTGTATACCTCAAAGCCATCATGCCAGCCAAATAATAATAATAATAATAATCATAATACTAGAAGTAAATGAAATAAAGAGGGGTTTTTTTTGCCCATCATATTATTCAACTAGATGGACTCAATGGAGGTGCAGACTCACGGCGTTTTCTCTTATTACAATACAGAGCCAAAGGAACTAACTATACTGTCACATTGCCGCAGTGTGAGTAAATAGTCTTGTACGAATTTTTCATATTTTTCCTTGTGAGCTCAAAGTTGACATTGTCTGACATTTTCACAATATCAAGTTCAGTGATAAATCTGACGATTCTAGCTACCCTCATTGTCCAATTATTCTGCTGACAAACAGACAAACGAACACGCAAATGCAATACCCATGCACCTGGCTTCCAGAGTGAATAACTACCTCTCAAATACTGTTCGTCTTTATGAGACTATACAGTATTTCAAATGAGAGACTGTATTTTCTTAGGTTAAAGAGAAAAAGTTCAAGAATGGTCAGGCAAGGGTAAAAAGTAAATAATACGTATGAAGACTTGAAAAAAAACAAACAAACAGCTGTTATGTTGGTGCACATAATGACTCCATGTCCCACCCCCTCCTCCACAGTAATAGCACCTGAGGCAGAGTTCCACGAACCAACTCAGGAATGTCATCACATGAGTACCCCAGTGCACTGAGCCCATCGTCTACACCCAGATCGAACAACATTTGCCGGAGAACGTCTGCCAGTATGCGTCCCGCATCTGCTCTGCAGGCCTGTCGGATATCGGCACCTGCGGACGTCAAAAAAAGAAACCACCAGGAAGTGACTGATAAGTGATAATACACCTTTCCTTGCCATGCCAAATAACACCCAACTGTGCCATTTTGCCAAAACAGTTCAATTAAAGGGCGTGAACACTGAAACAATTTACAATGCAACATATACTCGTACATGTAAGCACATTTGAAGTTGTGCTGTTTCTTATTTTTTTACATAATAAAATGAGTACAGTAATTCCTCACTTAATGCGGTCGATGCATTCCTGAAAAGTACTGTGTTAAGCGAAATTGCGTTGTACGAAAACAATTTTCCCATCTGAAATAATGTAAAAAGTGATGCTTACATGTGAGGGAGCTGTTAGAGATAGAGAGAATATTTCATATCACTCGAATACTTCTAATTTAACATCCAATGGAATCGATTTCCTTTTTTGTATTGCACAAAGAAGCACTATTATCACTATTTGGTTGCTTACCACTCTTAAATCCCGAATAAAAGTTACAATGGTCGAGGACGTGTCACAACAAGATGGTGGGACAAAGGACTGAGATGCCAGTTGTAGCGTTCTGCGTAGATAGCTACACAGTACAAGAAAGGTCATTGACTGCCGCTCAAAAACCACATTATAACGGAAATCTTCCTTGTTGTTGAAAAGTGTTCCCGAATAGAAAAAAAACCGTGTTATAGCAAAATTCCGTTGTGTGAAACGCCATTAAGCGAGGAATTACTGGAAACAAATTAGAGGTGATCTCACTATCAACTCAGCCGGCTTGCTATATCTGTGTACCTTTGTTATGACCTCACTTTAGAAAAACCACATGTGGTAAGTTGGTGATGTGTGAGTCAACACGGTGATAATGGGAGAGAGTAGACATGGCAATATCAAATTTCAAGCCAAAAAAGTACCAAGAATCTCTGCTGCCTCCAGATGCCGCTCAGGACACATGGAGGCAGTGAATGTAAAAACTGCTGGAGATGTCACAACGACTGACAGGCCATGGGGCTGTAAAACACACAAATGCACTCATCAAAAGGTGAAACAGTCGATTACGAGCCAAAAAGGACTTTGGAATACCCTCATTAGTTTATAAATCCCAGGTATGAAAGATTTGATTTCAAGCCAGGCTCGCACTCAATTTTCTGTGAGTTTTCAATCGAGACGCTTTGTTATAAATCTCATAAAGCTGTCCAACAAGCGTACCATCTGCATTTAATACGATTCCATCTGCAGTATCACAACAAGCACCAAATGATTTTGGACATTTATTTCCAGACAAGGAGGATGACCGGATTCAGTGTTGATGCACTTTTACAGACAGAAGAAGAAAGCAACAAAGAGAGATGTGGATAAGGCAAGGAATGACATGGAAACGGAAGTGAACAGCAGGTGAGATGAGGAAGGTGGGAAGATGATCTATAAAACAGCTCGAGACAGGGATAAGGATATGAAGGGGGGGGTTGCTGATTAAGGATGGAGATGAGAATGAGAAGATCACCTGTCTCTGTTATCATCTGAGCTCAAGCGTTTGGACATCGGGATTGCAGCTCTCTCTGAGGTTCGGAGACCGGATTGCGGAGAGATAATGGTGGGTGGTTACACCTACTATTGGTCTGGTCGCTTTGATGGTTACCATACCCAAGGAGTTGCTGTAGCTGTGTCCAATAAGCTGACCCCAATGATAATTGAGGGAACACCGGTCAACGAGCGTATTATGAGATTAAGGATTCGTCACTCCTTAGGTGTCATTTCCCTGGTCTCTGTTTATGCTCCGACTGAGGCGAGTGATCTCACCGTGAAGGATGCATTCTACGCCACGCTCGAGTCTGTGGTTGATCAGTGCCCCAGACGAGATACACTTCTAGTCTTGGGGGATTTCAATGCATCGACTGGAACTGACAGGGATGGTTATGAGGTGTGTGTTGGTCCCCATGGGTCAGGAACTATGAACCAGAATAGCACTAAGTTCCTTGACTTTGCAAGAAGTCATGGACTTAGGGTGGCTGGTTCATGGTTTCAGCGCCCACAAGCTCATCGCTGGACTTGGTATTCCAACGCTGGCGGTGTGGCAAAGGAGATTGACCATGTCCTCATTGACGGTCGTTGGAGGATGATCCAGAACTGCAGGGTCTACCGGAGTGCTCAGTTCCTCAATACTGACCACAGGCTTGCTGTAGCAACTCTAAAGCTGCACCTTAAATCCTGGAGAATGGTACCATCCCAGCCTACGCTGGATGTTGCCAAGCTCAGGGATGAGAGAGTAGCTGAGGAGTTTGCGAACAGGCTGAGTGGACACTTGGGGGGTCTGGGTGCTTTGGGGGGTCCTGAAGAGTTGTGGAGCGCCTTTAAGACCACCGTCCTTGATGTTGCCGGTGGATGTCTTGGAACTCACCGCAGGGCAAAGAAGAATTTTGTCTCTCAAGGGACACTGGATACCATTGACCAGAGTCGCAGGGCCAGGCTGAATGGCAGAGCTGAGCTGTTCAGGGAGCTGAGGCGTAAAACTGTACGTGCACTGAGGGTGGACAAGGAGGCCTATGTGCGAGGATTCTGTGAGGGGGTAGAGCATCACCTGTGGACAGGTGATTCTCGTCCCGCTTATAGGGGAATTCGCGCATTACGTTCATCCAAGCCCATCCCTCGGAGCACTGCAGTTCGAGCAGAGAGTGGTAGGCTCTTGACAGAGGAGTCTGAAGTGAAGGCCCGCTGGGCCCGTTACTTTGAGCGGTTGTACCAGGCTGATCCCCCAGCTGTCGAGTTGGACGTCAGGGGTGTTACAATCCCTGTTGCTGACCCACGAATCAACTGTGGTCCACCTTCGCTTGTGGAAACACGGGCTGCGGTGAACCAGTTGAAACGGGGCAAAGCTCCAGGGATTTGTGGCATCCATGCCGAACTTCTCAAGGCTGGTGGAAATGCTGCACTCGTGTCGTTGCATGCAGTTTTGTGCTCTGCCTGGAACACAGGCATCATCCCAACTGACTGGAAGAGGGGCCTTGTTGTCCCTCTCTGGAAAGGGAAGGATGATCGCCAAGACTGCAACAACTACCGAGGGGTGACGCTGCTCTCAGTGCCGGGCAAGGTCTTTGCTCGGATAATTCTTGATAGGGTTCACCACCATCTGCTTGAGCACCCGCGTCCAGAGCAGTCAGGCTTTACACCAAAGAGGTCAACGATTGACCGTATCCTTGCCCTTCGTGTCCTCACCGAACGCAGACGAGAGTTTCGGCAGGGGCTGCTTGCAGCCTATGTTTATCTCTGTAAAGCGTTCGATTCAGTGAATCGGGATGTCCTCTGGAGGATTCTTGGTCTTCGTGGGGTGCCACCAAAACTGATCGATCTGATGTCTGAACTCTACTCTGGTTCTGAGAGTGCTGTGAAGTGTGGTGGTACCACCTCTGATTTATTTCCAGTTGTTACTGGAGTTCGTCAGGGATGTGTACTTGCCCCCACACTTTTCAGCACTTGTATGGATTGGATTTTAGGGAGAATGTCGGAGAGATCAAGTTGCGGTGCATCGTTTGGCAATGTCAAGATCTCGGACCTTGATTTTGCAGACGATGCAGTCATCTTTGCGGAGACTTTAGACATCCTTTTGGGGGCCCTCGAGGTGCTGAATGAGGAGTCGGAGCCGCTGGGATTACGGGTTTCTTGGGTCAAAACTAAGATCCAGGCTTTCGGTGACATCTTGGATGCTGCTGTCCTGTCTGTGTCTGTTTGTGGTGAGGATGTTGAGGTCGTGGAGAGATTCACTTACCTTGTCAGTGATATTCATGTCTCTGCTGGCTGCGAGTCAGAGGTCAATAGATGTCTGGGTCGGGCTTGGGGAGTCATGGATTCACTGGATCATGGGGTGTGGCGCTGCCGGTACCTGTGCGGGAGGACGAAAATCCGAGTCTTCAGGTCCTTGGTACTTCCATTCTTGCTCTATGGGTGCGAGACTTGGACTCTGACCAAGGATCTGAGAAGGAGACTTAATTCCTTTGGTACCAGGTGTCTTCGGAGAATCCTTGGCTATCGCTGGTCGGATTTTGTGTCCAACGAGCGGTTGCTGAGAGAGACTCGGATGAGATTTGTCACCTGCATAGTCCGTGAGCGTCAGTTGCGGCTGTATGGACATGTGGCTCGTTTTCCTGATGCTGATCCTGTTCACCAGATTCTCTCAGCGAGGGAGTCTCATGAATGGAGGAGGCCAGTGGGCCGACCACGTGCCTCATGGTTGCAGCAGGTTGACCACCATCTCAAGGAGATGGGGATGGGCCTGGCATCTGCCTGGGGGATGGCCAGACGGAGGCCCCTGGAGTACCGACGGAAAGTGGACGCAGCGACGCGCTGTTCTGGCACATGCTCCCATACCTGACCTGATGAGAAGTTGGTGACAGAGTGGGGCAGTACTGTAGGTAAGGGAAGGCAGTACTGAAGGTTCAAGGAGTTGCTCAATCGGCAAGGAAGCAAGAGCTGGAGTCACTGAACTATGCAGAAGGGAAAGTGGAAGTTTTCGAGATTGTGGAGGCAGAGGTGCAGACAGCTTTAAAAGAGGATGAATAAGGGGAGATTGCCAGGCATTGATGAGGCACGTGCGGAGATACTAATCGAGGTGGAATTGATTGGAGTAGTTGGATAAAGAAGCTGTTGAATATATATACGAGAGAGGGTAAGATTCTGGAGGAGTGGCAGTGTAGTCTCACTGCACCAATATGGAAAAGGAAGGGAGACGCCTTGGTACTTCCCTGGATCTTGCACATCACATTTCTGGATGCAATGCGATTATACAGAAAAATGTGGAGCAGAAAATAAGCAAAGAATAATAGGGGTTCAGAAAGGGAATAGGGATTACTGATGGAATGTTTATGTTGAGAAAGTTGGTCGAAAAGAGGTTGGAGATGCACGGGGAAAATTGTACTCGGATTTGTGAACCTTGAAAAGACTTACAAGATGGTCCCAAGAGAGAGAGAGAGAGAGAGAGAGAGAGAGAGAGAGAGAGAGGGAGAGAGAGAGGGAGAGAGAGAGAGAGAGAGAGAGAGAGAGAGAGAGAGAGAGAGAGAGAGAGAGAGAGAGAGAGAGAGAGAGAGAGAACAGAGAACAATAGCGATGCTGAGATGCTGGGGATTGCTGGAAGCCGAAGTTAGGATTGTGCAAGGACTGTATGAAGAAACGAAAGAAAGAATTTTGGTTCGACCTGGAATGTCAGAAGAGTTCCACATTAACCTGGGTTTGAGGTAGGGAAGTGCATGGTCAAGTAATGTTCATCATAGTGATGGAACTGGTGAGCAGAAAAGCCAGCATGAAAGACATTCTCAAGAAACTACTTAGTCCGGGAGCCAACCTGTGTACGAGGCTGTTTTAGGGTTGGACCTTACAGCCTCTGCTATAAAATTTTACACCCCCAGGATGTTTAGATATATGTTTGCAGTTCATGAAAACCAATGTTGGCAATTCATAAGCTCTTGCGAAAAATTTTGGCGGACGTTTTTGTTTGAGGAAGATTTGAAAAATTTGATAAAACAGCAATTGTCAATAAAATTTCTAAAAAAATTAAAAAATCACATTCATGAAAAATAAATGTGAACTAAATGTAAGAATTCAATCAGTGCATTGTAAAATGACAAAAAAAATTGCCTTTGTGGAAGTAAACCTCGTAAAAGTACATAATTTTGTGAAAAATGCCTTAAAAATAACGTTTTTTGAAGATGGCCTTTAGAACTTTTCTTATCATAGGCAGATGCTGCATTAGAATACTAATTTCTCTTAATGTTATATGAACATGGTATCCATGGCTAATTAAAACAGCAAATTTGAGTGAGTTCTATCAATTTTTAAAGAGAAAATTAACATTTTTGTCAACCAAAGTTACCCCTACCCCCAAAATCCTCTTACTCTATTGAACACAGTTCGGTTAAGGTTTGCTGGATCCAGGTTGGGTACTTCACAGTTCACTCTTCCAAAGGAAAATTCAATGGTGTTTGGAGTGACATGGCCCTGGAGCAGACATACAACAATGAAGGGAAGACATCTCTGTTCAAAGGCATATCTCAGGCACCAGCTGCTCGAGATAAATATGTGAAGACAGCACCATTTCTCACAGCTGTATCAGAGAACATAAAGTCTATGGCTAATCTAGGCCAACAGGAATCTACTCATCATGGAGAAACACATAAGCAGGCAACAGAAGAACATATGCATGTTGAGGAGATCAAAGAAAGTGATATGCCAGCAGATGATAAACCCATTCCAGTGTAACAACCAAGTGGATCTGCTCAATAGAGCAACTGGTGAGAAGGATGCTTCAAAGACTTGGTCCATGCTCAAGCTAAGGGCATGGAAGCCATTATGAAAGCAGAAGAGGTGGTCTCTATTAAGATTGAACCACTGAAGCTGGTAACTTTCTCCTCACAGAAGAAATCAAACCCATCAAGGAAACAGAGTTTAATCAGGATCTATCAAGATGAGACTGCAGCTACACGTGTGCTGTGTTTCTATCGAGATGCCGACCCAGTCACAAGACAGATTGCATTTTCCCATGAGTGGACAGACTACCCATCATCCCTGTTTGAGGTTGATCCACGCTTAGCACAGGGGTTGTAATGCGCAAAGGCAACAAGTCTGATTTCGTGGCAGTGCTAATTGCTGAAGCTGAGCAGGATGTTGTTTTTACAGCTGCCATCATTACCACAGAGTGACCTATACACAGTTTATCTGGTAGACACAATGGCATTTGTAAATAAACACCAAAAAATGGGTGTGAAAACATTTGGTGAACTTCCCCAGCTGTATCTTCGCAAGCTCCTGCAGTTGAAACCTGAAATGTGCAACTGTGTCAACATCATTGGTGATCAGTATGATTTTGATGATACCCATACTTTGAAGGGTGATGAGCAGCAGAGGAGAAACCAGACAGACCAGGCAAGACAATTCTCACCATCCAAGAGTCTAGAAATTCCGGACTGGAATTTACTCATGAAAGAATCCAAGAAATAAAGGAAATCTTCAGAACTTCATTGGCACTTCCCTTTGTGAGAGTCCTGAAGCTATTCCGGATGGAGTGACCATCATTCTTGGTGGTATGATGGAAAACAAAGGTCACACTCTTTCCATCACATCAGCATCAAGTTCAGTTCTGGACTTACCTTGTGAAGAACATGAAGAGGCAGACACAAGGATTATTGCTCATCTTGCATATTGTGTGGAATATCTTGATCACCATCGAGCTGTTGTGCATGCAACAGATACAGACATAATTATGCTGTGTATATATCACTTCTGCTGCTTGAACACATTGCAAGAACTCTGGATACAACGGCAGAATCAATACCTACCTATTCATGAGCTGGTAGAAGTGTTGAGCAAGAAGTACCAGAAAATCCTCTTGATGTCGCACTACACTTCTGTGCACATATGTGTTGTGTGGATGTGACACAGTGAGCTACCCATTCAGAAGGGGAAAAGAAGAGGTCAGGTCAGGTATGGGAGCATGTGCCAGAACAGCGCGTCGCTGCGTCCACTTTCCGCCGGTACTCCAGGGGCCTCCATCTGGCCATCCCCCAGGCAGATGCCAGGCCCATCCCCATCTCCTTGAGATGATGGTCAACCTGCTGCAACCATGAGGCACGTGGTCGGCCCACTGGCCTCCTCCACTCATGAGACTCCCTCGCTGAGAGAATCTGGTGAGCAGGATCAGCGTCAGGAGAAAACGAGCCACATGTCCATACAGCCGCAACTGCAGCGCTCACGGACTATGCAGGTAACAAATCTCATCCGAGTCTCTCTCAGCAACCGCTCGTTGGACACAAAATCCGACCAGCGATAGCCAAGTTCTTCGAAGAGACCTGGTACCAAAGGAATTAAGTCTCTGTCTCAGATCCTTGGTCAAAGTCCAAGTCTCGCACCCATAGAGCAAGACTGGAAGTACCAAGGACCTGAAGACTCGGACTTTCGTCCTCCCGCACAGGTACCGGCAGCGCCACACCCCATGATCCAGTGAATCCATGACTCCCCAGGCCCGACCCAGGCGTCTATTGACCTCCGGCTCACAACCTGCGGAGACATGAATATCACTGCCAAGGTAAGTGAATCTATCCACGACCTCAACATCCTCACCACAAACAGACACAGACAGGACAGCAGCATCCAAGATGTCACCGAAAGCCTGGATCTTAGTTTTGACCCAAGAAATCCGTAATCCCAACGGCTCCGACTCCTCATTCAGCACCTCGAGGGCCCCCAAGAGGATGTCTAAAAGTCTCCGCAAATATGACTGCATCATCTGCAAAAACAAGGTCCGAGATCTTGACATTGCCAAACGATGCACCGCAGCTTGATCTCTCCGACATCCTCCCTAAAATCCAGTCCATACAAGTGCTGAAAAGTGTGGGGGCAAGTACACATCCCTGACGAACTCCAGTAACAACTGGAAATAAGTCAGAGATGGTACCACCACACTTCACAGCACTCTCAGTACCAGAGTAGAGTTCAGACATCAGATCGATCAGTTTTGGTGGCACCCCACGAAGACCAAGAATCCTCCAGAGGACATCCCAATTCACTGAATCGAGACGCTTTACAGAGATCAACATAGGCTGCAAGCAGCCCCTGCCGAAAACTCTCGTCTGCGTTCGGTGAGGACACGAAGGGCAAGGATACGGTCAATCGTTGACCTCTTTGGTGTAAAGCCTGACTGCTCTGGACGCTGGTGCTCAAGCAGATGGTGGCGAACCCTATCAAGAATTATCCGAGCAAAGACCTTGCCCGGCACCGAGAGCAGCGTCACCCCTCGGTAGTTGTTGCAGTCTTGGCGATCACCCTTCCCTTTCCAGAGAGGGACAACAAGGCCCCTCTTCCAGTCAGTTGGGATGATGCCTGTGTTCCTGTGAAAAGAAGAGCGGCACAGGTTTCTCTGGGACTGATGAAACCTTCCCCACCTTGTTGATTTTGGAAGAGATAGTGAAATGGCAGCAACATAATGTGTCATTGATGAGGCCAGAGTATACTGGACTGCTCTGTATGGCCAAAAAGGGTTCAGCTGTTTGGATACCCTCAGGCAGCATATGTTTGTCTCTTCAAAATTAGACCTTAGGTCACTGCCAGCAACAGAAGATGCGTTTTACTTCCTTGTTTTAAGAGCATTGTATCAATTGCTTCTGTATAGGCGTGCACATCTCAGTGACCGAGCACTTCCCCCAGCCACAACATTTGGCAGAACCCTTATCAATGGAAAACTGGTCCCAATTCTCATGTCTAAGCCAGCCAAGCCAAACATAGACAAAACGGTGTCTTGCATGTGCAAATTATCCAAATGTCTGAAACGATGTTCATGCAAGGCTGCTGTGCCTTGCTGAGTGACATGCATATGCCTTCGTCAGAGAGGTTCATGTGGTGGAGTTGTTTCAGAGAGTGACTCTTCCTCTGAAGAGGATGTTTCATGTCACAATATTGTGTTAATCCATTTCTAATTTTATCTTCCTTAAAACCATGGCATGTAAAAGTATGTTCTTGTTCCTGACCCCATTGATAGTCAAGCATTTCTGAGTTGCATAAATCTTTTGTTGTTTGACATATAACCTTGTCAATTGTAGGTAGGTTAAATCACCAATTGTGATATAGGAAATGAACTCCTCTTTAATATGAGGGGTCATTTGTGTATATAGGTTTAGTGGTTATGATTTTAGGACAATATGAATTACCCCTACCCCCATCCTACATCTTCGCTTTTGCCAACATTTTGTTATCAGAGGGGGCTCGCATAAGTGTTGACTGTGTTGTTGCGCAAGAGTTTCACCATTGCCAACATTGGTTTTCATATACTCAAAGGGTGTCTCTTTATGAAAATCAACACAAAAATTTTATAGCAGACCGGGCAATTTTTTTTTAATTTTGATCGGTTGGCTCCCGGACTAACTGTATACAGATGATCTGGTGATAGTAGCTGCAGGAGTTACCAGAAGCACTGCAGGAGTGCAAGGAGGAATTTGAGAAGCAAATATGAATCTGGAGAAGGCAGATGTAAGGTGGGTCAGACAGCAGAGAGAGAAATTGAACATTGGGTTAGAAGGAAAGGAGTTAAGGCCGGGAAATATATTTATACAACTCAGTGGAACAGTGACCAGTGAGTGTAGTTCGGTGGCAGAGGTAATGAGGAGGATACAGGTGGATGCGAATGCATAGCAGAAAGTGGACGGTTTGATGGCGGACAGGTAGATATCGAGGAAGTTGAAAGGAAAAGTCCTGAGTTTGTGTGCAATTGCCTGCATACCTATATGCACTAAAGATGGTTGCACTAACAGAACAGCAACAACAGAGGCTAAAGGTCCACAAGAACAACTGGTTCAGGAGGATTGTGGGAGTGAAGAGGGTGCATAAAAGGAGGATGAATGGACTGAGGGAGGAGATCGGTGTGCAGATGAGCTTGACGGGAGGATTTGTAAAAAGCCGGCTGAAATGGCCTGGGTACCTGTTGCAAATTGAGGAAGATAGATTTTTGAAGTGTTGATGTGTTGAAAGAGAGGCAAGAGGAAAAGGAGATAAAACTGCAGTTGAGATGAGAAGATTGGATGAATACAGATGATCAGGATATCAGAAAGGTGGAGGTGGATAGAGTGGAGAGAGATAGGTGGTGATGGAGGGCAGTGGAGTAGTGTTGTGGGCAGAGCAAAGCAACAGCTCAGTACCAGTCAGCCTCATCCCAAATAAAGGGATTTTGAAGAAGAACATATTGTATTCACTGCAATTTATTGCAATGTGCTAAAAAAAAAAATATTGTACTGTAGACATGTAATGGACTTCAATTTTTCTTTTTTCACAAGTGTCGAACATAAACAACAGAGGAGAAAAGTGGTGAACAGACAAAGTGTGAGGAAGGGAAAACAGGTGGATGAGAATACATGGATGCACCACTGCATGAAGTGAGGAGTTTCAGGAGAAAGGGGGACAAGGTGCCTTCTCTTACTGTCAGGTGACCAGCATTTTGCGATTTTCGGTCTATCGTTGGCACCCTGAACAATTTCAAAAATCCCTGCCTTGAATGATGTTGGGAAGGCAATGGCAAGCCACCCATGACCCAGCGTAAGCCTTGCCAGCATAGTCCCTCAAGACGTTCCGTCAGCATTAGGAGTGACACTTTAGGCACATTAAGTATTAGTGCCCACTAATCACAGCTGAGTTAAAATATGATACCCAGAAAAGTAAATACACTTACCACAAGGTTGTGATCAATATTGTATCCTTTTGCCTTGTATGTCTTTGCCATGCCCGATATGGGATATGACATTCCATGGCTACAAAAAGGAAAAGCCACATCTGTACATTGCCAGAAATTACATTGAAGAAAAGATTTTTGGCAAAAGGAAGAAACAAACAAGAGTGAAACATATGTATCAAGTCTATAAGTGAAATTTGGACAAGTGGTATCATTTTGTTAACCACAAACATCGAGTTCTTGTTTTGACTATTACTAAATATCATATTGCAGGCATGGGGGTAAAACAGCCATCCTCAAAGCCAAGGACAGACGCATCATATTTTTAATTATCAAAAGACAACATTCGCAACCAAATGCACAAATTTGATCAGTTCCCAAAATGGATGAGAACATCCCCTCCTCCCCTCCCCTCCACTCCCCCATCCCCCAACCTGCTACAGCCCCTTTCCTTCCCAGCTCCTATGACACTGCAGCGCTTTATCTCCAACCCTACACTGTCCCTTTCCTCGAGATGCTCTTAAAAATTGCGAAAAAAGCTAAATTTTACTCTTAGCAACTTTTCCAATGAAAAGGTGCCAATGTCCAACCAAAATAAATAAATAACTTATAACAAACATATCAAGATGAAAACATCAATACGAGTATTCAACAATTCAAAAATATCTTTGTGATGGGCAGACCGTTCCGCACACACCGTTTAACTCACCAAAGATGGACTCCAGCATTTCCAAAGCCAATGCCAGCAAAGGTGCTACCAAGGTGCATGAGCGATCGAGCTTCAAGATCATCACGATTCTGAACCGCTCTGTTCAGCGATATAAACATCACTCGGTGGGCACATTTGTATTTGCAGTAGGATTTATAGTCTTTTCAAACTACCTGTGTGATCATTCGGTGTAATTTTAGCTCGAGAATGTTAGTCATTTAGCAAGCAAAAAAATGCTGCACACACCATTATCTATGGCTCTCGGCACTCATTTGACAATGAAAGTTACTAAGTACTCATTTCATTTGTGAGTTTGTTTGTGTTTTTAAACTTCATTTTGTTCCCAACTGGGAAGTTCAATGAGGGCACGATCATAGCTCAAAGCATGACAATACTTTGCATCTTTCATCATATAATCGTTCAGATATTTATATCTATATACAGTTAATTATCTGATTCTAATGCACCATCCTCTGTTAAGGCCCTGTCACACCTTGGCGTTTTAGCCAGCGTATGGCAAGGTATCAAAATGTATGTAAAACGCTGGCGTACGCTGAACTATTGATGTTTTTTTTCCAGTTTTGGACGTATTTATAACGAGTTGGACGTATGCATAACGTATTAGTAATGTACACAGAACGTTTCGATAACATATAGATAACTTATATCAACGAATGCTGAGCGTGTTGTCAGCGTTCACAACCTATGCCCAACGATAGTCGAACGTATGCATAGCGCGCGGCAGCGTATTGCCGACGATCACGTGGCGTAGGCTATTAATAGGCTGCGGCTCGACGATTCAGATCATAACCGCACTAGACATCGAAATGTCAAGCCGCTGTCACACCTTGACGTTTTAGCCAGCGTATGCCGACGTATGAAAAATTTGCCGAATATGCTGGCACACGTCGAATACGTTACGGGTAAGTTTTGTAAACGTTAAGAGCACGCTGGCACACGTCGAATACGTTACGGGTAAGTTTTGTATACATTAAGAGCACGCTGAAGCACACTGACATACGTCGTAGAACGCCGAGTACGTTGACAAATTTTCAGCATGTTGAAAATTTTTCGACGTATGCCAGCGTATGACACACGTTCCGCATACGCTGGCCATAAGTTGTAGGCACGTTACACAATCGTTGACACACGTCGACATACGCTACTTGTAAGTTACTCATAAGTTGAAACACGTCGATGTAATGGTTAGCGTCAGTGTTCCAGACTCCCTGGTTGTTTTTTTTTCTTCGGTATGACGGTGATGTTGACACTTCGATTTCTCATGCGGTTATGATTTAAATCGTTGAGCGGCAGCCTATTAATTATATTAGATTATAACCGCACTAGAAATCGAAGTGTCAACATCACCGTCATACCGAAGAAAAAAAAACCAAAAAAAAAACCAGGGAGTCTGGAACACTGACGCTAACCATTACCTTGACGTGTTTCGACTCATGAGTAACTTACAAGTAACGTGTGTCGACGTGTGTCAACGATCGCGTAACGTGCCGACAACTTATGACCAGCGTATGCGGAACGTGTGAGTCATACGCTGGCATACATCGAAAAATTTCAAGCATGGAAAATTTGTCTAACAGCTTGGTGTACTACGACGTATGCCAGCGTACTACAATGTATGCCAGCGTACTACGACGTATGCCAGCGTGCTCTTAACGTATACAAAACTTACCCATACATATTTGACATGTGCCAGCGTTTTAGACAAATTTTTCATACGTCAGCATATGCTGGCTAAATCGTCAAGGTGTGACAGGGCCTTTACAGAGCGATTTTGATTCTGTAGCAGTTTCTTGGTAAGGGCTATACCAGGTGGTTTGTCATTGCCTTCCCAACAGTAGTTGGGGCAATAATTTGGAAGTTGTTCAGGGTGCCAGCAATAGCTCGCTGACTCTTCGCGAGGAACACCGTGGGATATTTAACGCCCACCTATGAATGGCGGCAGAAAGGTCACCCAATTGAACATCCATCTGGGGAAACACGAATTGATGAATCACCCTGCCTATGAAACACCGGGATGACAGTCAAGAGCTGGGTTTGGATTCAAATCCATGTGAGACAACTTCAAAGCGAGTGTGTGTATCTCCAGGCCATCCTGCCAGCCCAAGTATATATTACAAAGACAAAAGCTCATTAGTTTGGCCTTGGAAATGCATTGTGAAATTATTTTTCTGTAATCACAAATTACTCCCATTTTAGGGGAAAATCTAACCTCCTTCCTCCGAACCACCCACGTCCCCCCCCCCTTTCCCTTCCCCAACATCTTGCCATTTCTCATTTACTTGACTGATACTAAGCTGTTTTCTTGAGTTGCAACAGTGTCTAAAAACAATGGATTTATGTACCATGCTTAACTTGGCTATGTCACATGTAAATCCCCTTTTCTTGAAACATTTTTTCCAACCTTAACCATCAAAATCAAACCTCTTCAAATATTTGGCCACTATATGCAAAGTGTGGCGTGACCACACGTCGCTGATGGGGTTGCTGCCTTGGTAAACTGGTCGGTAGAGAGGATTTGTTGGGCAGGGTTCACGCTGGTCAAATGGAAGAGCTGTGTAGGACTCCAAGCAATGGCTGCAGAGCGAAATTAAAAAGGAGTTAGTGCCGGTTTCTCGTAAAGAATTTGCAAACAGCGACAAGCGCGCTGCTCCAGTCGCCTCTCATTAACCAAAATTCTCACTTGTTAAAAAATTTAAAATTAGACAACTATGATAACAAGAATGTTGTAATACTTATATATTCTTCTTCCCCAAAAGGAAAAAATACACATTTAAATGAGATGCTATTTTATCTGTCGAAAAGGTGCTTCTGGGCTGAATGTCAAAATAACATAATGATAAAACAAAACTTTTGACTGATGTCGTTTTTTCGACATCTGATTCGACTGATTCGACAAAAACTGATGTCGTTTTTAATAACCCAATTGAAAGAATATATTCGTAAAATATGCAGTAAAAATGAGATTTTTTTTGTGTGTCCATGTGGACTTGCAAGCTGCAGTAACACGTGCTTGCAAATTGGCATCATTGCTCAGAACAGCTGTGCTGCTGTTCGGGCAGCAATTTGCAATTTTTTCAGAGTGCAGGCGATAGCTCGCCTACTCTTTGCAAAGGGCACCGTGAGATCTTTAACATCCACCAACCAATGCAGGCAGATGAGACACCCAGTTTAACATCCATCCGAGGGCTGGAACACACATTGATAAATCTCCCCGGTTGCAAAACACCAGGTTGACAGTTTATACCTGGGTCCAGATTCAAAGCAACCTTATTTGGGGGGAAAAAATCATAATTTGCTGGATTCCCTGTATGTCAGAGGTAAGTGCACATACCTCTTAGATACCTTGCCAGCACAGCAAAACAAAATGAGCTAGAATGGCACTCAGTGGAGCACATACCTCCATCAAGCTGAACAGTTCACGTTGTGTATCCTGCAGGCTGATAGGCTGGAGCTGAACCAAAATCTAATCGGCTTGTTCTTGTCACCTAACCAACTCATCCACCAAGTTTTGTCATCACTCATCAACACCTTTTTGAAATATCATGCTATATATCGTTTTTGGCCCCGTCTCTCAATGGTGAAGAATCACTTTAAAAATTCAATCATTCTTGTATCCACATCCGGATTCGGATGTTCACCAAAATCGAATCAATTCGTCCATGCCACACACTCAACATGTCCACCAAGCTTCATCCGAATCTCTCCACAACTTTTTGAGATATTGTGCTATATATTGGTTCAGCACTATCTCTCAATGGTGAAGAAACACTGAAAAAATTATCAGATCTGGATCCGGATTCAGATCTTCACTAAAATTGAATCAATTCTTCCTTGTCAAACACCCAACATGTCCACCAAGTTTCATCCGAATCCGTCCACAACTTTTTTGAGACATCTTGCACACAAACAAACAAACAGACAAACAAACAAGAACACGTCGTGCAGAGCGTAATACTTGCATAATCCATAAAACAATTTGACCTCAAAAATAATTGGTGGTTGAATTCAATGACGAAATAGGCAACATTAAATATATATATATATATATATATATATATATATATATATATATATATATATACATTTTCTACATATATATATATATAGATATAGATAAACAGTATATATATTGTTACGAATTTCGCCCGCCCAGCGTGCGATCGGCTACGTAACTCGAATCGCGACGCGTCGCCCACCAGAACGGACAATTCAGTCATGACCCTCTTGGAACTACCGCCAAGGAGCTAGCCACGGGTGGGGGTTTAACCTCACCACAACCCAGTCCGCATTCTACCCGTGCGAAATAGGGTGAATCGCCGAAAGAAGTCAATATACCTAAGTACTCGCACGGGTAACCTACCGAGGGGTTGTACCACGCCACAGGTCAACTCCGGACATGAACCGCTTAAGCGTCTCGTTCCATGCTGCAGGGATAACCAAGCGGAGTTATCGTCGACCTTGACGGTTCAGATTAGTTACCGGGTGTTTTAAACCCACTATCGATGCCTTACGTGATGCAAGATGGAGATTCAAACAAAGGAAAGGACGCATTGAAACGGGAAACAGTTCAACAAGCAAGTACTTTATTTCACACACGTAAGCAGGCAAATAGGAACAAAAGCAGGCAAATAGGAACAAAGGAAAGCACTACGACCGAATAAAAGGGAATTATTTACAGCACAGTCACTTATACAGGATTTACTTTGCAAGACTGGCGCCACAAACACACATACAAAAGCCCGAAAAGAAAAGAAAAGAAGTGACTTCCCTCATGGACCGTCGAGTCCTCTCCTACTACCGTCAGCGCGGTCGCGCCTGGTAGCCTCCCACATGGCCGGCGAACCCTCGCCGGCACCCCTCGTCCAGACGCGCAGGTCCACCACAGGCCGCACTGCGGCGCCTCCTGTCAGCGTCTCCACCAACAGGCCGCACTGGGCCATGAGCGCGGGAACGAGAAAGGAGGAAGGGAGCGCTTTGGAGAGCGAGACCCAAGGAGAGAGACCGAGTCTTTTTGGAGAGAGAGCGAGAGAGATCGAGCCTTTTTGGAGAGAGAGCTGGTGCCTTTTTCGGAGAGAGCTACAGCCAACATGAGCCACGATCAGAGAGCGTGAGCCTCGCGTCCGTTTGCCCTTTTGTAAGGCGGGGCTCCACCCTTTGCCGCGCAGGGCTCCGCCTCCCTTCGAGGCGTTTCCAGAAAGCTCTCGAAGGGGGGCGTGCCCCCACTCCAACCACCTCACGTCTGGCCTCCATCAATGGGGAGGGAGCTGCCCTGCCCCCTTTCCATGTCAGCCTTGGCACCGCAGAGGGGTGCGCAAACCCGCGCACGAGCGCAGGTTTCTTTTTTGCCATTGTCGTTGGTTGGTTTGAGGTTGTTGGATCCAAAATAACGATATAGAAAGAAAAATGGCTAACTCAAAGCGTCGCAGCCCGGATGCATCACACATATTCCCCCTAAACAACAGGTGTGGACTAACTTCACATGAACTTAGCATCATAACTGATCTAAGGACCCTTTATGGTGTATTGCGAATTTCCACAGCCGTAACTATATATATATATATATATATATATATATATATATATATATATATATATATATATATATATATATATATATATATATATATATATATATATATATATATATAGCTGCGGTTGTGGAAATTCACAGAACACCATTCAGGTTCCTATAGATTAGTTATCTCGGTAAGTACGTGTTTTATAGATAGCCCTTTCCCCTAGTCTAACGGGTATTTAAATGTTCCTGCGCTGTGATTTATTATAATAGTTAGGTTTCCTTTTAATTTGTATTCACACCACCGCCAGCGCCACCGACATTACCGCCGACCACACCGCATGGCCCTTGCCTGCATTCGCTTCCTCCACCGGGCCAATCGTGGGGTTTTCTGCTCGATTTGGAGAGTGAGAGGAATGCGAGGGAGCATGCGCAGAAGGGCGTCCGGTGTGAGGAAGGCGGAACTCTGGGAGGAGCCACACGGTGGCTCTCGACCAATCGAGGTGAAGCGGTGGGCGGAGCCACGAAACTCCCCCGCTGGAGACTCCACCCAGAGGGATAGGAGTGCCCCGCCCACCGCGCGCCTGTCCAATTGGGAATGGACAGGGAATCGCATGATGCTCCGTGTCCAATGGGGGGAGCAAGCGGGGAGGAGACAAGACCCGACGAGAGACCTGAGGAGATTTGAGAAACCTGAGGACATTTGAGAGTTCTGAGGAGATTCGAGACTTCGGAGGAGACTTCAGAGTTCTGAGGAGATTTTTGGTGTGGAACTTGAAGGTTCTCTGGAAGGCGACCTGAGGAGATTTAGTCGGTCTGTTCTGGTCTCTCCCTCTCCTCCAGCTTCAGCGCTGCCTGCCCGCCTACCTGGACTTCTCCTATAACGACCTCGTCCCGGCTCCAGAGCCGACGGTCGTCCCTTTGCGCCTGGCTGGTACGGTGACACCAGCCCCCAAGAGAAGGGGACGTCCAGCCGCGCTACGTGGCCAGGTAGCCTGCCGCCCCTGGCTCTCACAGCCGGACTGTCCTCCTCGGCTGGAGAACCGTAATAAAGACCCAAGAAGGTCCATTTCTGTCTGGGTGTGTGTGTGTGTCCGTTTGTGGCGCCAGTCTGAGTAAGTAGTGAACTGCTTAAGTGTTTTGCTGTATATATCTGCATTGCCTTGCTTTCTATTCGGTGTAGCTCTGCTCTTATGTGTTCCCGAGTTCCCCATTATCATTTAATAAATATCGCCATTTGTTAAATGTATTCAGCTCGTCATGTCCATTTCTCGTATTGACTGAATGTGTCACATGTGAGAGATGAGATGGCAGTTGTGCCCCGGTAACAAGACAATCGGGCCGACGGAACTCGGCGATACAACCACTCGGCATCAAACATGGAACGGGCTCGCTTAAGGCGGTGATCGCTCCATGTGATTTACCCATTGGCGTATTTCGGTCCAAAAGAACCAGGACCCGACGACTCCAGACTTATCCAGGGCGACGATCTGTAATTCCGGGCGATCGAGCCGAGGCGGCCCCACTGCTCCATCGAGGGTCGTGCTCGTGGCGACGCTCCAGCGAAACTGTAACAATGTGTGTGTGTGTGTGTGTGTGTGTGTGTGTGTGTGTGTGTGTGTGTGTGTGTGTGTGTGTGTGTGTCTGTGCGTGTGCATGTGCGTGTGTGTGTGTGTATATATATATATATATATATATATATATATATATATATATATATATATATATATATATATATATATATATATATATATATATATATATATATATATATACTAGCGATACCAGTGCACATGCATGGGATAGCAGTACAACATAGCTGGAAGCAGACGACAGACCGTACACGGGGAATGACAAAAATACGCATTGTGCAAAATGCAAGTGGTACTATGGAACGCCAAGACTTCCCAAACATTGTCGGCATGTCCACTAAGTGCCATAGCAATTTCATAGGGATCGTGTGACGGAGAGCCAAGTTTTTATGTGCAAGCTTGGTATTATATATAATATATATATATATATATATATATATATATATATATATATATATATATATATATATATATATATATATATATTGTTGCGGGCCGGGGACCGGTGGCGAGAACGACCGCTAGATGGGGGAAGTTACGTAGCCTCTCACCAGACTCCCGGAATTGTAGGCCATCGCTCACGGATAATTCCGTGACGCGGCGGGTCGCCAAAACGACCGTGGACGCCAATACCTCCACTGTGTGGCATAGGGTCTTTTTGTCTGGAATCAATTTACCTAATTAACCACGCGGTTTAGACTACCGGGGAACCACGCCCTCGGTATGCCTTGCCGGAACAGGATCACTCTATCAACTACGGTAGTGTACCAACTACAAACTCCGGATCGGATGCAGCCGAGCGGAACTACCAAGGACGTACTGGCTTGAATGAACAGAATATCGGGAATAAAGACCCGGCTAAAACTCAGATCCGAACCATGCTGGACCAATGAAGGAAAAGACGAAAACGACTGGGAACATTTCTACAATTATTTATTGACAATCAACTTACAAAAGAAGGACACAGAGCAGACTTATGTGGGAATAAAACAGGCAAGATTTACAATGATCAAATAAAAACACTTCTGCAATTCTACTTAAAGACAGCGCCACGCACTCAGATGCACACTCAGACGAAAATAAACCCAGATGTATGGCAAAGGACCCCAGCAGCCAGAGAGGGAGGTGAGGTGAGGTCGCAGTTCTTTCGGGTACCTGAACGTTGGAAGGAAGGGATGCTCCGTGGTGCGGCACCTGTCAATGGTCGTGCGGCTAGGCCCATGGCCGCACATGTGTAGACCATGTCTGCAAAGGAGCCCGGGTCAAGTAGAGCGGAGTCCGAGGCAGGGATCAGGGCTGCAGACAGGACCCAACGAGAGACCTGGTTAAGGTCGGGTCGAGGTCTTCCCAGCTCTCTCACACTGAAAACGAATGACCCCCAAAGAGCGCAACGACTCAACGACCTTCCTCCTTTCTTTCGCTATCAGCTGACAAACTGTCTCACTCCAACGCTCTGCTCAAGACGACTCACTTTCTAGCTCACTCTTAAGACGACTCACTTTCCAGCTCACCAGACAACTCTGAACGAATGCTGTTGTAATTTATAGATCTCCTTCAGTGGGGAGGAGCCATGGTGAAGCCGACGTCACTGTTCACCCTGATTGGACGGGGCTTCCATGGCGCCGCCCTTTCTGGGCAGCATTTCGGCCATATCGGGAAGCCCGCCCACTCCGCATGTCCGGACTCGCCAAAAAGGTACCACACAAAGATTCTGCCTCGGAAAGCGAGTCGCCGGTTAGGTGAGTGGGTAAACACGCGCTTGTTCAGCCCATGCGAGAGTAGCACGCTAGATGAAGGTGCGAGCAGGCAGAGGGTACCGTGCGTCGTCGTGGATGGGATGTAATGATTTATTAATCTAACTAAAAAAACATCGCAACGCACCCCAGTGTCCTCCCACTACACATAAGGAGGGGCTCTATCTGCACATATACTTAATGGAATAACTAACTTCGGGACAACTGTATGTTTGTATGCATACGGTTCCTCGAACCGTAACAATATATATATATATATATATATATATATATATATATATATATATATATATATATATATATATATATATATATATATATATATATATATATATATATTGTTGCGAATTCGCGCCCGCCGGCGTGCGAACAGCCACGTAACTCGAATCGCGGCACATCGCCCACCGGACGGACAATTCAGTTGTGGCCCTCTCGGAACAACGCCGGGAGCGAGTCACGGGTAGGGGTTTAACCTCACCACGATCGTGCCAATTGCCCACCCACGCAGGATAGGGTTGCTCGCCGAATTCGATCTACCTAAGTACCTGCGCGAATGGCCGACCGGGCGATCGTACCATGCCACAGGCCGACTCCGGACACGAACCGCTTAAGCGGTCCGTTCCATGCTACAGTGATAACCGAGCGGTGTTATCGTCAGCCTTGACGGTTCCGATTAATTACCGGGATATTGCACCCACTACGAACCCCTTACGTGAAGCAGGATGGAGAGTCAATTTAAAAGGAAGGAGACGAAGCAGAGCGGAAACAGTTCAACAAGCAAGCATTTTATTCAGCGGCACACGGAAAGCACGTATATACAGCCACAATAATCAAAATGCACATAGAAAGCAAAGGAAGGGTTAAAACCGACTACACGCGTACACACGGCAACACTTACACAGTTTTACTTCACAGACGGCGCCAACACACATTTACACAAAAGCAAAAGAAAGAAGCCACCCTCACAGACAAGGAGGCAGACAGGCCCGTAGGCCAAATGTGCGCGGGACCTGGAATAGCGGCTTGGTCCGCGAGACCGGGGAGGTCTGACCCACGTCCTCGTGACGCATTGGCGGGCAAGCCGCAAAGTGTCCGCGCCGCTGTGCCCCGACTCCAGGCCCCTGGCGTGCTTGTTGGCACCACGTTTGGGGTGGGGGAGGAACGGGGCCCCCTTTAGCACTATCTCAGCACGGGGGGAAAGGGGAAATTGTTGATGCCCTGGGGAGGGAGTGGCTGGCTGGCTTGGTTCCCGTGACGAGACGAACGATCCCCCACACCGCAACCTCGTCGCCGACCGCCGTCCTCCTTGCCTCGGACCCGAGCTCCCTTGCCTGCAGCTCCACCGCGCGCACTGGACTCGACTCCACCAACGCAACGCTCCTTGTCTCCAAAAGCAACTTTTCGACGACACACTCTCCTCCTCGCTCAACTCCAGCTCCACACTCTCCTCCGACCTCAACTCAAGCCCCGAGTCGCCTTCCGCTCGCACCTTTATAGCTCTCAGGAGGCGCCGATATGCAAATTCCCGGATCAGGACGCGATTGGAGGTGGGCCCACACCGCCCCCCCCCCCGGTCAGCCATTGGTCGAGCAAAAATGGGCGTGAACCTCCCCTGATCCTAATATTTGCATAAACGGACCGAGATGGAATTCACCTCCACGCGCTTGCCCATTGGACGGAGGAGAAGTGGGCGTGAAGCATTCCTGATCCGAATTTTCCCCTCGGAAATGCCGCCATTCGCGCTCGTGGCTCGGTGCGTTTGGCACCAATCGCCGAATGGGCCCAAGACAGCCCGACGTTCAGTGTTCACAGGTGATGCGGGAATGGCCGTAGAAGCGATGATGTGGTATGAAGTTGTGAAGGTAAAGGCGAAGGTGGTGGTGTGGCGTTGTTGTAGTGTGGTTAGCGCTGTGGTGGGGATGGCGTGGTTGTTGAGATGCTGTTTGTTTGAAATAAAAGACAGAGAAAGAAAAACGCCTAACTCAAAGCATAGCAGCCCTGATGGATCACATAAATTCCCTCTATACAACGGGTTTGGGCTAACTACACATGTACCTATGGAGATATCTCACCTCAGGGCCCTTTATGATGTAATGCGAATTTCCACAGCCGTAACATTATATATATATATATATATATATATATATATATATATATATATATATATATATATATATATATATATATATATGTATGTATATTGTTGTGAATTCTGGCCCGCCTGGCGTGCGAGCAATTGCGTAACTCCAATCGCAACCGCGTCGCCCACCGGACGGACAATTCAGTCGTGACCCTCCTGGAACTACTGCCAGGAGCCAGTCACGGGTGGGGGTTTAACCTCACCATGATGGTACCAATTGCCCACCTGTGCAGGATAGGGTTGCTCGCCAAATTCGACCGACCTAAGTACCTGCGCGAGTAGTCGACCGGGCGATCGTACCTCGCCGCAGGTTGGCCTAGGATACGAACCGCTTAAGCGGTCCATTCCGTGCTACAGTGATAACCGAGCGGTGTTATCGCCGACCTGGACGGATGTGATTCTGTTTACCGGGTGCTTACACCCCTCTACCAATTTATTCCGCGATTCAAGATGGCACTTTCCAAAGGGAAAAAGACGATCAACGGGATACATTTCACAGAAGGACATATTGCACACACAACACAAGCAAGGCAGTCATGCAATATACAAGCAAGAAATAGAAAACAAAAGCAATACGACCGACTATAAGCAAGGATCAATTTACATGCAGTTACTTACACAGTTTCTACTTGGCAGGACACGGCGCCACAGCATGCATACAAAAACAAAGAAAAACCCTCCCCTCGGCAGGGAGGTAGACGGGGTTCGTAAACCTTTATGGCACGGGACCTGGAGGACTGAACGGGTCCTGTGAGACTGAAGCATCTTACCCGCGCCCTTGTGGCGCGATGGTGGGCAGGTCGCGACGTCGACTCCCCACGGCCTTGCGTAGCCACGCCTGACCTCGGGCCCGTGGCGTGGTCAGCAAGCTCTATCCGGCGTTGCTGCTGGTGCTTCCATGACCCATGACCAAACAAGCAAAAGACTGAAGGGCAGAAGGGGCTTCAGGACCAGAGAGAGAGAAGCCCAAAACAAAGAGTCCAAGCGAAGAGGTCCAAACGAAGGGAGGGAGAAGAGAAGCCCAAGGGGTGACCAGCGCCACGAGACCAAGAACGAACGAGCCAGCATGAACCGAGAAGAGACCCCGAGCCTCGCGTCTGTTCGCCTTTTGTAAAGCAGGGCTCTGCCCTTTGCCCCGCCCCATTTCTGGCTCCACCTCCCTTCTGGAAGCTTCCCAAAAAGGGGCGTGCCCTCTCGCTCCCCCCTCCCCGTGCTGTGCGGGGGACGAGGAAAGTCAGTTTTGGCTCGGGGCCAGGGAATTATTCCCCCAAAATCAGACCCTTCCTTTACATGACCTTTGACCCCCGCTCGGATCGCACCTCCCCCACACCAAGCGCGGGGAAGAACAGGCGGGAGAATCAGGCGGGAAAAAAAACCCCACAGGCTTCACGAGTGCTTTTTGTTCTGCCATTCTGAAGTGGTTGTTGAGAGCGACGTTGGTGGTGGTGGTTGTGGGGGTGGTGTGAGCGTGGTTGGCGTTGTGGCGTAGTTGGTGGTGGCGGTTGTTTGTGTGGAGGTTTGTTGCAATGGTGGCTCAAAATAACGATAGAAAAGAAAAACGGCTATCTCAAAGCGTCGCAGCCCGATGAATCACACGAAATCCCTTTAAACAATGGTGGGGAACTATCTGCACATAAACTTAGCGTCATAACTAATCTAAGGAACCTTTATTGTGTATTGCGAATTTCCACAGCCGTAACAATATATATATATATATATATATATATATATATATATATATATATATATATATATATATATATATATATATGTACCACAGGGTATTGATTTACTGTTTGACCCTGTGGTAGAAACTTGAAGTGCACGATGCTCTTGATGCTAAAAAAGGTGATGAGCATCACCTTGAACTTCAACTTCGACATCCTTGCTTTCTTTGGTCTTGGTGATGCCGGACTTTTCCACTGACAATTCTGCCGTTTGGTCTTGGAATCGTATTCGAATATCCACAATTCATCACCAGTAATAACTCTCCTGAGCAGGTCTGGATCGTCCTCATGGCACTCGATAATGTCTTGACAGACAGTGACTCTTTGCCATTTCTGGTCCTCGGACAACTACTTGGGGACCATCTTTACGCACACCTTGCGCATTTCGAGATTTTCAGTGATGATGCTCCAGACAGTGTCCTTATTGATGGAAAGTTACTCAGCAATCATCCGCACTGCGCGTTGATGATCTGCGCGCACCATCTGCTTCACACGCTCAATGTTGTCCGCCGTTCTGCTCGTTGAAGGACTTCTAGACCGTGGATCGTCTTCAACCTCCTCCCGTCCCTCTTTGAACCTCTTGTGCCATTCAAATGCACATGTCGGTGACATCGTTTCTTCCCCCGTCGACTTCCTGGAGCAATGCGGAGGATTCGGAAGGTGTTTTGCCAAGCTTGGCAAGAAATTTCAGATTGGCTCTCTGCTCATGACTCATAGCGCAACGACTCAGACTAGACAACGTGTACAGCACGACCTGTAAAAAAAAATCACAATGAGCGCAGTCAACCATCATCAATCATATATATTGCTAGAATGTTGCAAAAGACTGTGACGCAACCCGTTCATTCTAGTTGTGTAAGTGGAGCACAAAGCAGGCATAGTCTTGTTACTTTTTAGACGGACCTCGTACATATGTCTGTTATATATATATATATATATATATATATATATATATATATATATATATATATATATATATATATATATATATATATATATATATATATATATACATATTTAAATTAATATTTCGGCATGCCCCTTTCTTTGTTCCACCATCAGATTTTTGTTACTGCATGAAATGAAACAAGATTTGGCACATATACTAATGATATTATTGTCTTCCTCAAGAGGCCCCTCAAAATTTGTTTTGATGCATTTTCACAAACACCAACCGATTCCATTCAAATTCGGTACGATTATGGCTTTTGGTCAAACTTAGGTCATTGGCCATAAATGTTTTTACATAACACTTCCGATATTCGAAAAAAATCGATAAATCGATATCCCTTATGGGATTTTCCATTCAAATCCACTCAAGTTTAAGGTCTACGGGGGACGCAAATTTCCACTTTGCCCCAGGCACTGTTTACCTCCGCTATGCCAAGCTGTTAGGGTTAGGGTTAGGGTTTGGGTTGGTGTTCGTGTTAGTGTTAGGGTTAGGGTTAGCTACCCTAACACTAACCCTAACCCTAACAGCTAACCCTAACCCTAACCCCAACAGCTAACACTAACAGCTAACCCTAACCCTAACCCCTAACCGCTAACAGCTATTCAGGAAATTTGCAAGAAAGCCCGGGCAACGCTGGGCTTTATTGCGAGCCCGAGCAATGCCGGGCTTTACTCGTAGTATACATATATATATATATATATATATATATATATATATATATATATATATATATATATATATATATATATATATATATATATATATGAAGACCACAAGGGGAAAACTAGAGATGTCAGGATAAGTCAATTTTGAAGAAACTGAAAAACAAAGTTTCAAGACTTTGGTGGACTGTTTAATAACTGTCATATAGATTTCTCTTGCAGTAAAAGGAAGAGTGATCATTGGCCGATCAAATTAAGCATGCAGCATTTGCCAAGCTTCTGTGTTATTTAATTTAAGAGGAAAAAACGAATCAATGTTGCAAACTGACATCACTGGTTATTCCCTTGTTTAATAATTGGCATGCAATTTTAACCCAGGATGTGTAGCAAATCCATGCTTGTTGGTTATTAGCATACATTACATGACTTTGTTGATCACAGATTATATTTTTCAACATTAAACGGTCATTGCTTTTTTGTTTGATTGGTGTTCAACGCCATACTCAAGGGTATTTCACTTATATGACGACGGATTCTCCATTTCTTACTCCGTACTACTTAATATGATGGAAAACCGGGAGGAAACCAAGGATAAACCACCCCCGCGATAGCCGAAGTCACCTCATGTGACTCCCTCATATACCTAAGCAGGTTGATTGGGTGGTGGGTACATCGAATGAGGATGGGTACTCAGATGCGCTAACCATTAAGCCACGGCGTAGGTCCCATAAAAGTCACAATATAGGTTTGACCAGGCTTGAACTACGATATGCACCAACTACGGAGCCCATGATATAACCAAATAGGCCATTGTGGTGCTCAGAGTTTATGCTGGGAAAGTTTTACAACCTTTCATTTTTTAATTTCTCAACTCTGAATATTATGGTGGAACAGTTAACATGAATGAAAGGGGGATAACCAGGAGTAAAGTACTGACAACTCTGGGTTTCTACTTGTTCAGCTTTGACAACACTAGTTTTTTCATTGCACGGCTAAACTTTATACCATATAAATTATGTGACACCCCTGGTTATTTGTTAAAGTAATATTGTGAGAGGAAACCTGATGTTGCCAACTATTGGCAGGTGCAATAACCCTGAAATTTATAAAAAGTGACATCTCTGGTTTTCCCCTTGTGGTCTTCATGTGTGTATATATATATATATATATATATATATATATATATATATATATATATATATATATATATATATATATATATATATATATATATATATATGTATATGTATATATGTATATGTATATGTATATATATATATATATATATATGTATATGTATATATATCTCTGGTTTTCCCCTTGTGGTCTTCATATATATATATATATATATATATATATATATATATATATATATATATATATATACATACAGTTTCTATCTATATATATACATATACATATACAAATATATATATATATATATATATATATATATATATATATATATATATATGTGTATATATATATTTATATTGTTAAGGAAATGACCCTTAGTTGGCTACTAAAGATAGGATTCGCTCAGATCCCCCATTAAATGCATGTTTAGCTCGGTTGTTCGGTAAAAAGGATGTTACATATGTGTCGGGAGGTGTAGGATGCATGTTTCATTGTTCGTACAGTGGTGGTGTGCGGAGGGCTCCCTCTTCTTCCTTCCTCTCTCAGGACGATCGGCCCCGCCCAGTCGGCTGAGGAGGAGGAGTGGCTTGGAGAGGGAAGTGGAGCTAAGGGGAGGAGTTTGTCGGCTTCGTAAAGGAGCAGGAGCGAATGGCTTTGAGGGGTGAACGAAGACCTCGTGGAGTGGTTCAGTTTGGGGGAACAGTTGGTTTTGAGGCGTGCTCGGGTTTCGAGGCGAGAAGGAAAGGAAAAAAGTGGTAAGAAACTGAGAGGACGGAGGTGATTCTGCCGTGAGAGAAACGGCAGTCGGCTTTGAGAAGCGAGCGAACGAAAAAGAACTGTGGTGAAACTGAGCGCCGAGGTGGCGCCGATCGGCTGTACACGGGACAGCTGTGTCTGTTTTTCGTGAGGAATGAGCCGAAAGAAAGGCAGGGAAGGCAACAGAGAAACGACGAGTGTTGAGTCGCGATCTGCTGGATGAGCAGTGGCTTGGAAGCAAGCGAACGAAGGAGAGACAGTGTTGATTCTGCAGAGAGAGAAACTGAACCTGTGCACGTCGAGTCAGCCTATTTGGCAGTGGGAGAAGCAGCCTGCACGTCGAGTCGGCGATCGACTCTTATGAGGAGGTGATCGACAGGTTCAACCTGCGTCTAACCACGGAGCCTCCATCCTTACTCACCTCAAGGCTCGACACGTTTGCCGATCTGCTTGCCGGAGCCCGGCACCCCGATTTGGCCTTGTCTGGTGAACAGGCCAGGTCTGGACTTGTATGCTGGCCCTTGAGAGAAACCAGCTGGGTCCCATCGTCGATCTGGCGGTCTTGTGTCATCGACCTTACGCGGGGTCAGACCGCGCGGAGACCGCGTGCGGTGCGAAAAAGGAAGGCGAGCACAGTCTCGCCACATGGTGTGTTCGAGCTTGGGCTTGAATCCATGGACATCGGCTTGTTACAAGCGACATTCGTGCTTTTGACACTTTGCTCTCATCCACGAAACATCACCAAGTACTCTGTCTTGTCTGCATGCTGTCTGTCTGTCTTGTTTGCACGTTGTTTAAGGCATATCTCGGTAGGGACCCCCTCCAAACCTGTAATCCGTAGTTCCCTAGTTAAGAACGGGTTAAAGATTGTTAATAAAAACATTGTCGTGAATATTTTGCTTGTGTTGTGTTCCCCGATGTTCCCCAATAAATCTGGTTGGTTCGTATGAAGTTTCCGCTATGGATTAATTTGTGTCGCGTCGAGGAACGATCCGTTCGATTGGCATAGAAAACCAAAATGGTTACAGACTGGCAGAAAACGCTCGGGATCTGGCAAAACCAGTCTGTAACCAGGGTTCTATTTTCCCAACTGATAAGGTCCAGGATTACGTTGGTATCGCGATTGAAGACGCGTGACCCGAGGCCTGTGCCGAGCCAGCCGGCATTATAAACCCCGGAGACGGCCAGAGTGGGTTGAGAATCCCTCCGTCGCTGAATCCTTAACAATATACACACACACACATACACACACACACACACACACACACACACACACACACACACACACACACACACACACACACACACACACACACACACACACACACACACACACACACACACACACACACACACACACACCACCCCTGTCTTGTCCTTCCTTGGTAGTTTGTCCTTTAGCCCAATCAGGGCTGTCTTGAGAGTGAAGACCGGTTTTAAACTTACTCTCACTCCTGCCATTTTCAATACTCTGCCAATCCTCTGTGATACACCCGGTATAAAAGGAAGAACACAAAAACGCCTGGGTTGTTCTTTTGTTCTAAAATCCTCAATTTTCATCTGATTGACTTGAAATTTGAAGAGCATTTTCAGGTCAGGTCATTGAATTCAACTTACCATTAATTTTAAGGTCAAAAGGTCAACGCAGGCCTAATTTATAAAATTGATAGATAGCACCAAAAACTAAATATATCACTATATCTCAAAAAGTTGTGGACGAGTTATGACAAAAGAAGGTGGATGAGTTGAGTAGGTGACAAGAACAAGAGGATTTTATTTTGGTTCTGATCCAGCCCATCAGTGGGATACAAAACGTAAACTGTTCCACCTGGCAGAGCTATGTGCTCTACCGTGTACGATTCCACTTTGTGCTGTTTTGCCAAGTTGTCACTCATTAATTGCCAGAATCCTTCGGATTTCGGCAATTATGTTGGTCGGTTGTGTGTGTCATTCTGTGTGTCTGTCTGTCTGTTTGTTTGTGTGTTTGCTTACCCTGAAGCCGATTAATATGAAACCTTGAAAAGGCACATCCTCAGGTCCCCAGCAATATACCTGGCAAATTTCAATGAGATCGGACCAGTAGTTGTCGAGAAACAGCGGTCACACACACACACACACACACACACACACACACACATTGCTGGAATTATAGATACTAGTGCATGCCCGTAGGTGCGTGCCCGTACGTACGTGGCCGTACGTGCATGGCCGTACGTGCAAAAAAAAAAAAAAAAAAAAAAAAAACTTTAAAACCGCGTGCCAGAAACAACAACCACACAGGCTGTTCCTTCGCTCTTGCATGCCCGTACGTGCGTGGCCGTATGGCGTACGTGGAAAAAAAACTTTCAAACCGCGTACCAGAAACAACAACCACACAGGCCATTCCTTCGCTCTCGCATGCCCGTATGTGCGTGGCTGTACGTGCAAAAAAAAATAAAAATAAAAATAAAAAACTTTCAAACCCTTGGAAAACAGCTGTTTCCCTTGGGAAAATTCAAACCTTGGGATTAATTAATAATTTGAACAAATAATTCAAACCTTGGGAAAAAACATCTTTCCAACCCTTGGGAAACAACTGTTTCCCTTGGGAAAATTCAAACCTTGGGATTAATTAATAATTTGAACAATTAATTCAAACCTTGGGAAAAAACAGCTTTCAAACCTTGGAAACAGCTGAAACAGATGAAGAACGATATCAAACCTTGAAAAGGCACAGACTCAGGTCCCCAGCGTCAATTGTGATGTCATATCAAACGACGAAGAAGAAGAATTGTGACGTCAATCGTGCAAAAAAAAATAAATAAATAATTGTGATGGCATTCGTGACATCATTTGTGATGTCATAGCACCGTGTTCTCTCATTGGTTAGCAAATAAATGTCTGTAATTTGGGAACCGCTTGTCCGATAAATATCAAACCTTGAAAAGGCACATCCGCGGGTCCCCAGCAATATTCCTGGCAAGTTTCAATCAGATCGGCCCAGTTGTCTTCGAGAAACGGCGGTCGCAGACAGACACACATACAGACAGACACACACAGAGATTGCTGGAATTATATATATATATATATATATATATATATATATATATATATATATATATATATATATATATATATATATATTAGACCATCGATACAGTTATGGATTTCAGAATCGGATCTGACGAATGCATTCAAATCCTCAGACAGTTATTTCTATAAATGCATGTCCATTGTCCAGGATAGGCCAATCCCCTTGTCTGGTGGGATTCTAACTTTGATGCATTGGAGAAGGATATAGAACATAACAGTTTCCCTTTCTTATGGGATGGCCTTTTTCTCTTTACGACACGTTCATGCACGCAATAGATAGTCGTTAGCCCAACGGAGGCTCATTTTCCATCGGTCCCTTTCCATCGGGACCCATTGGCTTGGAGGTGGACGATTTATTTACACCCTGGATTTACAGGCCATTTGATTAAGCACACCGTGCCCTTTTCCGGAATGATTATTCTGATGGTCAAATACGACTGTGGATCATTTACCTCAACCACCTATCATTCATTGATGTTCAACACCCACCTCTCTTTCACCGACGTTGAGGTCTACCTTTTTCCATCGACGTCTGATGCCCCGTTTGGCAGCTCTCTGGATGCTGGCTGGCTCTTGTTTGTGTCGGGCTGAACGAGGAAGGAATGATCGCGAGATTGACGGTTGGTCATGTGCAGCGATGCGCCAATCGGCAAGATGGATTTGGCTGAAGTCTGCTTGAGGCTCGGCCCACACTGATCACCTATAAAAAGGATGGGAGGACCGCTTTCCAGTCAGTTGGTGACAATTCGTGAGAGTTGGTGAGTGGGTGACAGTTGTTGACAGTTGGTGACAGCGAGGTACAGCTCCTCACAGCGCCTTACAGCTTCTTAAGCTTCTTACAGTTGTTCGTTGGTTACGGCTCCTGATAACTCCTGACGGTGGGTGACGGTTTAGTTGGACTGTTCCTGCTGGTTCTGCTCATACCTGATTCTTGGCGTCCCTGGTTCCTTGGGGTGACGTCAATTGGTGTTCGAGCCTGTTTGCGAGTGGGTACATGGCGAGGCAGGGCACTGGCAGCAGACCAACGCACGCTCACACATTTTGGGACATTTTATTGGACGCATGACGACTTCTAACTTGGTAAGCTGAGACCGGATTTCTTCCCCCCCTCCCCCCGCCCCCCAAATGATTTGCTGGGTCCCGTTGTCTCGTGTTTGATTGTTAAGTAAGGGATAGTGAACAGCATCTGCTCTTTGTCTATTTTTCTATCAATGCCTGTTAAATTCTTCATTTGTTTGACTTGTTTTTTTTGTACACCTTGTCGAGGCTCTTATGACAGTTAACACACAACACACAGCAAGGGGGGCATGAGACAAGAGGGGCAGGAGTGAGAAAGACAAAACAGTGGGGAACAGAGACATTAGGAGATCTGTGGAAGGGAGAGGGATGGGGTGGGGAACATGGGAAATAAAAGATGGACATTACAGGGACTTTCAGGAAGGAAAGCAGGGAATTTGAAGGAAGTGGGCTTGGGTGGATTATCGGGGGTAGAAAAGATTGAGGATTTGGATGGGGGATGATAAGAGGTGGTGGTGAACAGCTGTTTTGAAGGCCTGGGGGGAAGAATGGGATTGAATAGAGTGAGGGAGTTTATTCCAAAGGCGGGAAAAAAGAGGAATGAAAGAGTGAAGGTGAGCAGTGATTCGTGATTTTGGTAATTTTACCAGAAGGGGGTTGTTGGCGGACCTTGACCGCCCTGCGGAAATGTGGTGGGGACAAATCGCAGAGAGAGCAGGGGGGAGGCTGGAGAGGAGACGGCAGAAGACGGAAAGACCACCGACCAGCCTGTGGTGAGAGAGTGAGAGGCCCAAAGACTCAGCCTCATCGCGGGAGATGCCAATGATCCGAAATGCCTTTGTTTCCACAGCGTGAAGCCGAGAAAGTTGGGAGGCAGGAGCACCACCCCAGAGGAGAGAGTCAGTACTCCATCAGGCTGCAGACGAAAGCTTTGTAAGTGGTCAGGAGCTCAGGTGGGGCGAGGAAGGACTTTGCACGATGGAGGATTCCCAGTCGGGAACTGGCTTTGGAGGCCAGGTTTGAAATCTGGCTTTCCCAGGAAAGGTCATGGCAGATAGTGAGACCCAGAAGCTTAAAAGAAAGGACTTTTCCAGAGGATTGTTGAGAAAGTGGATGGGGGGGGGGTTCTAAACGGTCCTTTCTGAGAGAGATAGTGAGAGTGTGAGATTTGTCCAGATTGAAGGACATGTTCCATGTGTTGGACCAGTTTGTGATTTTGTTGATTCGAATTCATCTATCTACACTATAAGGAAATAAAAAAACTCCCGTCCAGACATACATACCACCTGGATGCCTCGGGCAACAAACACCGCCTGGATATGTCCGGAGCAAAGCTGGCCGGAGACAAACACCGCTCGGACACGTCCGGAGACAAACTCCTGTCCAGACATAAACACCATCAGGACATATCCGGAGACATACCCTGCCCGGACACATCCTGAGCCAAGTTGGCCGGAGACAAACACTGCTCGGCCACATCCGGAGAGAAACTCCCGTCCGGACATAAACACCACCAGGACATACGTCCTGACAAACACTGTCCAGACATAACCACCGTCCGCATATGTCCAGAGAAAGAGACAGACAGACAGTCAGACAGAGAGAGAGAGAGAGAGAGAGAGAGAGAGAGAGAGAGAGAGAGAGAGAGAGAGAGAGAGAGAGAGAGAGAGAGAGAGAGAAAGAGGAGGGGAGAGTGAGAGAGGAGATGCGGGAGGAGGGCACTGCACTGTATTGAGAGGGGGGTAGAGCAAGGATGAAACAAAGACAGAAAGAGAGGGGTGGGTGTTGGGGGTTCGCAGAAAGAATATGTTATGCTTTATGAACAACACACACACACACACACACACACACACACACACACACACACACACACACACACACACACACACACACACACACACACACACACACACACACACACACACACACACACACTTGGCCGATATGGGCAATTTTTTGGGAATCAGCAGGTTGGAGTCAGTGTGATTATCAACTACAGGACTGACTGTATACAACCCAGAAACCTTCGGTAGCTTTCACAGAAAAACGAGGTTGCATTTATAAAGACGTTTAAGGGAGATGTTCACAAACATTATTCTTTATAAACAGCTGTGTGGGACGGGTGGAAAAAAATTTGGCTCGGTAATTTAGAAAACATTAATACGGCAAACGGCTCGGAAATTGGGTGTTATTTCACAACTCGCTCAGGGTGACGGAACACGAACCACTCGCTCAGGGTGACGGAGCACGAACCACTCGCTCAGGGTGACGGAGCAGGAACCACTCCCTCTGGGTGACGGAGCACGAACCACTCCCTCTGGGTGACGGAACACGAACCACTCGCTCAGGGTGACGGAGCACGAACCACTCGCTCAGGGTGACGGAGCACGAACCACTCTCTCAGGGTGACGGAGCACGAACCACTTGCTCAGGGTAACGGAGCACGAACCACTCGCTCAGGGTAACGGAGCACGAACCACTCGCTCAGGGTGACGGAGCACGAACCACTCGCTCAGGGTGACGGAGCACGAACCACTCGCTCAGGGTGACGGAGCACGAACCACTCGCTCAGGGTGACGGAGCACGAACCACTCGCTCAGGGTGACGGAGCACGAACCACTCGCTCAGGGTGACGGAGCACGAACCACTCGCTCAGGGTGACGGAGCACGAACCACTCGCTCAGGGTGACGGAGCACGTACCACTCGCTCAAGGTGATGGAGCACGTACCACTTCCTCAGGGTGACGTGGTGCGGCAAACACGTCCGCAGAGTGAACGATTCGCTCAGAGCGACGCAGCGCGGTACTGCGGTGAACAATGGATGCTCGGCATGTGGCTTAAGCACTCATGCAAGCACTCCAATTAAATGGTTGATAAGGAACGGTTGGCCAGGCTATTGCTGCATACAATAAAGGATCCCTTTAACTTTGAAGCCCGTCTTCACCAAGCACGTGGCAGTTAATTAAATTTAATGAATTAATGAAATGAAATGACTTTTTCTTTTTAACAGATTTGCTTTGATTCCCTGCAGAGCACATCACGAAACCTCCAAAAATATGGACATAGACCTGGCAGACGCTATGGATAGGCAGTCCCTCTGCGGCACAGGTCGCGAGGCTTAGCAGTGAATGCATTTAATCATACAGCTCAATGAAACTGGTTCCGTGAAATAAACACACACACTACATTTTATTTGTGTAGAAACATCATTTTGAAAGTCCCATATTGCTTAACACCACTTTGCGCTATGTGTGGGGTAATGAGAATAAAGAGCGGCGTGCAGACTTGCACACTGACACAGTTGGATTACAATAGCCTCTCCCATCTCTTCTGGACTGGTCTTGGCTAATCAAACCACAAAATTACAAATATAAACCATGCAATAAAAATGCTAAACTGTTTTCAGTCCTATTTACAAAGCATCTAATGCTGGATTTGCAACCGTTTCAATTGAATACAGAAATACTGCTCAGTCATTATCATGTCCAAGCAGCTTCCTGGTGCATCTTTGTGCAGATAATTATAATTTGTAAGAGAACAAAATGTGAGCTTTTAAACAAGCCATATTTCCAACACTGCATGATTGGAAAAATTGTAGTACTATACAGTGTTACTCATAAATATCACTTTTTCATATGGGTTTTGTTTTCATAATAAAATCATTGAACTGCCTGCATTTATTCAAACCCCATTTTGTTTTCTTTACATTGAGTGAAGGTTAGTGGAAGAGCTTGGATATAAATCACATGTAGAATATATAAAATTTGTACACATCATTGTACTTTGTCATGGATTACAAGGACATTGAGGAAATAATGGGCAAAAGCGCATGATGGTGTGTGCTATTCAAATTTTGGAATCCCCACGTAAGGATGCAGAAGTTTCACATGAGGACACAGATAGGCCAACAAGCCATGAGTATCTGTAACTTGAGATGGCCTTTTGCATGGCAGCCATTTTCAAATCCCTGCTTTAACAGGCCTGTACAGCCTTAACAATTCGTTAGTCACGACAGTGGTGGGAATGGAAATAAAGAAATAAATAAATTCCAAAGGTTTTCTCCACAGATCTTTTGTTAATAGCTCGCTCAAAATGTCCTCAACCTTCATTTGGTCTGCCACATGAAAGCTACCTTGAGTTAATCATTCCAGGAATCCATTCGTCTCCCTCAAGAAATGTGAGGTTCAACACATTCTGACGCAAAAAAATATGTATAGACTGTATATATATGGTATGTATTGACAAGTAAAATACTATGTACAGATAATTTTATGACACGAAGATACAGAGATACAGAAATTGCAGAGATACAGAAATGAAAAAATGAGCAGGGATGAAGTTTTCGTGAGTGCTCAAGTGTAGATACGTACCAAAGCACATCAAACCCACTGTTGGCACACACTCTTTCAGGCAGGTAAGATGTGTGCAGAGGATCAATCAGGCCAAGAGTGGGCCTTATAGCACGGCTTGCAATACCTAGGATGGAGATTATTAATTCACAGAATTATCAAAACATTTGATGAGAACAGTAAATAAATAGATCAACAGTAATCTAACCCTGTCTCTCATCATGACCAGCTGAGATCATCACCAACATCTTTACAAGCTATGGGTTGATTGGAAAGGGGTAGCTGGGGAGAAATCAACCAATGAGGACTATCCTCCTTGCTGAAAACTCAAAAACAAAACAATAAAATTACCCCCGTGTGGGGGGTGACGGGCATCTCTATAATGTTTTTTACTATCATAATCGATGAACCGTTGCCAGATATCTCCTAAAATGACAGACAAGATAGGTTTTGAAAATGGCGACTTTCACATCTTTCGTGACTTCGTGACCTTGACCCTGACCCCGAATCCGGGAAAAAATATGTCGTTGGGTATCACTCATCGACCTCTACCCACATACCAAATTTCATCAAGATCGGAAGTAAAAAGTTTTTTTTGTACCGGGAGGTGTTTTTGACCATCTTCCAGGTAACGTGGCGGCCAAACGGGACGGAAATTCAAAAATCTGTCCAGTTAGATACAAGATAATATTTTTTACTATCATAATCAACAAACAGTTGCCGAATATCTTGTAGAGTGGCAGACTAGATAGGTTTTGAAAATGGCGATTTTTATAACTTACGTGACCTCGTGATCTTGACCCCGACCTTGAACCCGGACAAAAGTTATATCGTTGTGCAACACTCATCGACCTCTACCCACAAACTAAGTTTTATCAAGATCGGAAAGAAAAATTGTTGACGGACGGATGGACGTACAGACGGATGGACGGACGGACATTTGGTCCGGCTTTATTAGGTCATCTCGGTATAGATGACCTAAAAACTGATTTTCAAATAAAGATGGCTTCCATCCATGTGATTTGAAGTGTTCTGCCACCAGAAATAAAGATACTTTTTGAGATTTCCTTTTCATTATTACATTCTGAGTCAGGTAAGAAGACAGTCAAGTTGCCCAACAACAATATAAACATCGAATTTTCTTTTTCATTGCAATTCAAGTCACTTAATTGCCATTTTCGAAAGTCAGTTATTATCAATGACCATGTCAAAAAAACTATTTCAGTCATGAGTTTTAATAAACGGGGTTACACGATCTATCACCAGTGGTACAAAGAACTCTCACATGAAAACCGCCCTTGCCTGGTTCATTTCCTGACCACAATCATTGGCCAGTCGTCAACGGTGTTGCCACATGATCCCCTGATTCTGACACCAACCTCAATGTCAAAGCTCCCACGATCAAAATGTCAAATAAAACGAAGCAACCTCAGTCTCGGACAGATTAAAGTTAAGACCATTCTGTGCTATCCACAATCCTGGAAACCAACATTTTCGATTCACGCTTCACTTGATGCACTTTTGGTGCACAAAGCGTTTCAATGAGTTTTTTTGTGCTGCCCATTCAATAAATCAATGACCTTATCAAACAGTCGGGTTGGTTTTCCTTCAATCATTGCCATCACTTAGCCAGCCACGCAATGTGTGCACTCTTGCCCAAGATGTGCCCCCAATACTTATCAGCCGTTACCCACTACTCGTCAACAGTAATTTGTGCTTTAATGTGATGTTATTCATCTCAAGTCAACACAAAGTTCCAGCGAGCAGTAAAATGACATATATACAGAGTGCATGATCAAGATGTATAAATACCCACTCTTCCCTCTCCTTGCTTCGCCCCTGCTACTCTCACTCATGGCTTCATCCCCAACCCACACCCTCCCGGCCCCTCTCCTTGCTCCTTTCCACATTCCTACACCCGATCAGCAGCTCCTCTTCTCCTCTCCCTAACTGTGTGGACCTCAAACATCCGAGACCTTCACTCCAACACACAGATCTCACAATCCAGGCCATTGCCGATAAACCAGATATCATCTGCTTAACAGAATCTTTCCTCTAACAGGACGTCCCTGACTCTTTCTAGTCTCTCCCTGGCCATTGTCTCCTCCGGTTTGATAGACCTGAACCCCGTTCTGGAGGTGAAGTCGCACTGTACATCAAGAACTCCATTTCTTACTCTTTGTGGACTGCTCTTACACCTCCCAAACCCCAGGAGTACCTCTGGCTGCGACTTCCCCTTTGCTCCCACCTCATGTTTGTCTATGTGTAGTACCATCCTCCTAACAGTGAGACTCCATCTGCATCTCTCTCTGACGACATCTCTCTCTGGACCAACTTTTAAGCACTCATCCCAACTCTCTCTTCCTCATATGTGGTGATTTCAATTGTCACCATGCAACTTGGCTGGGTGTGGGGACCTCTCTCACTAGCCATTGCACTTCTCCAAAGGACTTCCGTGACTCCATGGGACTGACCCAATCTGTAAATTTTCCCACCCAGATTTCTGTCAATGGAAAATCCTCACTTTTGGATGTGGTGATGACTTACTTCCCCACCAATATGTCTTGCTCTTCTTCTGCCCGAATTGGTTCATCTGAGCATGTGCTTATGAAGGTGAACATCTCTCTGGCCATTCTCAGAGAAGAGCCGCTGTGCCAGTGAGTCTGACTGTTCACTCAGGGAAACTGGCAGGGAGCGCAAGCAGCCATCGTACTTCAGAACTGGTATCCTATATCTACCGCCCCTGATATTAACACAGCCTGGGAATTCTTCCGCCGAAAACTGCTCTCCCTTATGCACAGATTCATCCCATCTCATATTCAGTTATCTTACCCATCCTCCCACCAATAATACAATGAATCCTGTGGTTGAGGCAGTTGCCTTGAAATAACTTGCATTCTCCTACTGTAAGGCAAATCAGATCAAAGGCAACCTCAGATCATTCCACAAAGCCCGCAACAAGTGTTTCTACCCTCAGGAGAGCCAGAAAACAACATCCATCCAACTTCAAGATTGAACTTTCAAACTAGTCTCCCTCTTCCAACACCTTTTTTTTTTTTTTTTTTTTTTTTGTATACCTTGGTCGAGGCTCGTATGAGAGCTAACACACAACTCACAGCAAGGAGGCATGAGACAAGAGGGGCGGGAGTGGAAGGGACAAAACAGTGGGGAACAGACACATTAGGTGAACTGTGGAAGGGAGAGGGATGGGGATGGGGATGGGACGGGGAACATGGCGAAGAGAAGATGGACATTACAGGGACTTTCAGGAAGGAAAGCAGGAGAAATGAAGGAAGTGGGCTTGGGTGGATTATCGGGGGTAGAAAAGATCGAGGATTTGGATGGGGGAAGATAAGAGGTGGTGGTGAACAGCTGTTTTGAAAGCCTGGAGGGAAGAATGGGAAAGAATAGAGTGAGGAAGTTTATTCCAAAGGCGGGAAAAAAGAGGAATGAAAGAGTGAAGGTGAGCAGTGATTCGTGATTTTGGTAGTTTTACCAGAAGGGGGTTGTTGGCGGACCTTGAGCGCCCTGTGGAAATGTGGTGGGGACAAATCGCAGAGAGAGCAGGGGGGGCAAGGCTGGAGAGGAGTCGGTAGAAGACAGAAAGACCACCGACCAACCTGCGGTGATTGAGTGAGAGGCCCAAAGACTCAGCTTCATTGCGGGAGATGCCGATGATCTTAAATGCCCTGGTTTCGACAGCGTGAAGCCGAGAAAGGTTGGAGGCAGGAGCACCAGCCCAGAGGGGAGAGCAGTACTCCGTCAGGCTACGGACAAAAGCTTTGTAAGTGGTCAGGAGCTCAAGAGGGCCGAGGAAGGACTTAGCACGACGGAGGATTCCCAGTCAGCAACTGGCTTTTGAGGCGAGGTTGGAAATGTGACTTTCCCAGGAAAGGTCATGGCAGATAGTGAGACCTAGAAGCTTGAAGGAAAAGACTTCTTCCAGAGGATTGTTGAGAAAGTGGATGGGGGGGTTTTGTAAACGGTCCTTTCGAAGAGACATAGTGAGAGTGTGAGATTTGTCTGGATTGAAAGACATGTTCCACGTGTTGGACCAGTTTGTGATTTTATCCAGATCTGCAGTGAGCGAAGAAGCTGCTGCTTGCCGGTCTGAGGGATGACAGATGGTACGGCAGAGGGTGGAGTCGTCGGCAAAGAGAAATAGAGGATTTTCCAGAGAGTCCGAGAGATCATTGATGAAAACCAGAAAAAGAACAGGGCCCAGAACGCTACCTTGAGGAACTCCAGCCTGCACAGGAAGAGGGGATGAAAGAACTCCATTTAGGGCCACACGTTGACTGCGACAGGAGAGGAAGTCTGCGAGCCATGAGTGGAGATGGCCTTGAATACCATGGGAAGAGAGTTTGGTGAGTAGGGCAGGGTGCCAGACTGTGTCAAAAGCACGTGATATGTCCAGGGATACGGCTCGGATTTCCTGTCTGGCATTGAGGACCTCCATCCATTGATAGGAGAGCAGAAGCAGCATATCCAGGGTAGAGTGACCTGGTCTGAAACCAAATTGATGATTGGAAATCAAGCCATTGGAGAAGAGGAAGGATTTCATATCTGAGGCGATGATGGATTCCATCACCTTGCTGATGATTGGGAGAAGGCTGATTGGTCTATAGTTACAGGGATCTGTTTTTGCACCTTTTTTATGCAGGGCAGTGATGTTAGCAGATTTCCAAGCAGATGGCAGATGACCTTGGGCAAATGAGAGGGTGAATAGAACAGAGAGAGGGTGAGCAAGAGCAGAAGAGCAGGCTTTGAGGGCACGTGGGCTGATGCCGTCTGGACCGGTTGCAGAATCTGACTCGAGGTTTAAAAGCAAGCTCTCCACCTTGTCAGGAGAAAAGGATACAGAGTCCAGGGACAGTTGGGTGCGACTGGGTAAAGTGGGTAGAGATAGAGATGGGTTTAGGACACAAGATTTAGCTGCAAACACCGAGTTTAGACATTCAGCTTTATCACGTGTGGAATCAGCAGTGCGGCCATTTGAGGTAAGGGAGGGGATGGAGGGGGAACATACACCAGAAACAGATACATACACCTGGTGGTGCCTTGTTAAATCTGTCTCTGATGTATGCTCCCTTCCATCTCTTCCCTCTCTTCAAATGGCACCACAGACGGCTCTGCTCGTGACAAGGCCAAATGCCTCAATTCTGTGTTTGCTTCCAAATATTGTGGCCCCAACCCCTCTCTCTTTCTGTACCCACCCCTTCCCAGTCACACCCAATTGCTCCTTAACTGTACCCAAGAAGGTGGATAAGTTTCTGCTCAACTCTGATTCTGCAACAGGACCAGACAGCATCACTCACGTGTCCTAAAAACCTGCTCTGCTGCTCTTACACTTCCTCTCTCTGTCCATTTCTTCCTGTCATTTGCTCTCGGAACTCAGCCCACATGACTGCATTACATAAAAAAGTAATGCCTGGTGTAGTGTTGGCTTCATGGTTATGGTGGTGGGCTTGGGATCGTAGGATCCTGAGTTCAAATCCCCCTTGGCTGTTAAATTAATACCAGGTGGGGTTGACTGCCTGTCAATCTTCCGAGGTCGGCAAAATGAGTGTCAGCTTGCTGGTATCCTGTGTCGGAGTGGCAACCCATCTAGGATTGTTGCCACTAGCCAAGGAGACTGCTTCGGCAGCACCAATGCTCAGCACAGAGTATGGTCTCAATGGATGGATGGATGGATGGATGGATAAAAAAGGTGTAAATACAGATCAATTAGCCTACTTCCAATCATCAGCAAGGTCATTGAATCCATCTTTGCAGAAAATCATTTCTTTTCTCCAATGAAGTCATCTCAGATCATCAATTCCAATTCAGACCAGGCAACTCTACCTTGGACATGCTGTTTCTACTCTCCCAACAATGGACCCCAAGCAAAAATCGCATTCCTCTCCTGAAGTAATTCTCTGCAGATTACTGTTGTGGGACCTGTTACCAACTTTAGTATATGAGAGTACGACTCTCATATACTATAGTTATAACTGCTGCATTTTTGTCTGCGCATGATGGAGGCCGTCAATGTCAGACATGAGATCAAGGACTTCTCTCTAGACATATCTCGAGCTCTGGATACAGTCTGGCATCTTGCCTTGCTCTCCAAACTCTCTGCCTATGGAATCCAAGGCCAACTCCACTCTTGGATGACTGACTTCCTCCACTCTCATTGCCAACATGTGGCACTCAATGGAATCCTTTGATCTCTTCTCCCTGTCAAGGCTGGATTGCCCCAAGGCAGTGTGCTAGGCCCAAATCCCATTCATAATCTTCATCAATGATCTCTTGGATGATTTGTCCACCCTCTGCCATGATATTCCTCAACCTTCAGACACATAGGCATTAGCATCTTCCCCTTCGTCATACCTTGATAAAATCAAACAATAGTCAACACTTGGAATATGTATTTTAACTCTGAGATATATATATATATATATATATATATATATATCTCTATCTCTATCTCTATCTCTATCTCTATCTCTATCTCTATATCTCTATCTCTATATCTCTATCTCTATATCTCTATCTCTATATCTCTATCTCTATATCTCTATCTCTATATCTCTATCTCTATCTCTATCTCTATATCTATATCTCTATATCTCTATATCTCTATATCTCTATCTCTATCTCTATCTCTATCTCTATCTCTATCTCTATCTCTGTCTCTATCTCTATCTCTATCTCTATCTCTATCTCTATCTCTATATCTATATCTATATCTCTATCTCTATCTCTATCTCTATCTCTATCTCTATCTCTATATCTCTATCTCTATCTCTATCTCTATATCTCTATCTCTATCTCTATCTCTATCTCTATCTCTATATATCTCTATCTCTATCTCTATCTCTATCTCTCTCTCTCTCTCTCTCTCTCTCTCTCTCTCTCTCTCTCTCTCTCTCTCTCTCTCTCTCTCTCTCTCTCTCTCTCTGTCTCTCTCTCTCTCTCTCTCTCTCTCTCTCTCTCTCTCTCTCTCTCTCTCTCTCTTTCTCTCTCTCTCTCTCTCTCTCTCTCTCTCGGACCATACAGCAAACTCTACCATCGACTTTCTCAACAACCCTCTCAAAGAAGTTGTCGCTCAAACTCTTGGGTCTCACTCTCAGCCATGATCTCTCTTGGGCAAACTACATTTCAGAGTTGGCCTCCAAAACCAGTTGCTGACTGGGCATCCTCCATCATGCAAGGTCCTTTCTTGGCACAACTGAACTCCTATCCACCTGCAAGGCTTTCATCTGCAGCTTAATGTAGTACTGCTGTCTCCTCTGGGATACCCTCCCCAAAATACAGAATCACTGCTCAGCTACACTCATTTGCTCCTCTTTTTCCCCACCTGTGAAACCAATTTCTATATTCTGTCTCTGTCTCTCTGTCTTTGCAACTGATGCAACTGTGAAACCAACTTCTATATTCTCTTTAATCTCATTCTTCCCTCCAGGTCTTTGATACATCAGTTCACGACCATCTCAGGTCATCCCCCATCCAAAACTATGATATGTTCTAAACTCGTTAAACTACTCTATCCCCCAAATTTTGATTCTGTATCCATCTTGTCCACCCATTGCAATGTCTACTACCTCTCATCGTTACTCACGTCCCTTGTTTGTCCGTCTCCGTCTATTTTATCCCTTGGCCCTGCTGTTGGCATTTCCCCCTTCTCTTTCAGGGTCTTGATGCATTCAGTGTTCTAGCTCTTCCATGAGCCCTGACTCCATACAAAAAAGAGAGTTTGGCAATTAATTGCCAGTGTGTTCTCCTCTGGCTCGCCAAAAGATTTGCATAAACAATGCTGCTACAATCACCAAAAATCAATCGAAATATATCACTTATTATATACAAAACATCGAGTGCAAAGTGGGTATTGAAAATAGCGCACCTGTTTTGGCTTTTAGAGGTTCATGATCAAATACTGCAACACCAGTTGTTTCACTCCCCGTGCCTGTGGTTGTCGGTACTACACGGATATAAAATAAAATAAGTAAAAACATGCAATCCTCTTTAGTCTCCCACCAGTGCAATTGCCTCTCAAAGTTCAACCCAGCTTGCTATTCCCTTCTGACCTTTAACTATCGTGGTAATCTCATACCATACCATCCCTCATATTTACAATCTCTCCTCATCTCATTAGCTATATTCCCTCTTAATTTTTTTTTGTTAATTTGGACTAAGAAATATATTTATTTATTTATTTATTCATAATCGGCTCACTGTTCTACATATTGTTCTGATTATTCGGATGTACCATTCACTCTTATAGAGTGTCGGTGCGGCTAAAGCAGTTTCCCTGCAACGTGCTATACTGGGTGGTTTGCCATTGCCTTCTCAGCAGTATTTAGGGCAGGATTTTGGAACTTGGCCAGGGTGCCGGCAATGGCTCGCCGACTCTTCACAAAGGACACTGTGGGATCTTTGACGTCCACCAACTAATGCCGGCAGATGAAACACCCAGATTATCGCTTTAAGGACTAAAGGACACATGTGTCCCTAAACTTTAAAGTGGTGTATCTCGGATATTTTCCCTGCAATTTCGGATTAATTTATGTTTATACATTGGCAAACATTGAAGCTAACACTGGGCAAGAGCTTTTGTTGTTTCCATAATTTTACTTGTTTTTTGTTGATGAGAAAAACGAGTATTTTTTGTTATGCACACTCATGAATTTCAACAAAAAAAATTGAAAGTTAGCCAAACTGATAGTAAAATTGGACTTGCAGCCAAAAATTACTTTCAAGTTGCTCATGGTCCTTAAAGGGTTAATGTCCATCTGAGGGATGACACTCGCATTGATGAATCACCCTGCCTGTGATACACTGGGATGACTGTTTATAGCTGCGTCAGGATTCAAACCCAGGCTAGACAGCTTAGAGCGGAGTGCACGGACATCTAGGCCATCCTGCCAGGCTGTTCTTCATGTCAGAAAAACTTTTTAAAAATACTTTTCTGAAATTCAAAATTATCAAATGTAAATAAGCAAACTCAATGGCTGTCAGATTAACCAAGTGAGGGGATTTGTTATCTCAAGTACATACTGGCAATAAGTGGCTTGAGGGAAAAGTTAATGGGTTTTCCCTTTCCAATCGGTGCATTCACATAATCCATGAAATCAGCATCTGGACTTGACGTGTACAAATTTGCCACTTTGCACGTGTCAATGACGGAACCACCTCCTACAGCCACGTACGCATCAAAGGCACCTCGGCGTGCAAAGGCTATCGCCTTTTTTAAACTGTCGGGTTTGCAGAAACAGTCATGGTCAACATCTCTCCACGTCCATGCTCAGGAACATTCAACATCGTTAATGCTTACAAGGTCACTTAACCATTCGTTGTGACATCTGCAGTGCGTGAGTCATCATCCCGAGTGTACAAACATGCCACGAGCAAAGAAGCTCCACAAAACCGAAATCATGAATCAGCAACGCACCTGCCATCTGTAGGTTCCACACGCACATCATCAAAGAGGTCAAACTTGACTGCGTGACGTGTCAGAGAATCGAGCACATTACGCAAGGGGGGCAGCCGCGCCAAGTTCTTGTCGGTCATTACACACACACGACGCGCACCAACATTCTGCACATCCTGTAGCAACGGGAGGAGATGGGGTATAAGGGAGGAGATGTATATCATATTTGCACTCTGCCATTGTAGTGAGAGACTGTTCAACAGGTAATCATATACTCGTATATGGTGCAGGCAATAACCTAGTTCTTTTAAAGACCTTGACCAATGAGAATTATGATGTCGTTGAAAATGGAGGCAACCGTAAATAGCCGCGTTCATGAACACAACGTATATGGTGGTGATGTGAAAGATGTGGAACCAGACTTGGCTACAGGCTATAGAGTGAAAAATTTATGTTTTACCCAATAATGATCCTGCACCCATATAATCACCCAATGGTAAGTGAAGATTTATACACATTTACTGTGTTGTTTCAGTTTGCACTATTATCTACATGTACGTACCATGCCCACTTCTTGTGTTACTCCTTTCCCATAACGAATGCTTGAACAAGCCATCTGGGTGGTGAAAAGAAAAACACCAAAGCTTCATTTTCTTACGACTGTGACAACTACCTTTAGAAAACTTAACTGTGGAGGCAATTTGCTGGAAAAAAAAAAGCACAATGAACATTTCTGAGTTTCACTTCCATACAAATAAAAGGATGGTGTATATTAAATCAAATCCCTTTAACTATCTGTCATTATATCCCAATGCCTTTTGGTGTCCAAAATAAAATACCGCCTTAATGGTGCCGCTATATGATACACTGCATTAACATAGAGAGGTGGGGTCTTCCCCCACTATGAATCCACAGGGCTATGAATCGTTTCTGTGCACACACTGACGCAACAAATGGAGGGGGGTTATGGAGCTAGCACAATGAGGGGAATTCACCATAGTAGTCAAACAAAAATCAAAGAAAAATTGCCATTATCTATGTACATGCACTTCTGCAATCACGTGTTAAATTTGGCGATGAGCAGTCGTGCACAGCAGGACTTCATTACTCGCAACACTATTGCTAGAATGCAGGAAACTTATGTTTTTCTCCAGAATTGCTCAGCAATCCGATATTTTACACAAGACAATACAGGACTTTCAAAATGACGTTATCTGTCCGAGAATGCTTGGCGTGCATGCGCACAACCCCTCAGCAGCAATGTTGATTTGGACATGTCCCCATATTTTGTGCAAGGGAGATAAAGTTTGTGACCTAAAATAGCTCACAAAGCTTCTAAAAGAAACTGAAAATATTTGGAAAAGTACTTGAGGGAAAGAGATGTACCTCTGCACAATGAAACAGTTGGAGAGCTTTCTCAGTTCACCCAAATGGCTGAGAACTTTCAGTTACCCGTACTGCAGAAACTCCCGACAATGTGGGCCTGTTCAAGGCCCGAAAGATCGTTGACGGCCCAAAAGATTTTGTATTTGAGTCCTATGTCCGGTTGCAGTGCTTTGTTTTCTTTGTTCACGCTCAATGAGATCATCAGGTCGTACGTGAGAATTACTTCCTGCTAGTTTCTTTGTCCGTTTGTTGTTTTCTATTCTATAGAGCTGTGCTCTTTCCCTGGGTTGTATCAATCTCATCTCCTCTATTTTTGCTGGGCAGCATTTCTTCAAGTCTATGCTGCTCATCAGCTTCCTCATCCTCCTCCTCCTGTTCGTGGAAATATATCGTGTGTGTGTGTGTGTGTGTGTGTGTGTGTGTGTGTGTGTGTGTGTGTGTGTGTGTGTGTGTGTGTGTGTGTGTGTGTGTGTGTGTGTGTGTGTGTGTGTGTGTGTGTTAGTGTTATGCAGTGCCGATGCTCACTTATATAAACAACAAATGGGAGGAACTCGAGGCCTCTCATCCACAGAACGTCTGTTATTGTGTATATTTTAGTGAGTCCCACTTGCATCCAAGAACACTATTATGGTTTTAATCATTTTGAAATTGCCACTTTCGTTTGAATGCTGAAAATGTCAAAAGACAATTTGAATCACAGATTTGGCCCTAGCAATGGCAGGTTAAAAGAGCCCCCTGTAACAGAAGTGAGTCACTGAAAAAAAAACACAGCGCATGCGCGAAAGGCCTCGTTAGCATTCATACGTCATTTTGAAAGTCCCATATTGAAAAGGTAACTCCAGCTGCTGCCCGCTTGAGACTCAAGCCCATGTGTGAAACCCGGTAGGTGGAGCGTAGGGAAGGTGTTTATGTTTATGGAACTATTTATGGCTGTAACTGATGCCCTTGACTCAATGAAAAGCATGCCACACGTGGAAGCTGCCTTCAAAACTCAAACCATGTAAAATTCCTCAAACCATGTGTGTGAATCTGTGAAAGATGGCAACAGACATTTCACACTCTTTGTAACCCTTGAATTTGTTACATTTGCATTTGTGCATCTTGCTCTAAAACTTAAACATGCGTTGGTTAAAGAACTAATATGTTTGTATCTTTGACTTTTGAACGAGTTCATCTCAGCTCGTTTATCATTTGAGTTACGCTTCTGTACTATATACATGTATATTTGATTTCCAGTACATGATTGTTTTTTTAAGGCAAAGTAGCTTCCACTTCTGAGGCAACAATTTGATGTCATTGTAGGTGTATCAGTCAGGTGTGGGACAGCCCACTGTGGTTGCTGATGAAGTTGACAGTTGGCGCTTCAAATGGGCAAACGTTCAAGCAGAAAAAATGCCACAGAATGCAATGGAAACACTGGTGCACCGCAATGTCACAATCCATCCACATATCGCACAGCAGCTGAGAATTATGGCTACGTTGCCGGTATCAACTGCTACAGCAGAGAGGGCATTGAGCACTCTCTGGCGAATTAAGAGTGACACATGTTAAACTATGGGATAAAATAGTTTGACTGCATTTGCACTACTTGAAGTGCATTGCAGTCGGTACATCTCTGTGGACTGATTGACACTCTCGCCCTCTCGCCCCTTAATTTTGTTCTGTAGTACCTTCTGTGCCTCTGCTATTTGGCAGGTAACATGTGCCTGCTCCTAAGGAGTATTATCGTTGTGCCCATGCGTGCACACACTGAGGACAACCACTAGTTTTCAACTCTTTCCAGCCAGTGGTTTAAGAATGCTTCCAAGTCAAATGAACAAACAGACACTTATCAAATTATATATTGTTGCGGATTCGCGCCCGCCGGCGTGCGACGGCCACGTAACTCGAATCGCGGCACGTCGCCCACCGGACGGACAATCCAGTCGTGACCCTCTCGGACTAACGCCGGGAACCAGTCACGGGTGGACCTTTCGGTCTCACCGCGATCGAGCCAATCAGCCCCCGCGTGGGATAGGGTTGCTCGCCAAATTCGACCTACCTAAGTACCCACACGGAGGGTATACCGGGCGATCGCACCTCGCCGCAGGTCGACTTCGGACACGGGCCACTTAAGCGACCCGTTCCGTACTATCGGGATAACCGAGCGGTGTTATCGTCGGCCTCGACGGTTCGATTAATTATCGGGCGTATTCAGCCCACTACCAACCCTTTACGTGAAGCAAGATGAGGATTCAATGAAAGAAATGACGAAGCGAAGCGGGAAACAGTTCAACACAAAGCACATTTATTCGCGGCACACGGGAAGCACACATATTCAATTCCACCAAAAGCACACAGAAGAGAAAAACACAATTCAATTTACACAAAAAGCAAATGCGACAATGCAGATCTAATACCGATTACACGAGCACACGGCAACACTTATACAATTTTACTTCACAGACGGCGCCGACAAATACCCAAAACCAAGAAAAAGAATATCCTCAAGGATGAGGCGGGCCTGAGGCCGAGACCGGGTCGGCCTACCCGTCTGGTGATGAGACGCGGAGCGGCGATGGCGCCTCAACTCCGCGGGCCTCGCGGACAGTGTCTGGTAGGGGGTGGGAAAGGGGCCCCCTTGGTCGCACTATCTCAGCGCGGGGGGAAACAGGAGGGGGTTGCTGATGCTCGGGGTATAGAGGATTTTTATTGTCCCGCGACGAGCGTCTCCACCTCGGCCAGGTCGCGCTGTTGGCCTCCCTGGGGTGCAGCTCCCTGCACGACGCGAGCACCCCCTCGTCTGCCCTCGCCGCCTCTCCACAGCTCCGTCCCCTCCGTTCCGACTCCAACGCACACGACGACCAGCTCCTTCTTGCCAACTCCACCGCCCGCGAAGTCTTGACTCTCTGTTCCCTCTTGACTCTCCTACTCACTACTCTCTGGACTGACGAACACGGTCGCTTTTTATCAGCCCCGTAGCTTCGCCCTCTCATCTTTGACCCCCTCCCTTCGACCTTTCACCTCGCTCCCCATTGGCCCGAGAAAAAGTGGGCGTGTGTCGTTTTTGATCCGTTTTTGAAGCACAAAATCCGTGATTTTGTACACGCTGTTCGGCGCGCGCCCTGCACGAGTCCAACACCGGTACCCACAGGCGGCGCAAGAACGGTGGCGATGCGACGGTTGCGAGGTGTGACGTGAAGGTCGTGGCGGTTGTGGTGAAGCGGCGTTGTGGTTGGTGGTTGATGTTGTGGTTGTGGTGGTAATCATGGCGGTTGGTCCAAAATAAAGATAGAGAAAGAAAAACGGCTATCCTGAAGAGTCGCAGCACGCATAAATGACATGTATTCCCACGAGACAACGGGTTTGGGCCTAACTACACATGTACTTACCGAGATACCTCACCTAAGGGACCTGAATGGTGGTTTGCGAATTTGGTAACCACAACAATATCGTACAATTCCTAAAAATCTCAGACAGCACTTGCCGTAGGAGGGAGGGCTATACAATTGTACTCTTATACAACCATCCATATGTTGCATTCAAATCTACATGATATGTACACATCACAAGTCCACACTCGCTCGTGGGAGCCTCGAGGGGTATTGAACCGTACTCATGTGAAAAAAAATCTACAAATAGCATATGCATCTAGACAAAAGAAGTGGAATTAATCCATCCATAAGGACAGGTTCTTTACTAGTTATAATATTATTACTAATCCGGGGTTCGAGTTTCGCTATGAGGGGAAGCGCTCGAGTTACTTCCGAACACCCGGTCCTGAGGGCACCGAGCATGGATAAATCCGTGCTCCGGCGCGTTGTAAAGTTACCACAAACGCCGATTGAACTGCCAGTCCTGGCAAGGCATCACTACTTCGCGTATTACTGTTTCCGGTGGATTGACCGCACCAAACGAGTTTCGTATCCTCGATGCGTACTTGCGTTAACATAACTGATAATGTGCAGCCGAGCAGAGCTGCCAAGTATGCACTGCCTTAAAAGAGCCAATCGGTGGGGTAAAACTTCCTGGCTGCACTACATGCGGACTATGCTGGACCAATGCAGGAAAAGACATGATGGACTGAGGACATTCACAATAATAGCAATTTATTACAAGTGAGGGTGAGGAAAAGGATGTGGCACAATAATCAATGGTTTTAAAACAAAAGCAATATGGACAGCAGGGGAAAGCAAGGATTGGTGAGGTGCAGCAAAAGAAAATACATGTGTGTACTAAAGAGGACACAGTGCAGAGCTAACCCGTCTAATAATTCTACAATGTTTACTTATATTAATATGACAGGCGCCATCAGAATCATTCCCAAGAAAGTTTGGAGAGCAAAGAAAGATGAGAAAAGAACAAGGTTTTTGCAACCTCTTTGATACCTGGCATGGCCGATGGGCCCACATTTCCCAGTCGCTTAGAAGAGGGAGGAGGGGAGGAAAGCTGAGGGTGTCGAAGGTGCGTGGTCGGAGGAGGTGTGATGAGGTGTGTGGTGACTGGCCGATGAGGTGCGAAGAGGAGGGTGTAAAGTTGTGGATCAAAGGGGTTGAAAATAAAGCAAATAACATGTGATAGGATAGTACTAACGTGGTGTAAAGAGGTCTGTAAGTGTAATGTCTATCCTGTCTAATGGCGCTCCGTCTGGCATATGGCTCTTCCGCTCGGCCATGGACTCAGTTCCGCTTGCTCGCCAGGCTTCGTTGTACTCCATGACCCCAAGAATAAGAGAGCGAACCAGAGAACAGAGCTCTCTTTTATAAACCCCCGGCCCTTGAGAGTGGAACAGGCAGAACGTTTGGTGTTCTTCAGTGCCCTTATTTGTGTACGGACCATTACATCAGCGTTAGCTCAGCCCATGCGAGGCTTTGTTCGTGGAAATGCCCTCACTCACCCCGAACTCTGCCATGCGATGGAGCTCCGAGGTTAACATGGCGCCGGGGTATTTGGTTGCTCTCTCTCCGGCCACAAACACACAGCCGACACCCAATATCCAATAAGGGCCATAATTGAGCAGAACGCGAGGGCAATCCACATGACATCGAATGGAATTTTGTGCACTCTTCCACTCCAAGCTAGACGCTAGAACATCCAGACCTGAGTCTCCATAATATGGTCTGCTCCCTTGTTCCTTTGGTCCCAAAAGGGAGGTGGTAAATGTTAGTTGTGTCAGTGGTTGAGCGATGGCAGTGGTAGTGTAGCAGTGAGTGTAGTGGTGAGCTTTAGGCGTGGTGATTAGTGGTGGTCGTTCATTGTGGCGTCAATAGGGAGTGTAGGCGAGCTTGAGTTGGGGTTCGATGGTGTGATGATTTTTATAAATGCGTTGTGGTGGTTGTATGAAGGTTGTAGCATTGTGGTTCGAGTCTGGAGAAGGTTGAAATGAAGTGTTCATTGGGTAATGGCACGCAATTTGAATGTGAAAGGGCGCACGTATGCGAATGAGCTGCCTGGTGCTGTGGTCTGCATGCTTACGTGATGAAAGGAGAGATTCGTGTGTGAAGTAAAATAGATAAAGAATGGGAATGAAGACCTGCATAAAAGCCCACGCAACGCATTGGACTCATAAACCCACTACACAACATGGAAGGGCTATCTTAAAGGAATACGAATGAAATAACTGTCTCGGGAGCGTGACATGTTGTGTGCCATTGCCACGGGGGAGCTCCGGTTTTGCAGAACCACAACAATATAATCCACATGGTTTGCAAACTTGATTTACCTCAAAAGCATAGTCTGTTTTCCTTTGCACTGCATTTCCTAAAGCTGTAACAAAGAGCAGATTCATTCGAAAATACAGCACAGTAATCGAGAGATTAGAAATCATAGCAGGAGTTGAAACAACAAATGAAATGTTAAAATTTGCAACCAGAAAGTTATATTCTAATACTTCAATTCAAAAGCAACGTTTAGCATACATTTTGGAGCAAAGCGTTCACCACATTAAGAATTCATACAGAAGAGTTAAATGTGAGAGAGGTGGGGTATCACTGGGGAAGGTCATTCAGATAACATGGCAGCAAAAAAATAGAACTTACAACCCCTGACACCCTGTGCATGCAATCCCTTCCACACCAACTCCCTCATTTTTTCCCTCAATTGTAAAGAACTGTATCCTTACTATAATTCAAAGACCAGTGTGTGTGTGTGTGTGTGTGTGTGTGTGTGTGTGTGTGTGTGTGTGTGTGTGTGTGTGTGTGTGTGTGTGTGTGTGTGTGTGTGTGTGTGTGTGTGTGTGTCCTGGCACCTATCTCTGTGAGTAAGCCTGCAGAAGATTGTTATTATTTTCAGGTTAGGTCTGCTCTGTGTCCGCTTTTATAAGTTGCTTGATTGTTGGTGCACCACAACTCTCTTCCCTATCTCTGCACAACACACCCCAATAAATCTCTTGATCGTACCACGTACCTTTCCTTGACCCATTGCAAATAAATCATTATTAGAAATGTTCCCTGCTCGTTTTGGTCTTTTCCTTCATCGGTCCAGCATGGTCCAAATCCTAGCTTAGCTGGGACTTTATTCCTAACAATCCATTCCTTTTCGCCAGTACGTCATTGGCAGTGTCGCTCGGCTGCATCCGATCCGATAAAGTGATCCGGTCCGGTAGAGTGATCTGGTTCGGACAAGGCGTACTGAGGGTGTGTTCCCTGGTAATTACATCACGTGGTTATTTTAGGTAACCAGATTAACTAGACGGAGGACCCTAAGTTACATGGTTGAGTTATTGGCATCCACGGTCAGTTAAGCGACCCACAGAGTCATGGAATTATCCATATGTGACGGCCTACAATTCCGGGAAGTCTGGTGGGAGCCGAGATAGCTTCTCCCCACCACCTAGTGGTCTTCTCACCCGACCCCCGGCCCGCAACAATATGTTTGTTTGCCTGTTCGTTTGTAATTGTATTTTTCCATTCGAGATTTATTTTATAAATACCTAACCTGACCTCATGGAGTTCATGGACACTTGTGTATCCTGTCATGGCCAAAAATATTGGCACCCTTGCACGTTTTTCAAATAATGCACCATTTCTTCCAGAAAATTGTTGAAATGAAAAAATCTTTTGCTATCCACAGATGTATTTCTTTGGTTTGTAGTGGAGCAAAACAAAAAAAAGCTGAAAAAAATGAGTAAAGCTTAGCTTGTTCCACACAGAAATCCTAAAATGTCTGGGACAATATTATTGGCACCTGTTCGAAGTTGTTGGAAATAATTAGATTTCAAGCAGGCGATTCCCCTTTACTTTGGAATTGAACTCACCTGTGGTGAGTTGCAGGTGCCTGCTGCATAAAATCACTCATTCAACCAGTTTGAATGGAGAAAAGGAGTCGTTCTGTTGTTTTGTGTCACTGTGTGTTCCGTAATGAGCATGTAGAAAAGAAAGAAAACCAGAGAATTGTCTGAGGAGGTTAGACACAAGATTGAAGCCAAGCATGGACAATCTTAAGGCTACAAGTCCATCTCCAGAGACCTTGATGTTCCTGTGTCCACCATACGCAATGATATCAGGAAGTTAAAAGCCCATGGCACTGTAGCTAACCTCCCTGGACGTGGCCGCAAGAGAAAACTTGATCGAAAATTGCAGCGAAGGATTGTTCGAATGGTGGAGAAAGCACCTCGATCAACTGTCACAGATTCAAGCTGACCTTCAGACACAAGGTATGACAGGTTCAACTCGCACCATCCATCGCCAACTCAATGAAAGGGGGTTCTATGGTGGGAGGCCCAGGAGGAGAGAGATAGTGAGATAGTGAGATAGTGAGAGAGAGATAGTGAGATAGTGAGAGAGAGATAGTGAGATAGTGAGAGAGAGAGAGAGAGAGAGAGAGAGAGAGAGAGAGAGAGAGAGAGAGAGAGAGAGAGAGAGACAGAGAGAGAGAGAGAGAGAGAGAGAGAGAGAGAGAGAGAGAGAGAGAGAGAGAGAGAGAGAGAGAGAGAGAGAGACAGACATAAAGCCTGTCGATGAAATTGCAGCTTTTTAGTAAAGCACATCATTTCTATGTTTACAGAAAACAAAATGAAGCTTTCAAAGAAAAGAACACCTTCCCTGCAGTCAATCATGGAGGAGGTTCAGTGATGTTTTGGGGTTGCTGTGCTGCCTCTGGCACTGGGTGGCTTAAATGTGTGCATGGCATCATGAAATTAGGAGATTACCCAGGCATTTTGGAGCACAATGTTCAACCCAGTGTCAGAAAGCTGGATATCCGTTGAAGGTCATGGGTCTTGCAGTTGGACAATGACCCCCAACACACTTCAAAAAACACCCAGGAATGGTTCAAGACAAAATGCTGGACTGTTCTGAAGTGGCCAGCAATGAGTCCAGATCTAAATCCCATTGAACACCTGTGGGGAGATCTGAAAACAGCAGTTGGGAGAAGGCACCCTTCAAATCTGGGAGGACTGGAGCAGTTTGCACAAGAAGAGTGGACCAAACTGTCAGTGGAAAGGAATTGGAAGCTCATTCATGGCTGGCTGTATGAAGTGCTTGATTGCAGCTATTTTGTCCAAAGGCTGTGCTACCAAATAATAAATCTAGGGTGTGAATAATTTTATCAATGCCATTTCTTTTTATTTTCTGATTTAATAGGAGATATTAAGTCCTGAATAAAAAACAAAGGTTCTGTAATATTAACAGTGATGAAATAAAGAATGGTGGAGACCAAATACTTTTGTCAATTTCAACTAATTTTTCGAGAAAATTGTGAGTAATTTGAAAAAAAGTGCAAGGGTGCCAATATTTTTGGCCATGACAGTTTGTCCTTCTGCACTTCAGCCACCATTGCTGGTATCCCAGTGGCAGCCACCTCCATCTGTGACTTCAACTTGGGAATATTAGAAGTAAAACCTATGCAGGTATGGGTTGTATTCAAGAAAACCTCTGCGTCAACCTCCTTTTACAATGGTTCCCCAAAATTGTTTTGGCCCATAAAAGGTGAGTCCAGCACGGAGTTGTATTGATAGAAGTGGTAGTAGTAGTAGTAGTAGTAGTAGTAGTAGTAGTAGTAGTAGTAGTAGTAGTAGTAGTAGTAGTAGTCGTTAGATGAACACTTTACTTTCCTCAAAATAGGAACATGGTCAAAACAAAAACAAAATTTTCCAATCACCTGAACCTGAATATGCCTGTGAGTGAGCAGGACAGCGGCATCTGCAAAACAAGAACACACCCAAACCGAGGAGGATGAGGTGGAAGAGGTAGAAGAGGAGGAAGAAGTTAGGTCAACATGACACTTTGACGTTTTGCGTTTTCACTATTTGTCACAGTTTGGCCTGAGTTATTTTATAACTTGGTTTACAGATCTGCCGATGGTATATTTGCTGAAAATGAAATATAAATGTAAAACACATTTTTAGCCATTTATATTTATAAATTTTCTGCCGAAGGTGCAAAAGTTTCAAAACCCGAAATGTAAACGTCGGCATTTATTTTCAAAATATTATTTCACGCGCGTTCACCAAAATGCCGAGTCCCCTTTAACCAAACTGTGCAGTAGTCTTCGGTCATGGCGACTGAGCAGTGCCCAGCGTGGTTCAGATTGACTGTGGTTTCTGGGGCGAAAGTGATTGTTAAGAAGTATGTCAGCGGTATAAATTTGAGTGACTGTATTGGTGATTTAATCACGCAACATCTTGATGACAAATATTCTGGCTGAATGATTGCATAAATTCAGTGCAGCAGCAGGGATGATTTGCAGGCTCCTCTCGATCGTGCCGATTTTGCTTCCGTCGAAAGTTGTACACCGCCGTTCGTATTGAAAGATTTTGGTGCCAAGTACGTCAAAGTTTCCCTGAGAGATGCTGATATTCAGCCTTCAACGGACCAGAAATCAGCCCTTGATGTGCTCATGGGGATAGGGAGACGGTATGATCAGATGCCCGCTGAAAAGTAAGAGCTGGTTATGGCTCTGATTGACTGTTTTGAGCGTGTTTACTCCGAGAAGACACCTTTTTAAAATCATATCCAGCACTATGCACTGTTGCACACGTGCACCCATGCACGTTTCAGGTTGATTAAAGTCGTCTTTAGCTGCAATCTTGATTAATTATATTTATATTCCATATTGTAAAAAGGCTTATATTTGTTTTAAAAGAAAGATTCAATACTGGATGATGAATGAATCTTTGTATGATGATGGATTTTTAAACAATATCGTTTCGGGTTTCTGCCATGGTTGTGCCGATTCGAGGGTCATGTGAGCAGCGTCTGATTTTTGATTGACTGCATACGTTTGTTTATGATTTATGATTGGCAGAAAAACATGCCAGACTATATTGTAAAAACAAGTTTTAATCCTTCTTTATTGTTTTTCACATCAGATGATAGTGTGAACATGGGCATCCTGCATTTGAATGGTCTTCCATCTTCAATGTTTTCTTAGATCCTCCTGGTCCGGGATTTATATTCCCCTCCCCCCTCCCCTACCCAGCCTTGTCTTTTCCATGGAACATCCGAAAAAAAAATTAAATAAAAATATATAATTTCTAAAAATTGAAATTATATTTATATTTCGACCTACCGACCCTACATTTTAGCTGAAGAACTGCGTAAACCAAGTTATAAAATAACTAAGGCCTCACTCGAGTTATTAACACGAATTCCCTCACAAGGAACATCAACGTGGGAGGTCATCAGGCCCTTCAAAACCGGCGTGTTCAGTCACCAAGCAGCGAGCTGCAGCGCTTGCCAAGCCAGCCGTTCCTTATCAACGGTTTCGAATGGAGTGCTTGCTCGAGTGCTTAAGCCACTTGGCGAGCGCTCGACAAGAAACTTGCTGACTGAACACACCCCTGCACTCTGAAATCTACACACTCTTACAGCATTGCCAATTTATTGCTGTTTGTCCGTTGTCGACCTTTTTAAATGATGAGCGATAGACAAGGAGGCAGCACCGTGCACGTGCACACACATCCCCCCCCCCTCAAAGTGTTCAGTCCAAGGTTCGGTTTTCGAATTTCATGACCTCCCAGACTCAGAGCGGACGCTCGAACCGTGACACCGCCGAGCCTGACAATGGCATGAATAAAATGGTATTTAAAAGGAAGTATTCTCGCGACTCACGTCACACTATGAAGATACCGGAGAAGCTGAACAACATTCTCCACACGAGAGCCAGCCATGATTCTTCTTCTTCTCCTCTTCCTTCTTCTTCTTCTTCTTCTTCTTCCATTCTTCTTCTTCTTCTTCTTCTTCTCCCGTGAGGCCGCGCTCCAGCCACAGGTTGCCAGGACCGACGAAGCCAACAGGCCTCCAGAACGTGACACTTTCGGTTATTTCACAAATGTCATCACGACTTTGGCTTTGCAGAATCGAGGGAACCCGTGATCCACTCAGCATATTATAAATCCGGCAGATGTTTGATAAAAACAAACACTCGATGACGAATGGTTCGGAATGAGTGTTCAGTCCGAGTCTGGGACGTCGGAGGTTCAAACCCCGGCCGAGACGTTCCAATGATATAAAAGACTTTAAGGATCGAACGTGCTGGTACTTCGTTGCTCGACGCTCAGCACGTAAAAAAAAGGAATAGAGAACGGATAAAGAACCGTAAGTTGGCAATTATTATAACTGTCATCATCAACATTATCATCACGATCATCATGATCATCTGATGTCTCTCTCTGTGGAATACTGTTTGAACATCGGTTTCACCGTGATACGTCTACTAGTTACGTACTGTTGGAATTGCAGTGGACTTTTCCATCGTGAACTTTGTTCCATTGACTTGTCCAATCAAAATAAACAGCAGTAACTGCACCTTCGCCCCAAGAACAAAGCCAGACATGACAAGACACACGCACACACACACATTATATATATATATATATATATATATATATATATATATATATATATATATATATATATATATATATATATGTATATATATATATATATATATGTATATATGTATATATATATATATATATATATATATATATATATATATATATATATATATATATATATATATATATATATATATATATATATATATATATATATATATATATATATATATATATATATATATATATATATATATATATATATATATATATATATATATATATATATGTATATATATATATATATGTATATATATGTATATATATATATATATATATGTATATATATATATATATATGTATATATATATATATATATATATATATATATATATATATATATATATATATATATATATATATATATATATATATATATATATATATATATATATATATATATATATATATATGTATATATATATATATATATATATATATATATATATATATATATATATATATATATATATATATATATATATATATATATATATATATATATATATATATATATATATATATATATATATATATATGTATATATATATATATATATATATATATATATATATATATATATATATATATATATATATATATATATATATGAACACCCCACCCCCACCCCCCCCCCAAGGTGGTGCTGATGAGGTGTTGTCCACCAGACGGCGGTCTCCTTGGGTTAACCTGAGGCGGTCCCTTCGGGTGGGTGCCTGGAATGTCCTATGCTCCTATCCCGAAGAGAGGATGATCACCTGTCTCTATTATCTGAGCTCAAGCGTTTGGACATCGGGATTGCAGCTCTCTCTGAGGTTCGGAGACCGGATTGCGGCGAGATAATGGAGGGTGGTTACACCTACTATTGGTCTGGTCGCTCTGATGTTTACCATACTCAAGGAGTTGCTGTAGCTGTGTCCAATAAGCTGACCCCAATGATAATTGAGGTAACACCGGTCAACGAGCGTATTATGAGATTAAGGATTCGTCACTCCTTAGGTGTCATTTCCCTGGTCTCTGTTTATGCTCCGACTGAGGCGAGTGATCTCACTGTGATGGATGCATTCTCCACCACGTTCGAGTCTGTGGTTGATCAGTGCCCCAGGCGAGATACTCTTCTAGTCTTGGGGGATTTCAATGCATCGACTGGAACTGATAAGGATGGTTATGAGACGTGTGTTGGTCCCTATGGGTCTGCAACTGTGAACCAGAATAGAACTAAGTTCCTTGACTTTGAAATGAGTCATGGACTTAGGGTAGCTGGTTCATGGTTTCAGCGCCCACAAGCTCATCGCTTGACTTTCGATTCCAACGCTGGTGGTGTGGTAAAAGAGATTGACCATGTGCTCGTTGATGGTCGCTGGAGGATGATCCAGAACTGCAGGGTCTACCGGAGTGCTTAGTTCTTCATTACTGACCACAGGCTTGTTGTAGCAACTCTGAAGTTGTAGCTTAAATACAGGAGAATGGTACCATCCCAGCATAGGCTGGATGTTGGCAAGCTCAACGATGACTGGGTAGCTGAGGAGTTTGCAAACAGGCTGAGTGGAAATTTTGGGGGGTCCTGAAGAGTGGTGGAGTGCCTTCGAAACCGCCGTCCTTGATGTTGCCAGTCGATGTCTTGGAACTCACCGTCGGGCGAAGAAGAATTTTGTCTCTCAAGGGACACTAAACACCATTGACCAGAGTTGCAGGGTCAGGCTGAATGACAGAACTGAGCTGTTCAGGGAGCTGATGCGTAAAACTGTATGTGCACTAATGGTGGACAAGGAGGCCTATGTGCAAGGAATCTGTGAGGGAGAAGAGCATCACCTGTGGACAGGTGATTCTTGTCCTGCTTATAGGGGAATTCGCGCATTGTGTTCCTCCAAGCCCATCCCTCGGAGCACTGCAGTTAGAGCAGAGGGTGGTGGGTTCTTGACAGAGGAGTCCGAAGTGAAGGCTCACTGGGTCGGTTACATTGAGCAGCTGTACCAGGCTTATCCACCACCTGAAGAGTTGGATGTCAGTGGTGTTACAATCCCTATTGCTGACCCTCCAATCAACTGTGGTCCACTTTCGTTTGTGGAAACACGGGCTGCGGTGAACAGGTTGAAATGGGGTAAAGCTCCTGGGATCTGTGGCATCCATGCCGAACTTCTCAAGGCTGGTGGAAATGCTGCACTCGTGCCGTTGCATGCAGTTCTATGCTCTGCCTGGAACACAGGCATCATCCCAACTGATTGGAAGAGGGGCCTTGTTGTCCCTCTCTGGAAAGGGAAGAGTGATCGCCAAGACTGCAACAACTACCGAGGGGTGACGCTGCTCTCAGTGCCGGGCAAGGTCTTTGCTCGGATAATTCTTGAAAGGGTTCGCCACCATCTGCTTGAGCACCAGTGCCCAGAGCAGTCAGGCTTTACACGAAAAAGGTCAACGATTGACCGTATCCTTGCCCTTCGGGTCCCCACCGAACGCAGACGAGAGTTTCAGTAGGGGCTGCTTGCAGCCTTGGTTGACCTCTGCAAAGTGTTTTAATTCAGTGAATCGTGATGCCCTCTGGAGCATTCTTGGTCTTCGTGGGGTGCCACTAAAACTGATCAATCTGATGTCTGAGCTATACTCTGGTACTGAGAGTACTGTGAGATGTGGTGGTACCATCTCTGACTTATTTCCAATTATTACTGGAGTTTCTTGGGGGTGTGTACTGGCCCCCAGACTTTTCAGCACTTGTCTGGACTGGATTCTGGGGAGGATGTTGGAGAGATCAAGCTGCAGTGCATCCTTTGGCAATGTCAAGATCTCTGATATTGATTTTGCAGATGATGCAGTCATTTTTGCGGAGACTCCCGATATCCTTTTGGGGGGCCCCGAGGTGCTGAATAAGGAGTCGGAGCCACTGGGATTATGGGTTTCCTGGGTCAAAACTAAGATCCAGGCTTTCAATGACATCTTGGATGCTGCTATCCTGTCTGTACCTGTTTGTGGCGAGGATGTTGAGGTCACGGAGAGATTCACTTCCCTTGACAGTGGTATTCATGTCTCTGCTGGCTGAGCCAGATGTCAGCAGTCGTCTGCGTCCTGCCTGGGGAGTCATGAATTCACTGGATCATGGGGTGTGGCGCTGCCGGTTCCTGTGCGGGAGGACGAAAGTCCGAGTCTTCAGGTCCTTGGTGCTTCCAGTCTTGCTCTATGGATGTGAAACTTGGACTCTGACCAGGAATCTGAGACGGAGACTTAATTCCTTTGGTACTGTAGAAGTAAAAATAATTAGTTCCATCTTGTGAAACATAAGCACGGACATTTTGGTAAGAGAAAGCTCTCTGGATCACATCACTGTTACAAAGCACTGGTGTTTCTCTCGTAATCACACTGAAACAAATATTTTTCATGTTGAGATGTATTCTTTGTCCACAAATTATGTTCTCATTTCTTTTTATTTATGCTTTTAAACAATATTGAAGAATAAAATCTGTTGTAAAGTAGAGGTCACTTTATCACCATCTAAGGAATAGTTCGCCAAGAAACATCGTCAGTGAAGGCACTGATATAGATTTCATTTGTCTGCAATATAATTATGCTTGTAGGTCTCTCACAATGACAGTTACAACTCATTACATTTGTAGAAATGGACTGCTCATGTGGTGAGTTTCTTTCTTTGCTCATCTCATCAGAACTCATTTCGTTTGCAGATTGCACTGCCTGTTCGTTTCTTTGTTACAATGTCTGCCTGACAGGCCACGGATGAGTGGAATAGAATCTCAGATCAAATATCCTGTGATCTTGTTAATTACCTTCTAACTGTAACATATCTTTTAAAACTTTGGATCATTGATTCATATATTGTTTGCCTTTCTCTTTGCTGAGAAAGTGCTCTCCTGAATCCACGAGTAAATGCTCAACACCATCACTGTACCACTCAAAGCGAACATTTCAAACCAGATGACTTTCAAACCAATACAATAATAACGAACATATAATCCCCATGCTGGCCCAAGTGCATCTAGGCCTGGTAAGAGATCTCGTTAGTCCATGTTTAGTTAAAGGAAATATGTATCCATCTTTATATTTGTTACTCCAAAATATATTCTTGATAAATCATTACATAATGAAGATTGTTTTAAAAATAAATAGATATAGTATGTTAGTTAACTATGTTACAATATAATCTTATATTTTCCACTTGGTTGGCAAATTGGGGGGAATTAGTTTGGTGACACCAGAGAGTCTGGTCCCCAGAGGCAAGAGTCTCATTAACAGCCTGGTGTTGGCTTGGTGGTTAGGGTGGCGGCTTGGGATCCTCGGGTCCTGAGTTCAAGCCCCGTTGGCCGCTGAATTAATACACCAGGGGGTTGACTCAGCCTGTCATTCTTCTGAGGTCAGCGAAATGAGTACTAGTGTGTACTGGTAGAAGGGCACTGTATCAGCGACACAGTCACATTTCCAAGAAATGATGGTGACCCCGGCAGCTAAGCTGCCATCCGCAAGAAGAATAAGCAGTCTCATTAACTCTGGTTTCCCATTCAATTGCAAAGTTATACAAACACGAACTCTGTTTTCCCATTGTCCTATTATCAACAGGAGTCTCATCGAATTGTAGAGGTCATTGACCTCTAATTGTTCTGCAAAAGCTGTGCAAACCAGATGCTCCATTTGCATGTTGAGATAAATGCTTATCATTGTCGAAAGTAAATGAAGGTTTTCTGTGTAAACACACCCTGGAGGAACATATGCATTCTTTCACAATACAATCTGCTTAATTATACTCAAGATTGTTTTCTCTTTGCTTAAAGGACCTCATGTGCAAACAAAGCTTTCTTGTATTTTGATTGGCCAAGTGCCCTGTGATGTTCTGACCCCCTCCCAATTTCCAATTTATAAAAGGAAATATATTCTGGCTCAGAGGCAGAGATCTGCTTGGACTCTTCAGACAAGCTTTTCTTTCCACATATATGTGTTTTTGTAGAATAAACGATCTATTAAATTATAAAGGGTTTTCTCTTTTGGTTGGAAATCTCCACCACAGTACCAGGTCTCTTCGGAGAATCCTTGGCTATCACTGGTCGGACTTTGTGTCCAATGATCGGTTGTTGAGATAGACTCAAATGAGATTTGTTACCTGCATAGTCTGTGAGCATCAGCTGCGGCTGTATGGACATGTGGCTCATTTTCCTGATGCTGATCCTGCTCACCAGATTCTCTCAGCGAGGGAGCCTCATGAGTGGAGGAGGACAATGGGCCGACCACGTGCCTCGTGGTTGCAGCAGGTTGATCAGCATCTCAAGGAGATGGGGATGGGCCAGGCCTCTGCCTGGGGGATGGCCAGATGGAAGCCCTTGGAACACCGGAGCAAAGTAGACGCAGCGACGCGCTCCTCTGGTGCATGCTCCCATACCTGACCTGACCACACATGACGGTGGCTGCTTCGAGACCTGGTTGGGATCCGTTCCACCTTCCGTTATGATAATACAGTTTATGTATGTACACACGCTTAAAATACATAAAAACGACAAACACAAACATTTACCTTTAAAGAAAGTTTTTTGAAAGAGGAATTCAAGTTGGAAATTAGCAAAATTCAACTGAAAAATATATCAACACACAGAACACAAAATGTCGATCTATGCTCTCTGCCTTCACAGCTAGATCATGGCAAACACGTGGTCGGATGGACCTTAGTGTTTTTATACATGTATTGTCGTGAAGTTGGCCGAGCTCGAACCCCGCTCCTGTGTCAGCAGTTGTAGGGGAGCCGAGGTTCGATTCCCCACTTCCTAAAATCGTGGTACCCAGGTGGCGAACACCGACCAACCTCCAGGGATGGTCAAACGGTCATTATTCCTAGGAAGCGGACATGCTCATTGACATGGATTCTTTAATACAACACAAATACTTATAAGGACAACAACGAAGACTATAAAGACAACAATGTACAAATCCAATAAACAACACTATGATCGAGGCCTCGCACACACAGACGCAAACACAGACAAAGGATAACAACGAAAAAAAAACCCCTTCCAAAGCACTGGTACTCAACCTGGCCCTCGTCAATTTGGTGCTGGGAAGCTTCATCCGGCGTGTGCACCCACCAAAGAGAATGGTGCCATCTCCCACCAAGACCAGGAGGAAAGGGGCTCCACCATCCACCGGGAGGCGCAGGCAGGATCGCGCCTCGCCTATTGCAGCCTTCCAAACTCCAATGCACAAATCCTGTCAGCACCTTCTCAATCAGCTCGAGGCGTGCACCAATCCGCTCAATCTCCTCCAGGCGTGCACCCTCACCAAGAACACACTCCGCGCCTTCCCGCCGAGCACCGCCCTTTCGTGCCTTTCCTCCAAGCACCCCCTGGGCGCCTTTCCTCCAAGCACCCCCTGGGCGCCTTTCCTCCAAGCACCCCCTGGGCGCCTTTCCTCCAAGCACCCCCTGGGCGCCTTTCCGCCAAGCACCGCTGCACTAGTAATCTCCTCTCTTATCCTCTCTCCTCGGGGCGTGGCCTCCTCGCCTCCAAACCTGGGAAGGCGGGGCTTCTCCTGTTGTTGTTGTTGTTGTTGTTGTTGTTGTTGTTGTTGTTGTTTCAGGGACGCAGTCCCTAGCTTACGGCCATACTTGGAAGATAAAAACCTAGGAAAAATTGCAGAGGGTAATCACGTACAGGGGAACTTATTTCCACTCCCTAAGCTAATTAACACCACACCACCCTTCGTGTGGTGACACGTATCACTTAAGCTGACAGACTCTCTGACTGAAATACATCGAGATGCTTCTACCCGTCCACGGACCATGCTGCATGATACATTCCTATCTGAACTATTAATTCATTTAATCTACCCACAAAACCGCAACAGTATCGATGTTGAAGTGAGGGGTGGATTATATTAAAAGGAGATCGCACAAAAAGGTAAAATGAAACGATGTTCTGTAAATATAAAATTGCACATTTTCAGAAAATGAGACGCCTCCTGAGGCACCAACCGCACAGCACCGCAGGGCCCAACACAGGCGGAAACGTACGTGTGTCTAATCGATGTTCCCTTGAGAGCAGGGGTACTTTTACCAAAACGAACAACCAAGCAGCTTGGAGACCCAAGCAAGCACTCCAACGAAATGGTTGATAAGAAACGGCTCGCTTGGCACGCGAATCGCAATCACCGAACCATCATTTTAAACGTACACCTCCCGGAGACGCCCAAAATATTATATCTTTGAATTGGACAAATGAACACTTTTCTAGAAGTCAGAGCTGCTTATAAGTTCGATTCGAGAGCTTAAATTTTGTAATTCCTCTAAGTTTAACAGATGCTCGTGGTGATCGCATGTGCAGAAATGAAATAAAGCAACGAACGCTGACGTCTCCGGGCGTTTATAAGTATTGCAATGTACCCAGTGATTCGTAACTATGATTCAATAATATGAGTGAGGAAAGTGAAAAAAAAAAACCTTTATCGTTAAGAAATTGTTGTGGCCTGTTCCAAGTCAAGGCATGGGTGAGCAGGCCAAAAAACATGGCGGCTTCAGACCCCAGCGAGGTAACCGAGGAAACGTCATAAGACCCCATTGAGAGCGACAACCGAGGATGTGCCTGATAAAGGATATATTTAAATAATGCTGTTAATTATCTTCAAACGGGGTGTTTTAATTAACCCAAACACCCAATTTTCACTCTTGCACTTCCTTGGAGTTTTCTTGGTATGCATGCAAAGTTTCAAGCTGCTAGGTTTCATGGTTTTGGAGTTATGGAGGAGACACACTGATACACTGACTGACACACACACAAACACGCACACACAATGACATTTATTAGTATAGATTATGACGTCATAGGTCACATGGTGTTGCGGCCATGTTGGAAAAATGGGAAAACTTTGGACCTCTGTATCTCTGAAACGGCACCACGGAAAAAATTGAAACATGGCACATGGCAAGTACTCGTCATGGGGAATGTGTGATGTTTTTTAAATGACATCATAGGTGCCTTCGTTATGACATCATAATTGCATATGTCGAACACTACATATGATCAGCATGAAAATTTTTGACGGTCATCTTGGGATAAAATGTTCCACAGAAAAAAAATTGATGACGTCATTGGTCACGTGATTCGGCGGCCATATTGTTGAAAAAAAAAATCTTCTCTGAAGTGGCTGAACAGATCGAGGCAAACTTTACACATATGATCACCGAACCATGAGGAACAAAATATTCGCACATATGATGTCATAGGTCACTTAGTTTGGCAGCTGTATTGGATTTACCCGAGTACCTATAAAAAATCTTCTTCGCCGGAAGGGAATGGACAGATCAAGGGGAAACATCACACAAATGTTCCCCAAGCCTTGGGGATACCAGAGTATTCACGAATAATTAATGTCACACGGTATGGCAGCCATATTGGTTTGAGCAAAAATCTTAAAAAATTTTTTTTTTATCTTGAACCACTTAATCAAGACATGAAACTTCACAATTATGATATAGTAGTGACAGGGAATATATGTTATAAATTTCAACCTTATCGGATGCATGGTCTGGCAGCCCGGTCATTACTGCCAGCAGTTATAAAATAGCAGTTCGAGGTGTCTCTAATTAATTACGTAATACACCAGTACACAAACACCGCACAAAATACACCACACAAAACAAGTCCTGCCGAGGGTTTTCAATCTATGATTGCTCTTTTTCTTGGTTGATGACTCTTGGGAATACCAAAAGCTTGGTAAGAACTATACTTTGCCTCCTTTAGGGTTAGCACATTCAGGACTTTTAGACTAGTTATAGGACATGGGCTGGATTCCCTTCCCTTAAACACCTTCCATAAAGTAGCAATTTGGCTTCCTTAGACTCTTGAAACCCCCCATATCCACCTGGATCTTTGGTGAACTGACAGGACAAATCCTTTGGCAACATGAAAACGGGCAATTGAATTTGTAAACTCGAATTGGAGTCAATCCTTGCATGTTTATATGGGTGGGTCTAAAGACCCTGCTATTGGGAGAACAACTGCCGCAGTTTGATCCCGGAACTCAGGGTGGCTCAATCAGTCCGGCTTCGTAACCATCTCTCGGTTTTCTCCACTGAACGACAGGGTGTTTCAAAAAGATTGATACAACTTTGACTTCCTGCCATTTCTTTGTTTTTTGTCCAAAACTGTTTTCCTTTTCAGGGTATGATGGTGTTGTTGTGGTATTTGTTCCCTGTAGTTTATAGCTCCATAGCTCAACTATGCCACTGACATTGAGGCAGAAGACAAAAGTGGTGGCTCCGTGGTATGAGACTAAATTATATGTGGACATCCGGTGGAGGTTCTGCCAGGAATGTGACCTCAGAACACGTGATGGACCCACAAATTGTGCTGTTCAATGTATTGTGAAACATTTTGAGCACAAGGGTATAGTATCCAAACTGGATCAACCTAATCTGGTTCAGTGATGAAGCCCATTTCCACTTGAACGGTGCCATCAACAACCACAACAACATTTTCTGGGGGGCAGAACCACCTGAGATCACTGAGATGCACCTGAAAGGGCTGAAGGTCACATGCTTCTGTGCCTTCAGTGCCAGATGGGGAATGCAAGGGCCTTACTGGTTTGAGAATAACAACAGCAGGATGGTGACGGTCAACGGTGAGTGCTAATGGGCCATGCTACAGAAGTTGCATAATAATCTAGCCCAAAAAGTCACCCCAAACCAGCTCAGCATGACCTGGTTTATGCAGAATGGTGCACCCCCGCATACAGCTGTTGACACCATCACTTTCCTGCGGCAGCTCTTCAGAAACTGCCTCATTGCCCTGGGTACTGCTCATGACTGGGCACCCCATAGCCCAGACTTGACCCCTTTGGACTACTGGTTCTGGGGGGCTGCCAAGGGCACTGTCTATGCCAACCACCCTGCCACACTCGATGATCTGAAGCAGGAGGTGTCAGACTACCTCCAGGCAGTGCCATGTGAGACCTACAGGAAAGTTGGACAGAACTTTGGAGTCAAGATCAATGGCTGTCAGAATTGCGGAGGGGCATACATCGAGAATGTCAATTACAAGGTTTTTGCGTAAATGCCAATTTCAGACCTTGAGCTCTCACAAACTCTAGCAGTGATTTCCTGCAAGAGCAATCAGTGAGAGAAAATACCTTGTCATAAGCTTTCATGAAATGTTTGGTTCACATGACTGAGGTTTCTGTTTCTTTGTAAATAAATATTTAAAGTTGCATCACTCTTTTTGAAACACCCTGTACATCAATGGATCACTCATGGAGGAACCATGGACTACAAGTAATCAGAAACACTCACTTTATGGCAGGTTTCTGCATTTACATATTAGATAAATCAACCTTTTATGGTGCATTCCAGATATAGGCCTCTCTCAACCCATGTCGAGGGGTATTTAGCAAACTCATGCCACTTGCCAAGTGGGGGGTGGTGTGAGTGAATAACTATGGAATCAAACCCACAAGTGCCACTGGAGAAAGAAATCTTTAACCATTCAACCATGGAACCGGGTGTAGTGGCGTGCACCTGTAATCCAGCTACTCGGAGGCTTGGGTTGGAGGATCGCTTGGGGACGGGAGCCCTGCACTGGGCCGCGCTATGAGAGGGTGTAGGGCAGCCCAGAATCATGGTGAAACCCAATCCTTATCCCTGTGTCGTAAGAGGCGACCAGGGTTGCGTCAGGAAGGGCATCCAACGTAAAACCTGTGCCAAATCAGTATGCGGATCATAACGGATGATCCACTGTGGCGACCCCTAACGGGAGCAGCCGAAAGACGAACAACAACAACCATTCAACCATGGCTACTTGTTTATGGCACCAATTTTCTCACCTTCTTTTGTGATCAGCTGGAGAAAAAATTTTCCCAGGAACTTTCACGAACTGACCAGGCCTGATGATCAAATCAAAGTCGCAGGAATTTCACCAAGCTGCAGGCAATAACTCACCCACTCCTCACGAAAGACACTGTGGGATATTTAACATCCACAAACTATTGCTTGCAGATGGGTCTCAAGCTTAAATTCCTTCTCAGGGATGGCACACTTTGTGATGCAACGACTTGCCTGCGAAGCACCAATCATACAGTTTACAGTGAGGCCAGTAACCTAACCCAGATTAGACAGCTCAAAGGTAAGTGCGCTGCTGCCTCTGCATCCTCCTGTCGGGTTTTTAAAACACTACCAAACGGCCACTGCATGAAAAAAGTATCGCCTCGAAAAGCACTCCGTAGAGCACATACCTCCACCAGGCTGATTGTTTACATTTTGTATCCCACTAATAGGCTGCATCTGGATTTGGACCTGAAATAAAATATAATCGGCTTGTTCTGGTCACCTAACCAACTCATCCACCAAGTTTTGTCTATTACTCAATGTTGAAAAATCATTTTAAAAATTCCTGGATCCAGATCTGGATTCAGATCTTCACCAAAATCTATTCATTTCATCCTTTTAATATACCCAAGCTCTCCAACAAATTTCGTCCAAGTCCGTCCACAACTTTTTGAGATATTTTGTTCACAAACAAACAAGAAAAAGACGTCGTGCAGAGCACGATACTTGCAGGATCCATGAAACAAATTTGACCTCAACATTAATTGGTGGTTGAATTCAATGACCAAATATGCAACTCGTCTAAAAATTTCAAGTCAATCGGATGAAAATTGAATTTTAGAAATTCGGCCTATGTTGATATTTTGGCTTATGTTGGCCTCAAAAATAATTGGTGGTTGAATTCAGTGACCTGAAATATAAATCCTCTAAACATTTCAAGTCAATCAGATGAAAATTAAGAAATTAGAAATTTCAAAGTTGTTGACCTTTGGCCTATGACCTTTTGGTCTATGTAAACCTCAAAAATAATTGGCTGGTTGAATTCAGTGACCTGAAATATAAATCCACTTCAAATTTCAAGTCAATTGGATGAAATGGAGAATTTTATAAATCCCACCTATGTTGTTGACCTTATGGCCAATGTTGACCTCAAAAATAATTGGTGGTTGAATTCAGTAAGCTGATATGGAAATCCTGTTCAAATTTCTAGTCAATTGGATGAAAATTGAGGATTTTAGAAATTTGGCAAATTTGTTGACCTTTTGACCTCAAAAAACAATAGGCTTCTTGCATACGACAAACTCTACCATGTGGTGAAATTTCGTGAAGATCGGCTGAAAATTGTGACCTGTAGGAAATTGACAAATAAGAAAAAGACATTGTGCAGAGCACGATACTTGCAAAATCCACCCCCTCTCCAAAGGTTGCCATGGATACATGAAATTGTCCATTTCATTAAGATTAATATTCACAATCTTAATCAAAGTTCAGGTCAATCGGATGAAAACTGATTATTTTTTCAGATTGAAATAGATGATTTTTGAAGTTTGACCTTTGACCTTTTGACCTCAAAAATAGTTGCTTTCCCAATTCAGTGATGGACAATGCAAATCGTGTTCAACTTTCAAGTTAATAGGATGTAAATTGACGATTTTTTCAGTTGAAAATCCATGATTTTAGAAGTTTGTCCTTGAGATGACCTTTGACCTTTTGATCTCAAAAATAGTTGGTTTCTCAATTCAGTGATGTACTATGCAATTGTTGTTTAATTTTCAAGTCAATCAGATGAAAACTGACGATGTTTCAGATAAAAATTCATGATTTTAGAAGTTTGACCTTGAGTTAACCTTTGACCTTTTGACCTAAAATAGTTGGTTTCCCAATTCAGTAACACAATGTGCAAATGTTCACATTTCAAGTCAATCAGATGAAAATTGAGGATGTTCGAAATTTGACCTCAATAAATGGGCTTCTCAGTTGAGACTACCTCCACAACTTGGTATAGTTTCATGAAGATCGGTTTTAAATTGACTTGTAGGCGATTGACAAACAAACGGATAGACAGACAGAATAACAAAATCGACTGACCAAGACCAACCATACTTCGATTTTGCAAGTAACAAACAGACAAATGTGAAAACATAACCTCCATCCACCTTCGGTGGCGGAGGTAAAAATGCAAAAGAACATGGAATTGCTTTTTCAAATCATATCAAAGTTTTGAAAATTTGTCGTATTTCACTTCAAGTGCAAATGGTTTCACTAGGTAAGTTGTGCCCAACACGCTAGTACCTTATCCAGACCTCATGGCTGCATATACTGTGGGTATGTCGTGCCAAAATACAGCTAACTCAACAAATCATGTTGTCATGTTAACAACAGACAACACCCTCACATTTATAAAAAGAAAGCAGATCTTTAACATCAACAACATTAATGCAGAAAGGACGGCTGGCTTCTCATGCCGAATTTGAAAGATGACATGCCCTGCTGCTCTCGAGTCACCACCAAAGGAATGAAGTCTGCATACAACCTATAGCATCCATTATCTTCACCAAAAAGCGTCATCAACTTGACAAAAAGGATGAAACATACAACACAGTACAATTGTGTCATGGTTTTAATATACAGTACATATACAGTATTTAAATTACTGACAAAATTAAAATGTTACAGTTATTCATTGGAAAAATGATCGCAAGACAATTAACCAACAGAATTAAATAAACATTTGTCTGTGACAAACTTGAAGGCGTTTTCTCCCCAAAACCATGACTGTAATATTCACTGACCGAAAGATTGCAGTTGTTTCTTCCACTTTAATCATTGCCCAATGACCAACCTCACATACCAAGATGATGAATGGAAAACTATCAGTCAAGAACTGTCACAAATTTAGGTTTAAAAAAAAAGCACATTCAAGATAAGGTGTATTTGCTTTGTAAACTTTTGCATGTGACTTGTGATATATTTTCACAAAACCCCCTGTTGTGTGTGATAAATGGATTATTTCCCTATCTGTACATTTCATGACGTTCATAAAGCATTTACCAAGAGCATCATTAAAAGGATGGTTTTGTTGAACAAAGTATTGCAACCAATATTGTGGTTGAAACCAAAAGGTGTTAATTAACACAACATGCTGGTACACCATGTTCAGTGAGTGCTGTGGAACAAAAACGTTTCACAGTTTTGTGCATTCTTTAAATGTTTGCACTTTGAATTCTACAAAATAAAAATACAAATTGGTCATTTGTAATACGAGGCCATCAACATATGCATACAATCACTGCCATAAAAAAACTAACGTGTAGAATTGATAACATAATTATTGAAGGATTGTTCCAGCATTCATTCCAAGTGCCTTTTTGGCACGAGGGATGTGCAGAACACCTGAATGCAAGTTTCCACGTAATGTAGTTGCCTCGGGCAATAACCGTCCACCATATGCAACTCATGCATCCTTTGATTTTTAGAGGTGACACGAGGCATTCTGAGCAAATTTGAAACGGTCTTTACGAGAGACCAGCATTCGGAATGTCCAACCAATTACATTATTTAATGATCCATTACAATGCCACGTTTGTCAGAAAACTAGAGGAATCGAATTATTGGACACTTTCAAGCAGGGTCTTCCATTATCCATGTTGCAAGGCTCTATAACATGAGGAGAGGAACTGTTTATGACCTTAGCAGACGTTATCAAGCCACTGGATCAACAAGCGATATGCCAAGAAGTGGACATAACAAGATTATGACTCCTGCTCAGGTCCAACACATTTGCATGACCCATATGTGCAATCAAACTGCCCAAAGTACTGCAAATGCACTCCGTGGACCTCTCAGGATAAATAATAACACCATCTTGAGGTGTCTCCATGATGTAGGGATCTGTGCTTGTCGTCCTGTTCAGTGTGCAAGACTTGGACCGAAATACATCTGAGCATGCTTGTAGTAATCAAATCAGCATGTCTGATGGACATGGAGGCAATGGGCAAGTGTTTGTTCAATGACGAATCCAGGTTTGTCCTTGAAAGACTGTGCTCAGGTCTACAGAAGATGCAATGAGTGATATGCCCCAGTGTGTGTGCAGGAAGTTGCAAATTTTGGACTTGGAAGTGTCATGATGTGAGGTGGTTTTACTGAAACCTTTCACACCAACTTGATTTGTATTCACAGCAATCTGATGGAAGGTCGATCCATTAATGAGATTTTACAGCAACATGTGCTGCCTATCCTTCAACAAGATTGTCCAAGAATCATCTTTATGCATGATAATGCTCCTGCTCACAGGCCCATTCAAACGAGGAACACTCGTCAATACCAAAGTTAATGTCATGATACCTTGGTGTGCTATTTTGCCAGATTTAAATTCAATTGAACATTTCTGGGATGTCATTGATCATGTTCGAACCTCGCCAAGACTGATACATACCCTCGGTGAGCTGGAACAGGAGCTGATTCGAGCATGGAATGCCATTCATCAGGCTCAGATTTAAGTGCTTTATAGTCAATGCAATGCCGTGATTGCTTTTGGAGGCGGACATACCCGGTATTGGGATTGTTACTTCCACGTTGGATTTTTTCTGTGAAAACATTCACAACACAGCATTGTGATTAGGTCACAATGAAATGGACATGTAATTATTCAGCATTTATCTGTCAGAAGTTTGCACCTCCTATGTGTCCCATGATGTCAGACAAATCATTTGCATTCACAACAATCACGTGGTTCAGTTTTTTTTTTTATGGCAGAGCGTGTATAATCGTGGAACTTATGACCTCCACCTCCTCTTCCTTCCCCTCCACATTCAATTTCCAACTGTCATTAATTCTTATCCATCTCTTCCCCTCTTTCCTCCCCTTCTTTCTTACATTTCCTCTTTCCCTTCATTTTCCTCAAATTATTGTCCCGCTTGCTCCCCTCCCAACACTGACGACACATGAAGATATCCGCTAACCTGCTCTGATGGCGAAGTGCTCATCACATGCTCGCCATCAAGGTCTAATCAATGGTGACGAACACAACTTGGAGAGGAGCAGAAACAGAATGTCTATGAAAAGGTAAAGCACTAATTCTACATGAATGTCCCGACCACAAACATAACTATTACTTATCTGTAGTGTACTATAGTAATGCTGTTGATAAACATCAAAAGCTGTGTTGAGACAGCTTTGTACAATATACCGTACTTTTCTGAATCAGTTGTTATCTACCTGTGCAACTACCTCAAATTTCATCACCATTCTGAATCCAATACATGTGTACAACATGTGGCTGAATGTCCTCACACGCTCGCTCCATACAAAATGAAAAAAAAAAACCAAATTGAGATCCTTCATCAAACTCACGTTTCCTTATGTGACCAAGAACATACAAACGGATGTCAGCGTTTTGACCTGCCATGCAGAAAGACTAGGATTATAGTGCTGTTCGTGTGCATGCGGAAAGGAAAATTTATTCGTTCGTCGATGCAAAAACGTATTTAATTTGTCAACCCGCGACGCCTCGAGGAATTGAACTTTGTAATGATGTGTGTGTGTGTGTGTGTGTGTGTGTGTGCGTGTGTCATTTAGCATGAGGTTATATTTGTCCCACCGTCTGCCACCCTCCTGGTATTAGCCTTCCCAAGCTTGGCAGCAGTGTCCATAATAATAGCTCCATCAGCGGACAACCACAGCTCCCACCATGCCCAGCATATCCTCGGAGAACATCCAGGCACGAGTTTCATCATTACCCTGAGATCATGACGTTAATGGACGTCAGTATGTTATATAAACAGTTAAAACTGTTCAGCAACGTAATGCCTTGCGGAGAGCCAAGGCACGCTGTTGAGAACGAGCTTCGTTAAGGCCATAGAGATGGAGTGGAAAAACAAATTAAGTGCATAAATAAACAGAGATTCAAAATCATATTTAGAACCTAGCACACAAGTTGTGCTCCTGGCAATAAAAAGTGCCATCAATTTTTACAGGAGAGAAAGAATGAAAAAGTAAAAGGAACTATTTGAATTCTTCAAAAATTATTATGCATCGCTGTCAATTTCCCCACAACAAGTCCTCTGAAAGATTCTCAAAACAAGAGAAATTCAAACAGGGCTGTTGACACATTCCTCTGTATCTCTGCAGAAAATATCTTGATCATGTGAAATTCATTAAGTTGCTACAGATATTCCAGGTGAGTGATTAAATCAACATCCAACACAGTGGTCTCATGGAGTCACAGCGATTGTTCATCCGTATCTGATGCACGCATTTCCATTTGCATGACACAATGGGGCCGATGCTCACACAGGATCTCGGTTTCGCTTGTGCTGGAGCTGCTCTTGCGAAAACTTGCGAGTGGCGGTCTCAGCTTTAACCCTTTTCCTGTTATTGAACCTTCAATGGCTTTCTGCAACTGGACCCCCCCCAAACACAGCACCGGCAACACGGTTAGAATGTTCCGACAGCACAAATTGATAAGATGAGTCTTTGATCTTCGTTGATAAATGAAGCATGATTGGATGAAGAGACTGGGTATATAATTTTCCAAATCATTTAACATAACAAGTAAGCGTAAAAAAATCGATTTCGTTCAGGGCGTTACCTCCTTGAGTGCCACCACTCCGACGAGCTTGCCGATACTTGTGACATATGCGTGGTGCAAGCCAAGAAGAGAGAAGAGTGTGTGCGTCTGTAACAACAGGCAATTGTAGACAAACCGTTTTAACAAGATAATATGTCCTCATCTACAGTACCTGTTCCCTTCTACGACAATGTTGATTCTTATCCCGTTTCATTCAGCTCATGCAAGAGTCTCAGCCTCTGTAAAGAATAATAAAATATGTATGTACAGTATTGCAAATAATTATGGAAACAGAGGAACAGAAAAATAATAATAAAAATAAGAATAAGGTCTCCTTTCATGTCTTCAGTTGCATGGGGCTACCAAAGCAGTTTTTCCTTGGCGAGGGGGCGCAATCCTGGAAAGATCACTACTCCGACGCAGGATCCTTTAGTGGCTCACTCTTCCCAGGAAGCCGGTACTCATTTTGCCAACCTCAGAACGATAACATGCTGAGTCAACCCACTTGGTATTATTGTAACGGCACGAGAGGGGCTCAAACTCAGGACCCAAGGATCTTAAGCCAGCCACCTTAACCGCCAAGCAAACCCCAGGCTTACAGAAGAACAAATGGGTATAAAAAGCAAATAGCAAGTGATAGAATCCCATATGATGCGTAAAAATTAATGCACAGTCATGTGTTTATATTGTACACTGATTGGTTGTAATGCAAGCAATAACAGAGTCACATCTGCAGAAAGATGAGAAAAGTATAGGCGGTGATATAATTGTAATGTGGTGAATGTGTGGTGTGTGTGCAGTGGCTTCTAAGAAGGAAATATCACAACAACATATATAAATCAAAGGCTGCAATCTACCATGCAGTAGATTGCAGCCCAACTCCATGTTTTATGCAGGACTCTGCGGAGGATACACAGAACTGGTACTGTTGATTTCAAGTGGATAGTACATGAGGGCCTGACATCCGTTTCACTTATGAAATAAATAAATACAATTTTCTGACTATGAATTTTACATTAAAAGTGCTATTTGGAACTTTTCCCCCCTCAAAGAATGTGATAAAATTAACAGAACAGTGAATTAATAGCTCCAACAATATAAAAACTGCAGTAGACAACAAAAGTGCTGAAACCTTGTGTAGGGATGTCCTCTCCACAAGCTGGAATGGTGACGGATCAATCCTGCACAAATCAAACTCCGTTGCATATTCCAACTGCTGCTTTTCCCATTCTTGCACCTGCACAACCAACAGCACATATGAATAAATATTTTCCCACCTTTCCCTTCAAACCGACTGGCAATTCTTTTGCTCCACGGCCTGAAATGCATCCATCCATCCATTGGGACCAAACTCTGCACAGAGTGTCGGTGCTGCCAAAGCAGTCTCCTCGGTTATTGGGCACAATCCTGGACAAGTCGCCACTCCGACACAGGATACTCGAATGGCTCAATCATCCCAGCAAGCTGGTACTCATTTTGCTGGAAGGATGACAGGCTGAGTCAACCCCACCTGATATTAATTCAACAGCAAAGCAGGATTTGAACTCAGGACCTTGAAATTCATCTGCCACATGGTCAGATCCCTTTATCAATAAATATTTTATATACAATTTTTTTTTATGCCTGGTGTTGGCTTAATGGTTAGAGTGGTGGGCTTGGAATCCTTTGGTCCTGAATTCAAATCCTGCTCGGCTGTTGAATTAATACCAGGTGGGGTTGACTCAGCCCGTCATCCTTCTGAGGTTGGCAAATGAGTACCAGCTTGCGAGGATGATTGAGCCATTCGAGTATCCTGGGTTGGAGTTGTGACCCGTCCAGGATTGTGCCCAATAGCCTAGAAGGCTGCTTAGGTAGCACCAATACTCTGCACATAGCATAGTCCCATTGGATGTATATATATGAAAAATTACAGTACATGTCTAGACCAGGAATCAAACCCAGGTCCTCTGGAAAACTCTTATGGACAGGCCCTTGCTGCTCTTATGGTTGGCAGTGAGTGCCCTGGAAGCAGCAAGGGAAAGAGTGCCATGCATATGTGGGAGAATTGCATATTCAACCTGTGGGTCACCCATAAAGCTCACATGGCAGAGCACTGGTATGGTTTTTCAGAGGACCTGGCTTTGATTCCTGGCCTAAGCATGTAATTTTCATATATACATATATATATATATATATATATATATATATATATATATATATATATATATATATATATATATATATATATATATACATAAAATCATCTTTATTTCCTGTTCATTTATTATCAACAACTGGTCACAATTGCACTGTGCTGAAATCAAATGTTCTGCCAATTCATCTATATCCTATAAAATTTAAATGAATACTTTTATACAATGATTGTCACAAGCTTTGAGCATTTAAGCGCTCTGATGGTCTGAAAACATTGTTTGAACTCCATTCTCAGTTTTGCCTTCCAATGACATCATCACTCGCAAACGTCCCCTTCAAGCTGGCCATACGAATGGACTAATGGTGCAGTTAATCCTTGTGAACCCTACACTATTTTCTTGACTGTGACTGTGCCGAAGTGTTGCCTCAAGAATGGAACCCGCCAACCAAAAGCCTCTTTTGCCTGAATATTGCCCTGTAATCAGCACTCGGTAGCACACATTTTATTAATGGACTGAATTGCCAGCAATTTATTAAAAGCTATTGATGTCACATCTGTGTTTCTTACAACAAGCACATTCAATTTCGGTTCCCATGAATGTGCCCTTTGGGTCAAGGTGAGTTAGATGTCTGCTTCCTAAACACCAAGAAAGAACCAAGTTACATTTTAAACATTGGACATGGAAAAAAAAAATCCCGAGGAATAATGATGTTAACGCATCTGAGCTTCAGCTGGAAAACACCTGGGATTCACATTATTGTTTGCGAATATCACAGGTGAGCATCATGTGAACACGTTAATTACCCATGAAGAATTGCCAAGGATTTGAAAGGATAATCGCCCCCAATGTACACCCCGGCATGAAGAGGCATTCTGATTAAATAATTTTTTTAAAAGGGTATGTACATATCCATTAACTTTAAAGCCACAGAGAAACATCATTGTGTTCACTTGGCCGAAAGAGACCGATTCCACAAAAGGTTTTTTCAAATCGATCAAGTTTTCACCGTGAAATACAATGAATTCTCTGTCCGTATTGATGATAAAACCACCAGTAATTGCACATATGGCAATTCGTAAGAGAAGTGTGAAAATAGGTATCCTGACTCGCCCCAGCCTCGTCCTGACTCGGGGAGCATTCTAGGAAACCTCAGCCCATTCCCCACCATGAACGTCCATATCCTCACACGGAGGATTAAAAATAAATTACACAGCATTCTAGACTCATAAAGGAGGTAACCAACAAAGGACAGCAGGTGTACAGCCTGACAGAGGGTAAATGGGGAACACATGGAAAGATCAAAAACATCCACCACACCAATGAGTACAATTCGATTTGCGTTGAAGATGTAATTTTGGGCTGGAAGGATGGTCTGTCGTTGTCTCGCCTGGGTTGTGCCATCCCTCAGATGGACGTTAAACTGGGTGGCCCATCTGCCGGCATTAGCTTGGTAAACATTAGTTGTCAACAATGCAGGAAAGGAAACAGAAACCGAAAACTAAAAAAAACTAGAACGGGCACTCATAGAGCGCATACCTTCGCTGCCACTACTTTTTTTGTTCTTGGTATGAGTGTGGGGAACTGGTTTCATATGAATGGTCTTATGACACAAACCACATATCTATAATGTCATGACCCCCCCCCCGACTTTCGGGGGCTACGGACTAAACAACAATCAACTCACGTCGTTTTGGCGAGTCTTCACTCGCAAGCTCGGTGAATACAACGTTTCAACAAGAGAAGGTAATCTCGTTTGATGCTGGTTTCATGCAAATCGAATAAGAATTGACTGAGTTATGCCGAAAACCGCATATTTTTCAAGGGCGTGACCCCCCCCCCCGACATTTTACCCCAACCGGTGACATGTGTTATGACGTCATTGTGTCACAAGATTGGGCATTAAATTCTGAACATTTTGGTGCTGGGTTCATGTAAAGCGGACAAGAATTGACCGCGTTATGACAAAAACCCGCATACTTTTCAAGGTCATGACCCCCCTGACCTTTGACCCCTAACCGGTAACAAGAGTAAGGGCGTCATTGTGTCATATTGCATATCACAAGATGAGGCGTTGAATCCTGAACATTTTGGCGTTAGTTGCATGCAAATTGAATAAAAATTGACCGTGTTATCGTAAAAAGACGATTTTGACCTTTTCGTGACCTTGACCTTGACCTTTGACCCGAACGATCCCAAAATCTAATCGAATGCTTCCTGGCTAATAACCAATCATCCCACCAAATGTCATGCAATTCGGTTTAATACTTTTTGAGTTATACGAATCACAAGATTACAAATAAATAAATAAATAAATAAATAAATAAATAAATACACGCTGACCAAAACATAACCTTTCGCAGAATGCGAAGGTAAAGAGCATCCAACGAAAACAAAAAAAACAAATACAAAATCGAAGACAAAGACCTCGAGTGCTTGGGTGCTGAAAACAAAGAGAAACGATAGCAAGGAAGATAGTAAAAAAAAAAAACCAAGACGAAGCAAACGACAGGAGAAAACAAAACCACATGTTTGAGAGTAACCCGAAGAGATTCTACCGCTAATTAGGGAAACAAAAGCAGAATGTGTCAACTCCCCCCTGAAAAATGAAAGCTCGAAAAATTCTGGAAAGGAATTTTTGAAGATCGAGAAGATCATACGGAAGCGGAATGGATTCCAGACTTGGAAAAGAAGCAGCAACCTCTTGATGAAACACAGCCAGTGATGATTGATGAAGAAATTTTTTTTTTTTAGAAAACAACTTCAAAAAATGTCAAAATTTAAAAGCCCATGCCCAGATGGAATTCCAAATTTCTGACAAAAACAACTTGATGCTCTCCACAATCACTACGCCAGGACATTCAATGAACCGATCCAAGAAGAAAAGGCAGTGGATGAAGTGGCACACAGAAGGAAACACCTTTCTCATCCCAAAATCTGAAGAAACCCAAATTCCTCTCAAATACCGGCCAATAACATGCCGACCAACAACATAAACCTTCCGGCAGGAATCATCACAGAAATGACGTACTATCACCGAACACAACAAGGAAGTTGAGAGGCAGAGCAAAAGGGATGCAAGAGGTTGTTGTGGAACAACTGACCACCTACTGCTGAATAAGGCCGGACTTGAAAATGCAAAATGCGAAGAACCAAATTGTCCACGGCCTGGATAGACTATAAGAAAGCTGTTGACAGTGTCCCACACATTCATGGATGCTAAAATGCATGCAAATATACAAAATCAATCCACAAATAATCAAACTTATTGAGAAAGCTCCATCTCTGGAATACGACATTGACATTACAGCAGTCAGAATGAAATATTAAAATACCAGATGTGAAGATATGACATGGGATCTTCCACAGAGTGTGTGTGTGTGTGTGTGTGTGTGTGTGTGTGTGTGTGTGTGTGTGTGTGTGTGTGTGTGTGTGTGTGTGTGTGTGTGTGTGTGTGTGTGTGTGTGTGTGTGTGTGTGTGTGTGTGCATGCGCAGGATATCTCAAAAAGTTGTGGCCGGATCTGGGGGAAATTTTGTGGACAGGTTGGTTGTGTGACAAGGACGAACGGATTAGATTTTGGGGAAGATCCAGATCCGGATCCAACTACTACAATTTTTCAAGTGATTCTTCACCATTGAGAGATAGGGCGAAACTGATATCCATCCATCCATCCATTACGACCATACTCCGTCCAGAGCGTCAGTCCTACCAAAGCAGTCTCCTGGGCTATTGGGCACAATCCTGGACAAGTCGCCACTCTAACACAGGATACTCAAATGGCTCAATCATCCCAGCAAGCTGGTGCTCATTTTGCTGACCTCAGAAACATGACAGGCCGAGTCAACCCCACCTGGTATTAATTCAATGGCGGCAGGATTTGAACTCAGGACCCAAGGATCCCAAGGCCATCACCCTAACCATTAAGCCAACACCAGGTATTAAATTGATATATAGTAAGATATCTCAAAAAGTTGTTGCTGGATTCGGATGAATCTTGGTGGACAGGTTGGCTGCGTGACAGGGGCGAATTGATTCCATTTTGGTGAAGATCCGAATCCGGATTTGGATCCGAGAATAATTTAACTTTTAAAGTGATTCTCAATGCACCATTGAGAGATTGGGCCAAAAACGATACATCACATGGTTTTTCAAAAATGTATCGGAAGAGTGCATACATCCGGGGCGGGGGTATGCGTTCTACCAAGTGCCCTTCTCGTTTTGTCCGTCTCTGGACCCACTGAGTGTCCTCGTCAACAAACAAGGACACAGATACACCCAAACAACCAATAGAAGAACATCAAAAGAAATGGGAAAGGTGACACATCTACTACACATGGATGATTTTAAACTCTTCGTACCGAATGACGAAAAATTGGCAGAAAAGCTGAAACTTGTAAAGAGGTTCTCCGAGGACATTCAAATGGAATTTGGATGAGATAAGTGCGCCAAGTGTAAAAAGAAATATCAACAAATATACACCAACTAGGGGAATGAAAAAAAGAGCAGGAAAATATATTCTACACTAATAAATGTCAGTGTGTGTGTGTGTGTGTGTCAGTTTATGTGTCTCCTCCAAAACCATGAAACCAAGCAGCCTAAAACTTTGTATGCATACAAAGGGAATGCCAAGGGAGTGCATCAATTAAAATTGGGTGTTTTGTTTAATTTAACCCCCCTTTTGAAGATAATTGACGGCCTTATTAAATTATGTCCTTTATCATGCGATCCTCGGCAATCTCGCTCTCTGGGGTCTTAAGGCGTATCCTGGTTGACCTCGCTGGGGTCTGAAGCCACCATGTTCTTTGGCCTGCTCAACAAAGCCTTGACTTGGAACAGGCCGCAACGATTTATGAACGATAAAGTTGTTTTTTCTGTTCACTTTCCTCACTCATATTATTGAATGCCTGTTCATCATAGCTACGAATCGCTGTAGACATTGCAATACTTGTAAACACCCGGAGACACGCCGGCGTTCATGGCTTTATTTAATTTCTGCCCATGTTATATCCTCGAGAATCTCTTAAACTAAGAAGAATTGGAAAAATTTAAGCTTCAGATTAGAAGTTAGCAAGCAGTGTTCACACTGAAAAAAAAGTGTTCATTTGTCCAATTCGGACATTGCTTGGGCGTTTCTGGGTGCATGTTATAAGCAACGGCAATTGGTTATCGCTTGTCAAGCCAAGCGTTGCATTGGAGTGCTTGCTTCAGTCCTTAAGCCACTTACCGAGTGCTCCACAGTCGTTAGCAGTACAGTTCGTGTCCCGATCTGGATGTACAGTCGATAGATCCTACAAGGTAGAGGTATGCATACAGCACACACGGACGTGGTACATATGGGTAGATTTGGATTTGTAGGGATTTTCCACAGGTGTGTGGGCATGCCATACCTATTACGGGTGCTGTGGAGGCAAAGTTTGATCCCGAACTTAATGGAGGTTCTATCAGGTTTTCCTTTGTCCTCGCGACTGTTTCTCAAGCATTTGGTTATCGGATTTGCTTTACAAAGGTTAAATGTTTCTCTTTGTGAGTTTCAAAGCAAAACATATTTGATAACGCCCGATTTCTCAGCCGTTTGTCGTATTAACGTTTTCTAAATTACCCAGCAAATTTTTTTCCCCCCAATCACATGCAGCTGTTTATAAAGATTACTGTTTGTGCACATCTCCTTGAAAAGTCTACATAAATGGAACTTTGTTTTTCGGTGAAAGCGACTGAAGGTTTTTGGGTTGTTCACAGTAAGTACTGTAGTTGGTAGTCCCACTGACTCCAATCTGCTGAGTCACAAAAATTGCCAATATCGGCCAAACACGAGGGTGTGTGTGTGTGTGTGTGTGTGTGTGTGTGTGTGTGTGTGTGTGTGTGTGTGTGTGTGTGTGTGTGTGTGTGTGTGTGTGTGTGTGTGTGTGTGTGTGTGTGTGTGTGTGTTGTACATAAAGCATAACATTTTCTCTCTGCTAATGCAATGTTCCCACTGTCGTGCGATCCGCTACGAATGCCACGATTGGCCATTCGTAGCAGATCATGGAATTTCTCTGAAAGCTGTTCCCACTATCACGATGCGCGGCACGATTGTAATCGTGGTCTCACAGAGCGTGGTGTTTGTCTTGTCTAAGATCGATCCTGATCACCACGATTAGGAAGCACGATTAGATGCGATCTGTCGCGCTTTGTTACAATGCAATACGATCTGATACGATGATCCTGATGGACAATTGATCGTGTTGATCGTAGAAAAATTTTGAACCGTTCAAAAATTTTCTACGATTGACACGATTGCAACGACTGACCTCAAGATCTGATAAGATCTGATAGGATCACTACGATTAGTCCATGATTAAGACCACGATTTCAATTGTGCCACGCATCGTGATAGTGGGAACCTAGCATAATTCTCCAACCCCCACTCTCTGTCTGTCTCTCTCTCCATATCTGGATGGTGAATATGTCTGCACGGTGGAAATCTCAATATGTTTCTCGATGGTGGTTATGTCCGGGCGGTGTTTGTCTCCGGATGTGTCTGGGTGTTGTTTGTCTTCGGATGCGTCTGGGTGGCATTTGGCTCCGGACGCGTCCGGGCGGCGTTTGGCACCGGACGCGTCCAGGTGGTGTTTGGCTCCGGACATATCAGAGTGGTGTTTGTCTCCAAACGTGTCTGGGTGGTGTTTATGTTTGGACTGTGTTTGTCTCTGGGCGGTGTTTAACTGGAAGAAAATGGTTTTCAGACACTATTTTTTTTCCATCTTCACTGTTTTTCTCTGCCGAAGCATTTTCATGAGACAGTATGAATCGTAATTAATGTTCCACCGCACGTCTGCCTTCCCTTCCTCTCACCTCTCGCTGCTTTCCCTCTCCCCACCCCTCCTCACACTCTCTCCCTCCTCACTCCACCAGTCCTCCTCTCTCTTTTGCCTTCCACCTCCTCACTCTCTCCCCTCCTTCTCTCCCCCTTCCCTCTCTTTCCCCGTCTTATTTCTCCCCTCTCAGTATTCCCCTCAGCAAAGCAACGGGTGGTATTTGCTCGTAAAAAAAAATTGGACAGAGTGGGGATAGACAAAGAAGGCTCATCGGAATGGCTAAGAAGAGGTCAGCTCAACTGGGACAGAGAACGAATCATAATAAATGCCCAAGATTAAGGACACTGCACTAATGGATTTTAAAATATGGTGGGACTGAGCCAGACAGACAAGTGTAGGTTCTGTAAGACAGAAACATAAAGTACTAGTCACCTGCTTTCGGAATGCAAAAAACTATTTTCAAAAAAAACTTCACACACAATGGTACAACAAAGTATGCAAAGTGGTTCATTGGCAAATCTGCAAGAATTTCAATATCCCAGTTGCAGAAAACTTATGGAAACACAAACCAAGGACAATCATTGAAAATAAGGATGTCATGCTGGCATACAACCTCATGATCCCATCGAGCGTGAACATCGAAAACAAAGCATTGCGACAGGACATTACATTGTACTCAGGAACAAAAAGGAAAAACCAGCATTGCTGACTGAGATATCAGTTTCCAGCAGTTTTGGCTTAAATAATGCATAAATCAAGAAAATCACCAAATACCAGGACCTCAAAAATGAGATCAAGAGGTTTTGGAAACTGAAGAGCATCAAAATTGCACCAGTGATAATTGGAGCAACAGGAATAATAAAGAAGAACCTCACTGAGATTTTGAAAACCATCGCCGGGAATATTACCACAAACGAACTACAATTGGAGGTAGTCCGGGGTTCGGTGACGATCCTGAAAAGAGCCCTCGGAACAACAAAACTCTGAGAACAACAGAAATTCAACAGCTTGGTCCATGAACCATGATCCCAGGCCAAAGTGGAGGTGGATACTTTTAGAAAGAGATAACAAGCAACGACGCACGCACGCACGCACGCACGCACGCACACACACACACACACCCACGGCTGTCTTATAGTATAACTGCTCTCGTTTCTTGAAAATTGACTCACAGCTACTTTGATGAAGACTACAATCTACAAATGGTCATATTATTGAAGTGTGGTGAATATTTTGGATTGGAGGCTCCTGGGAGGGTGTCCACTGTGTCCAATAATGCTCCCCTTGTGGGGGTGAGACCAAGGTGAGGCAGAACATCCATTTTCACACAACTTGTCCTGCATTGTTTATTACCGTTTTCTTTGGCATGGATACGGATATTGCTTGATGAAGAAATGCCAAATATATCTTTGGCCAAAATATAAAATAATTTTCATTGCAAAATTTAAGTCCAACATTAAAACATTGAAAAGGCAAAGTATGTTAACATGCTTTTTGGTGCAAAGTTTGTGCATATTTTTGCCATACATCATACCTCTGCTGCACTCATGTGATCTGCCAAATCATAATCATCCTGTAAAATAAACATCATCTGAATTACAAAATTATCACGTGGTCGATCTCACAAGAACAAATGACATGAAAGTTTAAGGTACAGAGAGGTACTAATTATAAACGAGAATTTGGTCATGTCTTGGTTATACAATAAGAAACAAAAGATTATCCAAGTGAAGGGAAATTTTCCCCATGCCTGCCGATTAGATGCAATAAGGACAGAAAATTTTGTGAGTTATGAAAAGAAAAAGATGTTCAGCTTGATGCCATGGAAACCAAGGCCATCAAGATCATTGGAATCTCCAGCGATGAAGCCGAATCTATGGGACTGTCACATTGCCATCACAGACAGGTCGGTGGTCTCTCTGTCTTCTCCCACCTCCTTTCTGGTCTTGCACCCTCTGCTCTTTCCGTGCTTTGTCCCTCCCCTCCCCCAGGCTTCTGCATGGGGGCACACGGTCCGCCATCAACCCCCTTCTGGTGAAACTCCCAAAATCCCGAATCACTGCTCACCTCCACTCATTCGTTCCTCTTCTTTTCCCACCTGTGGAACCAATTTCCAAATTCTCTTCAATCTCATTCTTCCCGCCAAGCCTTCAACACAGCTATTCCCCACAATCTTCCAAAACCATGATCTTTTCCACACATCCTTTAAACCATGGAAATGACTTCCCAACACCCATTAAATTTCCAGGTTTTTCCTTCCTGAGAGCTTGCTTCTGTATCCATCTTACGCACACTCTTGCATGTTCCCCGACCCCTCATTCTTATCCGCACCCCTTGTTTATCTGTCTCCATCTATTTTGCCCCTCGGCCTTGCTGTTGGTATTTCCCCCTTCTCTTTCTGCTGTTCCTCTTGTTATGTTGAGTCCTGATCAGTTCTGTGTTCTAGCTCTTCCACGAGCCTTGACTTTGTCGATAAAAAAGAATTCCAATCCAAATTTTTCTTTTTTTTTTTTATAAAAATGCGAATTCCCATGCATTCATCTCAATAATATCTGAACCTCTTATTATTTACAATCTCAAAATGTTGAATATTTGCAGAACAACAACAACAACAACAAAAACACACAAAATTATCTTTATTTCAGTTTTATTTTATGCATTGGCAGCATCTTTGATCAATCAGCTCAAAAATTATCTCAACTATTTTAAGACTTCTGCGCATCAAGTACATTTTGTAGTACGATTGCTGTCGAGTTAAAATGCAGACCTAAATGTAAAACTAGTCCAAGATGTTTATCTGTGCCAAGTGTGCAGCAATGCAGCTGATTGTAGTAAAATTAGCCACATATTTGTTGATCGATTGGTTTGTTTGATGACAATCAAAGAATACTGAAATCACACTCCTCAACCATGATGCGTGACTTGCGTTTCGGATCAACAGGCAGAAATACAGTGGGAAGGGCAGAGGATAATTACAGATACAGGAAATAGAGTGAAAGGACAAAAAAAAAAAAAAAAAAAATGACAGTACATACGAGGTAAAGTACAACGACAACAGATGTACAATGTGCGAATCATTGAAAATTTGTGTCTGCCCCAAGAAAGCAAATTAGTACAGAAGCAAAATGCCAGCGAATCACAAAGTTTAGTACATGTGTGTTCTGCTGTTAAAAGCGAGATTGGCAAAAAGCAGGTTCAACCCAGATCAGTAGAAAAATATTGGTACTGTAGTGTGTTAGATTGGTTAAAAAAAAAAAAATCACATCGTCATTAGTAACCATCAGACAGCTGAGAACAAAATGTCAAATCCAACTGGCTTGCCAGACTTACCAAGACACAAATTTTGACCTTTTTTGCCCTTCGGTTCCCTGAGGGTTCTGAATTTGCTGCATTCTTGGGAAGGAAACACAAGTACTGTATACGGGGTGTACCAAATTAAAGATAAATGTTTGTGATAGCCATTTGAGCAGCAAAAAGAGTGTACAACAGCATAGTTGCAGCATTATACGGTCCCACAGTTAATACAGTTATTATAAAATTTCCAGCTTTGACTCAAAAGATTGACATGTGACATGCAAACCTATATAGAGATACGAGTTGTGACATCATGGCAAGAATGTTCCCACATAAAACAAGTCTAAATTGCAGCTTTACGAATATTGCTGGGAATTACGATCAAATCCTTTGATGAGTTTAATTTAATGACATGAAAGCATCTGAGCTTTGCATTTGGGGAGCACAGACTTTGGGGAGCACAGACTTTGGGGAGCGAGCAAGGCAGACAAGGGTGGCACTGACAAGAAGGGGCTGGAAACCATTTTGGATGTTTTATGCAAAGGATTGTTAAATCTCAAGTTGTTGTTATTGATTGTTGAATATGGCTCTTCAAGTAGTTGTTGCTCACCTCGGACTCCTGATCGATTGGACTTGAGCAAATCAAGGATCTCAGACCTCCCGTACTGTCAGAATCTGAAATGAGCGATTGATAAAAAAAAAATAGATTAATAAACGAGTCAACATTTAAACGAAATAATTTAAAGCATAAAACAATAAATATAAAATGCAATAAAGCTTTCATTATCCACTGACTTTCACAAGAAGAAAAGCGCATTATCATTTAGGGTTTTCCAAAAACCTACGGTATTTTAAAGACAACGACACCAACTGTTTTATGACCCTTTTCCCTGAGGGAAGAGAGAGGGAGGAGTGGGAGGGTGGAGTAAGAGGGAAAAGGGAGGGGATGAGGAAGGGGGACATACAGGAGGGGGAGAGAGAGGGAGAGAGAGTGAGGATTGGGAGCAAGGAGGGGTGAAGGAGAGTGAGGAGGGGGAGGGGGAAAGAGGGAGGAGGGAGGGAGAGGAGGAGTGGTGGGGGGAGGGAAGGCAGCGTGAGGGGAGAGGAGGGAAAGGGAAGGCAGTGTACGGGGAAGGGAAGGCAGTGTAAGGGGAGGGGAAGGCAGCATGAGGGGAGGGGAAGGCAAGGCAGCATACTGGGGGCATTACCGGGGTGAAAGTGCTTTCAAACGTCGATTGTGAATGCGAACTTGTTGCTGTTGCAGACTTTGGTTTCCTGGAATCCACATTCTCAACCGTCACTAATAGATACTTTCTCTGGTGATTGGTTTTCAAATATTTCAGCATATTGGACGTCCTGTAGCAATGAGCAATGTCTATTGAACAAAGTGAGCATGAAACTTTCGGACTGTCTTCTTTAACCTTCTCGAAATAGTTCCAAACTGCACTTCTGGACCTTCTGAATGATGTGTTGTCAAAACTTCATCAGTCAATATATTTCCTATCTGTCCATCAGCAAAGCAATCAGCATGCTTTACCAGCCAACCCTAAATGCCATGCTATTCATTTAAAAGGGGCATGCCCTTGGGGCATATTTAGTATGCAAGTGACTTGCTTTTGCTGCTCTTTTGCTGCTAAATGGGATGCCCCAGGGTTCGTTTTCAATTAATACGTAACCAGGCCATGTGTAACCGTAACATGCCAAAAGGGACAAAAAAATTTCCCTGAAAAAAAATGCTTCTTTCTGTGAAGGAGGAATTACTTGGAATCGACATTGATTCCGGTTCACCACTTGATTCCTTTCGATTCCATGGTTGGAATAGAGTACTTTGGAATTGATTCTGCCCACCACTATTAAGCACTCAAGCAAGCACTCCAACAAAACGGATGATAAGGAACGTCTGGCCTGGTCATACTAAACACCATCCGGAGACATCTGGAGATGACTGGAGTGTCAAACAATGTGCGAATTGGACAAATGAACACTTTGTAGCAGTCAGAACTGTTGCTAAGTTCAATTATGCATTTAAATTTTGAAGTTCGGTTCAAGTTAAGAGATTCCAGAGCATATCACATGTGCGGAAATGAAATAAAGCCGCAAATACTGGCATCTCCAGGTGTTTATAAGCATTGTGATGTATCCAGCAATCTGTACGTACGAAGATCAGGCATTCGATGATATGAGTGAGAAAAGTGGAAAAAAACAATTTGAGTGCTTTGTTGTTAAGAAACTGTTGTGACCTGTTCTAAGTCAAGGCTTTGCTGAGCAGGCCAAAAAATATGGCAAATTAAGACCCCTGCTAGGGAGAGCGAGGTGACCAAGGACGACGTCTTTATAAAGGGTACAATTAAATAAGGCCATCAATTATCTTCAAAAGGGGTGTTTAAATTAACCCAAACCCACAATTTTTAATCATGCACTACATTGGAGTTCCTGTAGTGTGCATGCAAAGTTTGGGGCTGCCAGGGTTCATGGCTTTGGAGTTACGGAGGACACACACACACACTGACTGACTGACATACACAGTAACATTTATTGGAATAGATTACATGTTATACTTGCCATCTTGTATTCACACCACATTCCTTTTCATGTAGATCTATTTATAACATGTGAAAAAGCTGTGGGGATTTTCTTACCCCCCCCCCCACCCCCTCAAACTCCCACGATATGCATTATATTGCTCTTGCTTCTTCCCAAACCTCCTTTCCCTTTTCTCCCCACTCCTCCCTGACTCCATCTCTCTCTTCGATTATCCTTCCCATCCTCTTACTTTCACTATTTTAATTTTCTTCTTTAATGCCTCCCTCCAGCTGTGCTTACATTAAGAAGTAATGAATGGATGACCACTGAACAAATCATGCTCAATTTAGCAGGTGACATTTTCATTGTATTTAACTCAAATAAGCAAGTTAAATTTATTGCCTGAAATATATTTTAATCACTTCGGAGTGGAAAATATTGCTTTGTTGGTCAGTTAGACCAGGCAATAAGACATCAGCCTGGAGAAATGCAGTTCTTATTCACCTCCATCTCTTTGATCCGGTGAGCTGCTCGGCTGCTTCAACGCAGACTTCAGTTTCCGTTTCCTTTCAGGACGCACCTTAAAGCAGATAGGAAAGCAGATGGTTAAATTCAGTGAAGTAACTTAAACTTTCATATGAAGCCCATAAATGCTGGTCGCATAACTTGCTGGGGGTGTAGTTGTGCCTCTGATGCAGTGCCCCCTGGATGTTATTGCAGGAGTTTGTAATTTGTTCATGGTGCGAGACTGCTTGCCTACTTTTAAAAATCGAAGTTAATCAGCCAGGAGCCTGGAAAAAATGTATGGTTCTAAAACAAAATTTTCCATTCATTCAGTCAGTTCCCTTACAGAATACGTGACTTTCGAAATAAAGTATGACTACTAACGAGGCCTTATGTGCATGTGGTGTTTGATACTAATAAGTGTGTGTGTGTGTGTGTGTGTCTTTACAATCACTTGGTTCTGCTTGTTGCCAGGCACTTTTAACCTGCCTTTGTGAGTGCAAAATGTGGAATTCAAATTGCCTTTTTCACAAAATTTTCAGCATTTAGACAAAACAGCGGCAATTTCAACATGGTTAACCGTAATTGTTTTGTTCCTGAATTTAAATTGGACTCATGGAAATATAGGGAGTGTGAGAAATATTCATAGATGAGAGGAGTCAAAAGTTCATACCATTTCCTGTTAGTACAACTAAACGGTGGCAGGCACACACACACACACACACACACACACACACACACACACACACACACACACACACACACACACACACACACACACACACACACACACACACACACACACACACACACACACACACATCCGAGCATGTACACAGAAAACAAAGCATTGTGACCAGATATGGTACTGCACTTTGATACAAAAACAAACGAGTGCGAATTTGATGGTGTGCCTTCATCAATCCCCACACTTCCCACCTCCAGTAAAGTTGAGAGATGGCAAAACATCCCACCAGGAATGACCCAATATCAAATTTTGAGTATTTTTTTTTTATCTTCTGTTTTGACCCCTGTGACCCGAAGTCACCACCTCCTGGGGCATAAACCAGAGGGTGAAATCCCCCCAAAAAATCGTTACATATTTCATGTGTACCCCAATGTTGATTGCATATTCAAAGTTTCATGAAAAAAGTGTTTTAAAATGTACCCATAATTGCATATTTTGGTGTTTGATCTTTTGACCCCATCCAGGGCCCCAGGGGGCGGTGCCGAAAATGATACTGCTCTCGCACCTTCTTGCCATGTGGTGATCATAACTACAACGTTTAGTGAATTTTTGCACAACCGTTTAGGAGGCGAAAGCGTGTCGGACAGACAGAGACAAACGGACACAGATGGACAGAGACAGGCAGAGCCAATTACAAGATCACACCTCTTTTTTTTTTCTTTTTTCAAAAAAGCTTGGGGATAACAAGACTTGTTAGTGAGAACAGACATCTGCGATGTTGTGGATTCAATTGCAGCTGAGAGCAGCGGAATAAGGGATTTTGATTCCAAGGTTCTGGAAACCAAGCCGGTCCCAGGAAAATTAGAATGTCTTTGTCAAATTATCGATTCCAAACTGAGTTGGCTTACTAATGGTCCTTCGGGAAGAAAGTAAACTCCTTACTCCAACTGATCTGGTCTACAGTTAGTGCCAATTTACATTTTTAAGGTTGTCACTCTTAATCACCAAAGTATACTTGGGATGCCCCACTAACATTCTGCATTTTGAGGAAACACTATCAAAGTAAACAAAATCACTTTTTGCAATCAACAGTAAAAGTCACTTGAAATAGCCAGGCCCGAGTTTATCCTGGTTGAATTTCCAAGGCTGATGTAACTATTTCAATCTTAACAATACGAATTGTACCAGGTAATTTATCTAATTTTGCAGTGAATATCGAAGTGAAGTGTATACCATGTAATGCCATGGGAACCCTTAAGGAAGAACAAGGACAAATGTGTCCAAGAGCCACGTCATAAAGGTTTTGTCTTCACCAGAAGAAGAAGAACAACAACAACAACAACAACAACGCGGAGCTCTCTTAGAGCCAGCGTTCGTAATGCGACGCGGCTAATAAAAACAAGGATAAATGTGTCCAAGAGTCGCGTCCTAAAGGTTTTGTCTTCAGCAGAAGAACAAGAAGAGGAAGAAGAAGAAGAAGAAAAAAAAAACAACAACTTCCGATATTTCGTCACGTGCATTGATTAAGCCAATAGCGAGACCTGTCATATTGTATTTACGTATTTACGAAATATAGTGTATTTACGAAATAAATAGTGTATTTACGAAATTACAACACATTAAATGGAATAACCTTTAAATAGTAACGTGAACTTTTCCAAAGTTTAAAGCAAATGTCCGAATATATTTAAAAGTTCATGATAGACGCTCTCAAAAGGCACCCTCAATGTGAGGATGTGTACAGGTGTTTAGTATTTAATGAGATCTGGATCCTGCATATAAAAGAGCCGTATCCTAAAGGTTTTGTCTGAAGAAGAAGAAGAAGAAGAAGAAGAAGAAGAATAAGAAGAACAACTTAGAGCTCTCTTTTCGCCAGCGTTCGCTACGCGAGATGCGGCTAAAAAGTAATCACATTATCGCTGTTATTTTTACGTACTAACCAGTTGTTCCTCCACACAGTGAGGAATGGCTCCATTTAGTGGTTTTTCCTGTGGCAACAGCTCCGTATCTGGCTCAACCTGTCCCCGTTGATTCAGCTCATTAAGCAACCGTTGCTTGTCCAGCTGCCGAAGCAACATTGCCTGGAGTTCCGTGCGTTCTACAGAGCCCAGCAATATCATCGACTCTGTACAGATATCACACATTATCAGTTGAGCACACTGCACATGGCGGAAACAAACATTCAATAAACTCTCACACATCAACTTATCGAGACTCAGTATTTTTGGACCTCCCCCCGCCCCCCAATAAGGATTTACAAAGGTAGTCAATTTCCTGATATACGTATCTTTACTATACGATGTGTGTGTGTGTGTGTGTGTGTGTGTGTGTGTGTGTGTGTGTGTGTGTGTGTGTGTGTGTGTGTGTGTGTGTGTGTGTGTGTGTGTGTGTGTGTGTGTGTGTGTGTGTGTGTGTGTGTGTGTGTGTGTGTGTGTGTGACGCAATTTTTCTCATAGATAGCCAAACAGATCTTCATTAAGCTTTCAGAGGTTCATCAATGATTGGCACGGAATGCTTCAAGCAGAAAAAAATAATAATAATAAAATTCTAAGCCATTGTCACTGTGTGAAATGTAATATTAAATGATCCCCAACCCCATTATTTAGTGGGTTTCGGGAATGAGCCCCACAAAAAAAAATTCGACACAAAAACAAAATTTGATTTCTTCAACATGCCAACAAGATTATAACAGCACCGGGTAACCCCAAGTACCCCTGACAGTTATCAGTACAGCAAAAGATTAAGTTATAATAACAGCATAACGTTTATTGATTGCATTCAATATGAGAACAGAATAATTAAGGGAAAGTTGTTCATGTGTGGTTCCTCAAACGCCAATTCCCCTTTACCTCTCCCGAAGTATAAAAAAATTAATTTTGTTCATCTTTACTTAAATTATTGGACCAATTAAAACTTGTTATCCAAACAGGATGATGCAGAAGTCGTACGCTTAGCTTTTCGCTGTCAAGTCCGAGTGAGATTCTCCGCACGACTATAAACTGTCCAATTAGTGCTTCACCATCTCTTGGATGGTTGATTAATTGGGGAAACGTCTGCTAGTATTTATTGGTGGACATTAAATATTCCACAATGTCATTCGCAAAGAGTATGTGAGTTACCTCTTCCCCCCTGGCCAATTTCCAAATTCCTGTCAAAATAAGCTCGAGTTAAATGCCAGGTCAAGCTTTGGGTCAAACCTCCTCTTCGGCCGACCTCACAAAAAGTGGGATTCATTGGGGCTGTTAAAGTAGTAGTAGTAGTAGTAGTAGTAGTAGTAGTGGTGGTGGTAGTAGTAGTAGTAGTAGTAGTAGTAGTAGTAGTAGTAGTAGTAGTAGTAGTAGTAGTAGTAGTAGTAGTAGTAGTAGTAGTAGTAGTAGTAGTAGTAGGTCTTTGAAACTTGTTAAAACCGAATGAAGCAACCATGTAATTGAGACTGTTATAACAGTCACATGCATTTAAAATAAATTATCTAATATTATGGTCAGTGGGAGCATTTTACACATAAACATGTAAAATTTCTCTTCAATTGAATCCAACAGAGGAGTCTCGAGTTCATCCTGAGTTTGCAAGTCTGAGTCCAGCAAAACAGGGATTAGTCCCACTTCTTGATCTTGTAATAAAAAAATAATAAAAAAAGAACACAAGAAAAGGAAGGGTAGGGGAGAAAATAGAGGGAATGGAATATACAGGGATGGACAGAAAGGGTCAAACATGTTGCCATTTTTGGTATGTAAGATAGAGGTGGCTGTTAAACATGCTGTAACTGCAAGAACAAAGGGGCATCCTCACCAGAAGAATCCACAAGAGGGAAGGTCTTAAGAGTGGAACACTGCAGGAGGTTATTGAGGTCTTGGTATTTGCAGATGTACGAGACATACTTCACGTCCCTCACCATGATATCTTCTACAAAGATGTTGTACATTCTGATATGACAAGAATGAAGATGAGCAATTTGAAAGCAACTCCAAAAGTAAAATGTAAGTCAATCAATGAAACCATAACTCTTATAATTTTCCTTGATATGCTGCTAAAAGAAAAGAAGTAATGAAAAGTTTCTAAAACCAAAACAAACTTGCACATCAAAATGTGGAAACACACAAAGGTCTCAGTTGAGGTGCTGGTATGTTTTAGGACCAATCTAGCTGTTTATTTAACACTTCATGGCTCTTCAGTCGATTTTAAAAGAATGTCTTGAGTACAGTTCTTCAAAATCCATTGAAAAGATCATGAAAACCAAAATTTCTAACATGACCTTGCATGCCAGCTTTGAATAAAGATGCAGATGTATGGCCAAGTGTGCACCACACTCCTCAACATTAAAATATATGCTGCCAAATATATGCTGCCTTACAAGAAGAAAATATCCAGTGTATCAGCTAACTTTTTTTTACAAAAGACTGAGTAGGATTTTTAACATCCACAAGCAGGAACTAACAGACCAGCCAGCCGGCTTCATGAATGGCTCACTTTATGCAGCACCCTGTCTGAAAATCATCAGTCAATGAAACTTTGGAGCGAAATCATTTTTTGTCAAGAATTTTTTTTTGCAATTTGCCGAACAATACAATCTGCTGAATAGTACAAATACTTCTGCACATGTATTATTCACATAAATTGGTGTAAATCCTACACACACACACACACACACACACACACACACACACACACACACACACACACACACACACACACACACACACACACACACACACACACACACACACACACACACACACACACACACACACACACACACACACACACACACGTATTATTTCCTTCATTGGTTGTATTATTCAAATTCCTTCATTGGTTCACACGTTATTGTGCAAACAAAATGATTTTCAATTGAATGAAACATGCCCTTTGACCTTTGATCTTTTGAGCCCAAAATGTAATCACTTCATCTTTCTTTTACAGTCTGGACTTAGTTTGGTTGAATTTTCTTTTGTGGATTCACAAGTTATTGCAGTAACAACGAGAAGGGCACGTAGTAAAGCGCATAGCTCCGCCATTTAATGCCTGATCCACGAGAACATATCAGGCCCAATACATTTTTGAAAAATCATGCTATATACTATACAGTACTATGTCGTTTTTGGCCCTATCTCTCGATGGTGAAGAATCACTTTAAAAATTAAATAATTATTGTATCCGGATCCGGATTCGGATCTTCACCAAAATCCAATCAATTCGTCCTTGTCACACACCCAACCTGTCTACCAAGTTTCATCCAAGTCCATCCACAACTTTTTGAGATATCATGTTTTGTATCGGTTTAGCCCAATCTCTCAAAGGTGAAGAATTACTTTTAAAAATTGTAGTAGTCGGATCCGGATTAGAATCTTCACAAAAATCTAATCAGTTCGTCCTTGTCACACAGCCAACCTGACCACAAAATTTCATCTGAATCCGTCCACAACTTTTTGAGATATCCTGCACACAAACAAACAAGCAGTCATAGACTGGTACTTACGAAATCGTCAACTTGACCTCTGACCTTGTCTAATAAAAGCTGTCTCGAGAGAAGGTAGCGATGCAAACCAGAAGTTTCTACGATGATTCTGTACCAAACCATCAAAAATCGAATGTTTGACCTCACTGTGACCTTGACCTTTGACCGATTTTGACCAATATCTAATCAGCGCTAGCCATCACCCTCCTAAATCACGTGGTGTAATTCGACATTGGTAGTTTCTTCCGTTCTCGAGTTATCGTGCCTACAAACAAACACACACACAAACAAACAAACACACACACAAACAGAGGATGGAAGTCATCAATATACTTATGAAATCTTTAGATTTCGTAAGTAACAAACAGACAGAAAAGGGTGAAAACGTAACCTCTTTCACCTTTGGTAGCAGAGGTAAAAATTTTTTAATGAAAAGTCATATGACCTTAGATCTTTGACCTTTTGAAGCCAAAATCGAATGAGTACGTCTTTCTATGACAGTCCTATATTTGTGCCAAGTTTGGTGGAAATCCCCTCAGTGGTTCTCAAGTTATCGCGGTAACAAAAAAACGACAACGGACGCTTGCATGAACAGACGGACAACCCGAAAACATAAAGCCTCTGGTCGTCAGCTGCAAAGGCAAAAAATGCAAAACCAAAAATCCCAAAACTAATGACAACCACTATTCAAAGAAAGATGTAGGGATGGTTTCACATGATCATTTATTGTGACCATCCCTACCTTGTTTACATACTTTTTGGAGTGACATCCCCACATCCTTTTGCATTTAAACAAAAAATGTTTTTATTACTTCTACAATAGCATATACACCCTCAATAATTTTCATATCTGGACTTTGTGCAGGCCAAAGATACGCTTGTGACTGTTCCTTCACCTCTCTCGCACAATATCATTTCACTACCTTTGCTGTATATTTGGTATCATTGTCTTACAGGAAACTTAATATTTGTCCAATGAGTCTTGTTGTTGAGGGAATGACATGATGGATCAGAATTTGCCAATATAAGTGGACCCAACAAAGTCCATCGTCTCTGTGTTTCACCTTGACAACTACAAAGCACAGGCCCATCTAAACATCAGCTTTTGTGGCAAAACAAAAAGCACTACACGATCCGACCCCAATCTACCTAGGTGTGACACTCGACCACACCTTGACCTTCTGTGACCGATGCGGGTGTACTTTGCACCTTAGTTATGTCGATGGTCTACACAATGGCTGAGTATTTCACACCTGTCTGTATGTCCAGCTGAATTCTGCAATGTGCGTTATCACAATAACAATGAAATCTACACCGATTTGATGGTTACCGGTGCTAGCCAATATTACTCCCTACACCTTCCCCTGCCCCTCCATCCTCCAGACACTCGCCAAGACGCAGTTACACACAGAGACATCATCCGTACAATCAACCTCCCAGATCTCCCAATTCATAGAGACCGAATGAATCTTCCAACTCGCTGTCTGGTCTGCCAAAAAACAATCGGACACATGCCCAGCCATTACAGGACTTCACAGTGTAGTGGCCTGGAGGAAAGTGTGGGATGAAATCATCATCCATAAAAACAAGGATCTCATTTCGACCCAACAGTGAAGCCACCAGTTTTTGACCTGCCTCGGAAAACATGGAAGGCCCTTAATTGGATCTGAACGGGACATGATCGATGCGGCCACTTTAAGCACGAGTGGCGTATTACGAGTTCCACAGGATGTAACTGTGACAGCCCTGATCAAACTATGGACCACATAACAACACTCTCTCCTCTGTACAAATTTGAGGGTGACATTGCTGAGATAAACTTCCTCCCCTCAAGAGCATTAGACTGGCTAATTAACCTCAAAATGGATTCATAATTGTTGCTCTAAACCCACCATATGTAAGAATAATCTACCTATATGGTTATCAGCAGTCAGGGTGCCATCAATTTTGTGTCACATACTAACACCTGAAATCTGCAATGGTCCTCCTTTACAGATGTATATTGACTCTGGTACTGTTCTCTCTGATGCAAACAACTGTCTTAGTTGCTGTTAAACAATAAGAACTTGGATTAATCTGTGAAGAGCACGGGTTTTCAACTCTGCTAACACCACTGGTTGTGGTCTGATTGCCATTTCAACCTTTTGCTTTTGGTCTTCTCAGCAGTTGATTTGGAGAAGTTGTAGATACAGTGAGACCACATTGTGCTGAAGACAAGTGTTTCTCGCTGTTCTTAAAGTAATGTCCACAACTGTATTTACAAGATAGTTGGCATGATCTGGACCCGAGTGTTGTCTATCACATAGATGACACATCCTGAGATACTTAACGTCACTTTTGGAGAATTTCCATTCTCTGCCTCGACCACTTCGACGACCAATAGTGCCAGTTTCAAATACCCTCTTCAGAGTCCCGGTTACAGCTCCAACTGAAGCATCGTCTTCCCACAATTTTTCTCATCGAGTATCCTTCCTCCATTATTACAGACTTTTGATGCGCTCTTGCAGTTGGAGGAACTATTACTGGATTCACAATAGTCCTATATATAGGCATATAGTATGAATGCTTATACTTGTACATGCTTCATATTGGTACGACAGTGATTGGATAGACAACGATGAATCACAGTGTAAACTATTAACACTTGACTTTAGCTACTTCAAACAAGCTAATTATGCCTTGTCTCCATTAGCACAGCAATGCTCTCTTTGTGTCAGTTTGATTGGTGAAACGCACCAGCCGAGTTTGTCGGATTGATTGGTCGACACAACGGCCAATTGAAATATTGGATAAATCTAAACCAGAACTTCAAAAATCCACTCCAACATGCCTGCTTTCACAGCTGAGCTCACATAATTTGTATGATAACATCATGGCTGTAACGTGCCTGCAAGATAACACAATGCATTTGGAGCATTTTATCCACTTGCTTGTTGAGCATTTTGTAGGATGGCGGCAATATTGTCAGGCCACAAAAGACAGTCACGTAAATGGCGATTACTCGTGACTGCGACCTTCGACCAAGTTCACCGTTTTACCTTGATGTGCAGTAAGAATGCAAGATGCCTGAAATGACGTGTATTTTATGAATAAAAATGTGGGAAAGGGGCTTGCATTTATTATGTACACACATGGGGGTGAGGAGTTTGAAGGAAAGGGGAGGGGGTTAGATTTTGGAAATGGAAAATGACAAACAGAAAAAAAAAATGAAGATGATAGGAGAGAGAAGTGATGTTAGGGAAGTGAAGGAAGAGTGAGGAGAGAAAGTAAAGGGGTTTGGGAGGATAGTTGAGTGAAGGGGTGGAAGAGAGGAGTTATGTATGGTGCATACTGGGATCGTGGGAAGCCTGGTGTTGGCTTCGTGGTTAGGGTGGCGCCTTGGGATCCTAGGGTCCTCAGTTCAAGCCCCGTTGGCCGCTGAATTTACACCAGGAGGTTGACTCAGCCTGTCATCCTTCCGAGGTCGGCGGAATGAGTACAAGTGTCCTGGTCCCGGTGTATGCCCCGGTTAGAATAGGTATACCATATCCCTGTGTGTCGTAAGAGGCGACCAGGGTTGGCGTCAGGAAGGGCGTCCGGCCATAAAACATTGCCTCAAGAAAAGCTAACCCCTGCTCAGCAAGGAAAAATGGCTATTTATACTGGGATCGTGGGGAGGGTATTAAAAATTTCCCGTTTATGTGTAACAGCATCAAGGAGCCTCATGGCACAAATGGGTGTTTTTTGGTGGTTAAGATGATGTTTGTAACAGCTGCCGCAGTCATCACTTTTTCATGGTTTCCAATGTATGAATGTTTGTAACCAAAGAGAGAATGGAGATGCAGTTTGTGACTATTTTTCCCAAAAGAATTAGTGGTCATGTTAAAACAAGTTTTGCACATATAATCCTGGAATTTTAATTTGCATAATATGGTGATGTTAAAGGTTAGACTTCTACCCTGTGATGTAGAAGCAAGAGGCACAGACTACTCCTGGAATACGGCATGGCCATTCTCATGGAGACAAGGCATTCCACTTTTCCATAAATCTGCACAACGATCTGAGCATAGGCCTTGTCTGCTTCAGGGCCTTGTGTGCCTCACTCAATTGCATGCAAGCCCAGGTCTGGCAGGTACGGGAGCTTCTTGATGAGGATGACACTATCGTAGAGAGATGGCTGCAGGGCTTGTGCAACGGCATTAGCCAAGATGACGGCAATGAGGACGGGCAGGATGTGGGAAATCTGTCCCGTGAGCTCGAAGCAGATCACCGACGTCGAGACTGTGTGAGTGACGGCACCGGACAACGCAGCAGCACCTGCACAGCTCACAAGGAAAGAGCTATGTTGGTGATTATTAAACAACATCTTCTACAAACACATCATCTGCTCAATCTCATGACAAAAGCACAAATCCATTATTAAGATGATTACAGGATTCTACAATAGAACTACAAAATTTCAATCTGTGTTTTAATGTCAACAGGAATAAAATTCCAGTAAAAGGTCGTGAGGCTAATCATCAGTGTATCAAATCTATATCAAATTTACTTCTTTTTTTAAACCAAAATTACACGATAAAATTATATTTTTCACTTTCCTCACTCATATTATTGAATGCCTGTTCCTCATAGCTACAAATCACTGGGTACATTGCAATGCTTATAAATGCCTGGAGACGCCAGCATTTGTGGCGTTATTTAATTTCCGCATATGCCATAACCTCGAAAATCTCTTAAACAAAGCCGTCATAAAACATTTAAACTCCAAAATTGAACTTAGTAGCAGTTCCGACAACTAAAAAAAGCATTCATTTGTCTAATTCAGGCATAGTTTGGACATTCGGACATAGCTATCGCTTGCCAACTATTTAATTGGAGTGCGTACTTGAGTGCTTAAGCTGCTTGCCGAACACCCGACAGTGGATGCTGGTACAGTTCATGTCCTGATCAAGATGTACAGTCGGCAGTTGCTACAAGGCAGAGGTACATATATGGGTATATTTGGATCTGTAATTTCAGGATTCTCCTTGGGTGTGTTTATGTGTATGCCTGCATGCTTGGTTATGTGGGCACCGTGGTGGCAAAGTTACATCCCATATCTTGGAGGTTTTAAATTTCAACCTCAGCAGCGTAAACGCGATCACGATTTCCTTTGTCCTAGTGACTGTTTATAAAGCAATTGGATGTTTTATATGACTCAGTGTGCTTTCTCTTTGTGAGTTTCAAAGCAAAATACATTTGATAACACCTGATTTCTGAGCCGTTCACCGTATTAACATGTTTTCTCAAATACAGAGCCCAATTTTTCCACCCGACACACGACAAGTGTGTGTGTGTGTGTGTGTGTGTGTGTGTGTGTGTGTGTGTGTGTGTGTGTGTGTGTGTGTGTGTGTGTGTGTGTGTGTGTGTGTGTGTGTGTGTGTGTGTGTGTGTGTGTGTGTGTGTGTGTTAGGAGTTTAACTATTTTTCACATTTTAGTGTTTCCTCCACCAGACAGCATTGATCTGCATGTGTATTCTTCATCACAAGGAGAAGCTGATACCAGCAAAGGTCAGTGGATGACTTTTTAGTGGCATGTCTGTAATAACTTCCTGTCATTATAAGATCTCGAATCTAGATAAGATAGATAAGTGATGTAACGATGCTGGGGTGAGAAGCGCCGTTTTTAATTTGCTTGTTGCGGATGATTACAAACTTGCTTTCAGATCCCTACCCTTCCTTTGCTTTAGTAATTACATTTTCGTCATCAAGTTTCTGAAATCGGAATTATTATATTTGAAGATGCTTGAATGAAAATAGCCACTTGTGAGACAAGCAACACCTTGCCATCAAAGCAGCTGCACATGGATCACCTCATCCATTTCTGTGACGAGGAAGCAGACTCAAAGCCTGTGTCCCCTCAAAGTTTGGACTCATGGAACACTTTGCTGAATGCAGCCGGAATTCGAAAATATGCTCCAATGTTGAACCTGGCAAAAGACTTCCCTGATGTCGAGATATCCCGGCAGTTTACTGTCATCGAAAATGCTGCAATATCTTCACGATGAAGAGACTTCCTCATGCTGTCAGCACAAAACAGGAAAAGACTGATGAGTCTGAAAATAATTCCAGTTCTAGGAAATCATCAAAGCAAGGATCAAGCTTGACATTTAGAATTCATGAGGCAGAATGCATCTTTTGTCAGAAAGCCAACAAGTTTCTTCATGGACAGAAATGGAAATGGTCTTTGGGAATGGTCTGTAGAGATTTCAACCTGGACTGATGAATCACTTTTGTTAATGTCTGTCCACTTTCGAATTTGAGTGGTTAATAGACTCATCTTCTGTATTTTATTTGTTCTTGTTCGTTATTACCCAGTTTCTCATACAATATTCATTCATTCAGTGTCTGTCTGTCTGTCTGTCTGTCTCCCTCCCCTTCCCTCCCCATTTCTCCCTCCCCCTTTCTCACCCCAATAAAAGCATGTTAACCATTTTGCCTTTCCACCAAAGTCTTGACACAGAAATAAAAATGCCCAAAACTAGTATTAATCGAAACTTTTGTAAATGTTTGTGAGCCACTCTACATTGCCCCTTTTTAGGCTAAAGCCCTGCGGATATTTCTCACTTTGAGCATGAAAACAAACAAAACATTCCAAAATAGTTGACAGCATCGCAGCAACCAAACATTTTTAGAACTAACATAATAAAATTACATGAGTCACTTTAAAAGCAGCACTTGATACAAATTTCTCGAATTCTAAAAAAAAAAAACAGCAGCATGCTTTCAGCCTGATGAAACTAACACAATTCGAGGATGGCAATTACACAAGCAATGACGCCTCACGCACCCACCACCGCGTATCCTCCAGGGACGATGCGGTACACTCTGTCATCAGCGTGGATACCCTCCGGGAACCAGGCAGCCATGCTCTCACCAACAAGACGTCCAAAAGCGGCTCCTGCCCAGGCAGCATGCAGACTGAGGATAGAGGGCTGTCATGGGAGAACAAATATAGTGGAGCAGGACTCGACAGGTCACAGAACTGGTGCTCAAACCCACGTGACTATCAGTTCTACCACCTGGCACACAGGTCAATCCGAGGCCTCAAAAATAACTCACCAATCACAAAAACGGGCATGAAGGAACCACAGGGCACGGGCATCGTTGTGGCAAGAGCACTCATCCAGAACTGCATACAGGAGAGTGGACAAGCCATTCAAAACTTCAGAACTGGTCTTTAATAAAGTGATGCCATCAAAACAGAACTTATGGCAATGGCACCAAGAAAAATACCTTCATCAAGATGAAGACGAGAAGAGAAACAAAGATATTTGTACGAGGGTTGCGCCAGACACTCGAGTTTCCGTAGTCACCCATTTCTAGTGGAACACCCTGCTTCACCCAAGTTCGATTGTCGAAGAGCGTACTGATAGTCTCCCGTTGAGTCAGCTGCCGGGGCAACAGGAACCGTCACCTGCAGCAAGTGCAGCGGTACAGGCCGTCACTGCAATCACAATTACTGCCATTTGTTTCACCGGCTGATCCTGATGTCCTCTTGTGGTTTTCACGAGCAACATGTAAACTATTTAGTGACATTTTCTCATTTGCAGTATACATCTCGGATTTACAATAAGAAAGCCACTTCTGCTACTTTGTAGACTTCACTTCCCCTGCCGTGATGGAGTTTTTTTTTCTTCTTTTTTCACTTGAACAATCAAATAAACCACTTCTAACGATCCTCAGAAAATGGGGACAAAAAACATGTTTTCATCTGAAATTAATTGTACTCCACACCAAATTGCTTTATTTGTAATACTTATCTGAACAGCTTCCTTTCACTCACCTGGCCTGCCATGAACTGCCCAAATCCAGCAGGGAAGGTCAGTGTTGCAATAATGAAGGTGACTGTTGCTGGAAACAAAAGCCGTCTGTCCACACAATAAAAAATAAACAAACCCATTGGTGTGTTAAACCTATGCACGGCAGTATCACAACTAAAAAGATATTCCTTTGAAGAAAAAAAAAAAGCTTCCACATAGTGGTGTGCAAAGTACGGTTAATGGACTCTCGAGGTAACAAATCTTCAGCTTAATATCACTTGGCAGGCATTGAGAGAAAGGTGCAGAAAGAAGGAATTAAAATAATCAAACTCACTTCTTCATGAAGAAGTTGTTCAGTGTTTTGTTCTTGCGGAATAAGAGGACAATCATCCTGTTAAAATACACAAATAGGGCCCCAGCAAAGCCACAGACCAGGCTGCCGATTGGCCCCATTTGTTGAGTTAGTTCCTTTCTCTACTAAAACCTCAACATCCGTGGTATAAAATTTACATTTCATCACGATGTTGATTTGAAGCCGCTTCTAAAAGGACAGCATGTAGTTGTGACTTTAGAAAGTAATCCATCATTTAATTTCTTATTATTGGCTAACCGTTCTTGGAATCTTTCGGGGAAAGCTTATAGAACAGAAAAATGTTCCAATTAAGAAGGGTGATTGAATCCGTGATTGATATTAATAATTATTATTTTATTGTTGTGAAAAATATCATCAGAACATTGATGTCCACATTGCAGATGGAAAAAAAACTGGCTTTATGTTCCTTTAGAAAAACAAACATTCCCTGTGAAACACTTCAATTCCACTGGAGATTAAACACGGGGATACATAGTTCAGACCAGAACCCATTATATCGGCGAACAATTCAGTTGAGGAAATAAGCATATCAGCACATTGCCAAGTCATCATCATTCAAGCATCAGCTGCTGACATAACCATGGTGCCCGTTTTCCTGGAATATGCATCTCCAGCACTGATTAACTTGGAGTAAACCTTACCCGATGACAACAAAAGCTGGCAGTTCCTGAAGGTCGAATGGGAAGTCAATTCGAAAGTTTGTCTTAAAAAGAGCTGTGATGGTCTCTGCACAAGAAAGAAAATAGCATAACATTGGGATCTATCTATATTGGAGGTAATGTTAATACATGCTCCTAGTTGTATGAAATGATGACTTACAAAAAAAATACTTACAAGTTCCTACGATTTCTACAACTCACCTCCACAATTTTTCAACGTACAATGAGTTATGCAGAGTGCTAATGAACTAAACAGATACAATTACAATCAATTCAAGGTTCAGAAAAGGCTTTCATCAACAACAGCACGCGACAAAGTTATAAAACCACCCAAACATAAACCATCAATGTTCTCTTATGCATTTAATGGTTACGTTCCATAATAGGACTGATGGAAAAAGAAACCCTCATTCTTAATGTTTCAATGACAGTATTTTTTTCATTGTTTTTTTATTACCCTTTTAAAAATCAGGTTTAGAGACAGCGTGGATACATGTTCATTGTTGATCATAATGGAACTTAATCCAAAAATTTTGATTAAAATCCCATGCTTAGTATTCAGATAAGGGCCAAAAAGTTTTTGTTTTTTGTTTTTTGTTTATTGGCCTTTTGATCCCAGAATGACCCAAGCTCTCTACCAAATTTCATCTGAATCTGTTCACTACTTTTTGAGATATCTTGCACACAGACAGACAAACAGACAGAGAGGGGTGAAAACATAACCTCCTTCCACCTTCGGTGGTGGAGGTAATAAATGTCTGACGAGCTGTTTTAATCTATTAATAAGTTCAGTGCTGTGTGTGGTTGTTCTCACAGTCCTAATTATTACCTCCGCCATCGAAGGTAAATGGAAGGCTATGTTTTGTCTGTCTGTCTGCTTGTCTGTCTCTTTGTCTGTGAACAAGATATCTCAAAAAGTTGTTCATGGATTCGGAGGAAATTTGGTGGGGAGATTGGATATGTGACAAAGCTGAAATTATGAGATTTTGGTGAAGATCACGATCTGGATGCAATCATTTTTTAAGTGATTCTACACCATTGAGAGATAGGGCCAAAAACAAAATAGCATGATATCTCAAAAAGTTGTGGACGGCTCCAGATGAAATTTGGTCGGCAGGATGAGTGTGTGACAAGGACGAACTGATGAGATCTTGGTGAAGATCTGGATCCGGATCCGGCTATTATAGAATTTTTAAAGTGATTCTACACCATCGACAGATCGGGCCAAAATCGATATATAGTACGATATCTCAAAAAGTTGTGGACGGATTCGAACGAAACTTGGTGGGCACGTTGGGTGTGTAACAAGGACGAATTGATTCGATTTTAGTGAAGATCCGGATCCGGATCTGGGTACGAGAGTTATTTAATTTTTTGAATGATTCTTCACCATTGAGAGATAGGGCCAAAAAACTATATAATCACATGATATTTCAAAAATGTATTGGGCCCGACATGTTCTCATGGATCGGGCATTGCGTGGCGCAGGTATGCGCTCTACCGAGAGCCCTTCTCGTTAAAACAGCAATGAACTTATCAATAGATGAAAACAATGAGTCAGAAGTGTGTGAACACAGGGAGCTACAGTTAGCATATTTAAACAAGTTTTGTTTAAGATTATAAAACGACACCCAATCGAATTAGTGAAATACAATATGAATAGTAAAAATATTATTCATGAAACATTTATATGAATACATTATTTAAAAATATATCAGCTTGTTCTTGTCACCTGGTATTTTTAATAATAAATCTTTTTTTTTTAACCAGTTTCAGTGGTTGCTATGAGACAGTGCAGCATCTAGAAAACCCTGATAAATAACAGTTTGAGTATTTGAATAATAATTTGGCTGATGATCCGGGTGGTCGGGAAACCATTCAATTGCTTACAGGTTAAGGTTCTTGCTTTAGGTAAGGGAACTATGTTTTGAGGTTAACAATTGAAATTAAGTTGAATATAGGATGTTGTGAAATTAACATAATTTACAGAAATCCTTATTATATTGTACACCGCTCCTTCCAAATTCCATATACAGGCGATGCATGACGTCAGCCAGGCGCCCAAGTAAGGGAGTACTCAGTTTTTATTCCATGTGTTTGTTTGTTTGTTTTCTTTCTGGTTTTCTTGTTTGTTTGTCTGGGTGATATCTCAGCCATCCTTTTAAGCTAGGAAGCTGAAATTTGGGGACAAAAGTGAAGATGTGCTTCGGCAAAAACATTTAATTTTTCTTTTTTTATGAATCAATGAATTTATTAATTTCTTAATTATTATCAATTTATTTATGACTTATTTATTTTACTTCTCAACCTGGCAATATCTCAAGCACCTTTTGAGAGAGGAAGCTGATATTTGGACACGACAGTAAACAAGTGATTTGGCTATAAAGGGTATTTTTGATTAATTGATTCATCAATTAATCATTTAATTTTTCGATTAATTACTTAATTTTCAAAAAGTTACAGATTCAGATGAAACTGTGATGGTTTCAGTATGCTATTAGCCAATTCATGAAGAAATTAATTATTTTACGATTATTATTTATTTATTTTAACAATACAATTAATCAATCAATTATTGTACACCGCTCCCTCCCAATTCTGTCTCCATGTGCTGCAAGGCAGCATCGCCAGGTGCGGAAGGCACCCTGGCGATGTCGCGCGCTGGAGTATTTCTTATTTATTTATTTGGCATGGATATGGCATACTTTGAATGGACCGCTACTTGTTACATTATATATATTTAGGAATAACAGATCTTGTCCAAAGTGTGTGTGTGTGTGTGTGTGTGTGTGTGTGTGTGTGTGTGTGTGTGTGTGTGTGTGTGTGTGTGTGTGTGTGTGTGTGTGTGTGTGTGTGTGTGTGTGTGTGTGTGTGTGTGTGTGTTTAGTCTTCTTTATTTTCTAAACATGGCAACAAGATTGGGTTACCCAACAGAAACACAGTGTTAAAAGCAAACTTTGTTAACAGACTGGCTGATTATATTTGTGAAATCATAAACCAAAAGCAGAAACAGCAAAATAACCTCAATGACTGCATATTCTGAAACTATAATAGTGTCAGTCATTAATTATCAGTTATCACAGTTGTTGCCAACACATTGTTTTAAGTACTTGAAAGTATTTATTGTTGTTTGATTAAGAGAAAGAGAAATTCACAAAGCAATAAGCCACTTGTGTTGGTGTCAAACCTTACTCTCACCTCAATATATAAGTCACTAGAAAGCATTTCAAAATGCAAAGCCTGTCCACTTCTGCTTTGTACTCAAACTAAACTCGACGAAGAGAGCAGCTAAAAAAAATTAAGAAATAGATTTATTAATTAGTATTCTCCATATTCTCAAAATAAAGGTTTGTTGAAAATTTGATTACAAAAGCTCAAATGGTAAAAATGAAAAAAAAAAAAAACCCCAAAAAAACTGTCCCTGGACACGTGCTGGAAAGATACACTGAAGCTCGTATGATAAACAAACACGGAAGCCATTAAAAAAGAAACCCAGCTGTCTCGCACAGAGCACAGCGGTGGACGGGCTAGTCAGGTCTATTATCTTTTCACTGTGACTTTGCCCTTTGACATTTTGACCCAATTATTAATGAGTCTTCTCCATATTCTCATAATAAAGGTTTGTTTAAAATTTAATGACAAAAAACGATCTGTCCTGGACGCGCGCACGTACGCACACACGTACACGCACGCGCGCATTCGCACACACACACACACACACACACACACACACACACACACACACACACGGAAGTGGATACTTGGAGAACTGAGAGGACTCTGCCCCCAGATTTGAATCGGGCCAATTGATGGTTTACTCAGGCTGGGCAACGAATGGGTGTGCCTAATAATGTCACAAGAGGGACAGTTTTGAAATGGGGTTCTGATGAGAAAGTTCAGTTGAGAGCACAGACCCTCTCAGGTGAGGCAGTGTGGAGTTTGAGCTGATAACCTGGAGATTGTGAAGCTTGTGCTGTCTCCCCTCACTAGAACTCCTTGCCAGAGCATCGTTGGGGTTCTTTTGACCCCAACCCACCTCAGCCCAGTAGAAGGGAAACCATTCCCATGAGCCTGGGTACACCAACACCAAGGTCACCTGGACCGGCCAATGTGTTCATTAAACGAAATGCTTTATAATTCTTGTGGTTGTAGGATCAACAATTGCTTGTCCACGCACGAGTAAATTGCCAGAGGACACACGCGTGTTCGGTTATCAGTGTGTGCAACTAAATTAAGGATTATAACCTTTTCCCAAGTTTCTATTTGACACTTTGAAATTTAAATTTAGCCCGTCTTGTTCAGGCCATCCCATGGAATGTCAACTCCGGTGACACCAGGTTTGAGTGCAATAGGACACGGCCGGGGATGATATGTATTAAGCTGGCTGTCTATGAACCCTCAGCTCTCAGTTCCATTGAATCCCTGTACATGCAAAAAAAAAATTAAAATAACAATAGTTTCTTCAATTTTTACACCATTCCCTCCAAGTCATCAGTCAGAAAATCAACAATACTAACAAGAACATCGATAGACCACTTGACCCTACGAGCTTCATATCTGCCTAATTTTGTTCAATATCCTTGTCATTTGAGTTCACAAATATTCGGCTTTGCAGGACTTTATTTCTTCTTCATGTTAAAGTATTTTGTTTGCTTTGTTTAAACAATTTTATGAAAGCATACAATCGATGATTTCACAATCACAAAGTTTACAAACAGAAATACAAGGGAGGAGTTATATGCAGGTAAAGCCCAGGGCTGAACCCTCGTACCTTCATCATTGTTCCACACGGCGAGAATGCGAAAGATGAACGCGCTTATTGTAGCAGCAAAGAAACCACGCCAGTAGTTACGGACTGCGAAGTACGTCGATGTGACTTCAATACTGAAGAGGACACCTAGCCGAGGAAATTAAAACAAGCAGTTAAGATTTAATATCCAAGAAGGAAAAACACCATTGATGAAAAAGACAATTGCTAATGCTAATACAGAGCCTGCATGATTTTGTTGTGCAAGCAAGAAGCTTTTGCTTTGTTTTATCATGAGCTGGACTTGCCTCCGAGTGGCGTGCCGAAGCAACACCCTACACCGACGGCACAGCTGACCGTAAGAACATCTGGCAGAAAAGTGGCCTTCTAGTGAAGGGCAGGAAGGAGAGGAGGAGTTGCTTGAAGGGCAAGGACTCAGACAAAAAGAAACGCCATGCAGCAGGAAAAGAACGAACAAGGTAAGCGAGCAAACAAAAGTGTGAAAAATTTCACAGCAAGATTTCCAAGTAGTGAGGACAAGCTCTTCCCCCATCTTCCAACCCCCCCCCCCACCGCCCCCAATTAATTGAGAGGTGCAAACCGGAGAGAAAAGCATAATCGTACATGCACTCATACTGTTCCAGATAACACTTGTTAAGTCTGACAGCTATGTTGTAAAATTTGAAGTCAAAATATTTCTGAAAGTTGAAATCAAGCTTATTTTTGGAAGTCAAAACTGATTGAAATTTCAATGTGAATACTCTGTAAAGACAAGTGTTAAAGGAACAGGTCATCTGGATCAAAACAGGCCATGCAGATTTTAGGACAGTAGAAGTAGCAGATCTTCTTGGAAAGAAAGGTCACAACACAGTGAGTCCTCCACTTAGGAACTTGCCTCCAACTGGGGCAGCAAAACTGCAGCCCACCCCAACAGCACAGGCCGCCGACAGCATCTCAATGTCACGGGACTCATTCTGTACACAGGGCAGGCCCGGCGTGCGGCAGCACCGAGAGCCACCCAGCCCAAGGACGCCCATGCAGCGAGGTTAGACAAAGCACAGCCAATGAACGGCAAACTGTTACCACAAGTCTTGCAAGACCCCATTCATTCATTCATTCATCAGACCTGTGTGGTTGTCACAAAGAGCTACGCATTCATGGAAGCACTTATACAATCAAAAATATGTACCAAAAAAATCTTGCACAGATTGTTTTTTTTAAAAATCATTCATCTTATTGTAGAAACAACACCATGCATATTTAGTTCAGCCGTGCAATTAACATGCAGGCAAATTATTTCACCATTCTGCTCATTTGAACGTTTGGGAGAATTATCCCCAAAATAAAATTATAGTTGAAAAAACATTTTGGCGACAAACATGTTTCCACAACGGCATTGGACCGTCAATTATTTTGATACTTAGCATAATTGTAATTGTAACATCAATTGTAATAATGTACAACCAGATTGATAAATACGTAATTTGTATTATATTTTTTCTGAGTACCAGAAGAAAAGTAATGTTTATGTTAAAAAAATTTTTAAATACAAACAAATTAAACTAAACCAGCAGCTTTGTTTGTGTAATCCCGATACACCCTTTTATAGAAGCCAAATGACTTGTGTATTGAGCAAGTTGAGATGGTATTTCATCTGTATACATGTAGCAGTCGTTTGACAATTTTACTCCAAGCTTTTACAGCAATGCAACTTCGTCAATCAGCGTGATTAATACTATACAGCAAAGCAAAAAAGGTATTATCAAATACTGTATCGTAATAACTCGCAGTACAACATTCCAATCTCTGACAGCAGTGTACGACTTCAATAGAAAAACCATTGAAAATGAAAAACTGAGATTATTTATCAGCTTTGCTTATTTGTTTTATTTAAAAGTTAGTTATAGTCTATCGTCACTCTATTGCCCATGGAGGTGCTTGGAATATGCATCACATGCTCGATAAAGACATTAATAGATATCAGTTTACATTAACATTAGTAGTCGATAGACACATCAACATATAGGACTTGGAATTTGAACATGGGATCACATCATCATTATCTGAGTGTTTAGTTAGGAATGCCAAACAGGTTGATCCAACCAAGCCAACTTTATATGAAAATCAAGCGAAGTTAAAGCAATCAAATTTTAAAAATCTGCAAAATGTTCGGAATTTCATTGTCTTGATTCAGCTGTTTGGTTTGTTTGGGGTTGCCGTGTGGAGTTAAAAGCAAATGTGAGACAATACAGTCAATTATGTGTTAATTATGAACACCATGTTAAAATACAGTCAAACAAGTCAGTAAATATATGTGTATAATTGTGAATAATGATAACACTATAGCCTGTCTTCTCTTTCATAGTCCAGATGTGTTCTCTTAAATTGTGACCATTTGAGGAAAGTTTTAGTAAAAGTTGGAAACATTCATTTTTAACTCAATTTGAACTTCCTGAATCTAAATTTGATTATTACGAAGCTGAATTTGGAGTTTTAAATGATCAAATTGGCATTTTAAAGAAAGTCATATTATTAGTTTGTGCAGCTGAGCAGCAACGAACTTGGACCTTGCACGGAGATGTTTCCAAACAAGATTGTTTTTGGACACCAAGTATATACAGTGCCTTCAGAAAGTACAGTAAGCCCTCCAAATACCGTGGGGGTTAGATTCTTGGAAAATGCCGCGATTGTTAAAACCGTGATCGTGGAAACCAAGGGCCAATGGGAAGACAGGGGTTCAGTTCCTGGACTTTCAGAAAATATCGAGGAAGTTCGATGCCAACCAGAAATAAACACATACCAATTGAAATAAATACGTTAAAATATATATATATATATATATATATATATATATATATATATATATATATATATATATATATATATATACATGCATACATGTAAAGCATGTTAACATTGAAATAAAGATGTAAATACAATGAATATGGTGTAAATTAAACAAAAACAAGAGAGGTTTACCTTTTAAATTTATTCGTAAATAGTGAGGTGGGTGAGAGTAAGAACATTATGTACGCTGCAGTAAATATAGATCACAAGAGTTTTACATTTTTAATTTACATTCCAAAACAGGGGAGGTGGTTTTTACCAAACAGCGATGTGGGTGAGGATAAAAACATTATGTACCAGTCTGCTGTGAAGAGAAAACACGAAGAAGAGCAATCAGAGATTGCAGACCCTCGCCACGACTTCTTTTGGAGTGGTGTATTTTTGTAGGTTTTAGGGTAAATCCAATATGGGTGAACCTTTTGTTCCTCATGGACAGCCAGTCATACGTATAAACTATAAAGTTTCGCCTTGATCTGTTCAGCCACTTCAGAGAAGAATATTTTTGAAGGTTTTCAAAAAAAAAAAAACAAGATGGCTGCCCAATCACGTGACTGATGACATAATGAATTATTTTTCTGTGGACCATTTTATCCCCAGATGACCCTCAAAAGTTTTCATACTGATCGGATATGACGTTCTACATATGCAACTATGACATCATAACGAGGGCAGCTATGATGTCATAAATTTTTTTAAACTCATTCCCCATGAGGAGTACTTGCTATGTGCCAAGTTTTAAAAAATTTTCCTTGGTGCGGTTTCAGAGATACAGAGGTCCAATTTTTCCCATTTTTCAATATGGCTGCCACACCACGTGACCTATGATGTCATAATTATGATTAAAACATTCTGCATGAGATGTCGCACCAATGGTGAAAATTTCGTCTCAATCCGACTCGTGGTTGTGGAGAAAGCACGAAAAGCACTGAACAGGCAAACAGACAAACAGACACATAAACAAATGGACCCAAATGCCATGCCCTCTCCTTTGGTGAGGGTAATGAAAGCTTGGGATGTGATGACAATGCTGTTCGAGCGAGTGGGGAGGGGGGAAGGGGGAAGGGTGGGGGTGATGAGAAAAATGTGGATGTTGGATCATCTGGAACTGGTTGAAGCACTGCTGGTGGTTGGCATGGTGGTGGTGATGGGGGTGGTGTGGTGCTATCCACCCCTGTACAAAAGCAGCCTCCAAAGCCCTTTTACATTTTATGCTCCTTCCATGAATGGATCGATAGCAAAAACCCTGTCAGCAGGAACTTGCTCATTTGCAACACCTCGGTGAGCATCTTGGTTGTTAGAGGTTCCAGTACCATCACCTACTCCTCATCATCACTCTCTTCAGTCGAGGGCATGAGTTCTTCCAAATCATCCTTCGTTAACTCCTCTTGGTGGGATTCAAGGAGTTCCTTCACATCTTCCTCCTGGATGTTCTCAAAACCCTCTCCTCCAACATTACGTGCCACCCTCACAATCCTCCGAACTTCTTCGTCCACAGAGGGGAGGCCCTTGAGGTTGTGCACGGCCTCACTGCACATTTTTTTTCCAGCACGCATTCCAAGTCATCGGCTTCGTCTCTTTAAGAGATTCTTCAATGATATTAATGCAGTCAGCGATATTGTAGCTTTTCCAGCAAGATCGCTCTCCACCTGGTCCAGTGGCCTCTCGAGTGTGCGGCGGGTGTAGTCGGACTTGATCGTCACAATGAGACCTTGGTCCATCGGCTGAAGGAGGGAGGTCGTGTCGGGAGGGAAGAAGACGACCTCCACGATGAGATGCACAAACTGCAAGCTTTCTGGATGACCTGGTGCATTGTCCAAGATAAGTAAAACCTTGAATGCAAGATTCTTCGACACCAGGTAGTTTTCCACCTCGTGGATGAAGCAGTTATTTAACCAATCAGTGAACATTGCAAGTCACCCACGCTCTCCTGTTTGCACACCAGAATACCAGGAGCTGATTCTTGTTCTTCCCATTGAGGGCGTGTGGATTCAGTGATCGGAAAAGCAGCATCGGCTTTACGATGAAGTTGCCTGCAGCATTGCCACGAGGGAGAAAGACAAGTCGATCATTGACCACCTTGAACACCAGAGCAGACTTTTCCTGCTTGGACAGGAAGGTGAGAGACGGCATTCTCTTCCAAAATAATCCCATCTCGTCGGTGTTAAAAACCTCCTCCGGCATGAATCCCTTCACCTTAATTAGTTCCATGAGCTGTGAAGGGTAGTTTTTTGCAGTGTCATGGTCGGCTGATGCTGCTTCCCAGATTAACTTAATGAGATAGAGGCCAAATATTTTTCTTTTTTTTCTCAGACATGCCCTTGCTGGTGTGGAACGTGTCAGTAGCAGTGGTTGAATTGGAGCCTTTAGCTGCCTCGTTGAAACGTTAGTAAATTCTTCATGCTTTTCCCCATATCACGGGTCCACTCAAAGGCACTTTTTTCTGGGTTTGTTCCTCGATCCAAATGTCAAGCGCTTTTTCCATGCTTTCAACACAAGGACTGCGGGATTGGAATGAGACTTTCACTTTGCGGCGTGCTGGTGGCAACACTTGAACGGATGTTGGGCTCACTTTTATGGATATACCTACCGCACAGTAAGCTCGTTGATCCTATTATGGTTGGTGGTCCAGAGATGCTACACTTTCACCTCGAGCCAAACAATCTAACAACTCGATCTTTTCGCTTAATATCATCGTTGTTCTCTGCCTTTTGGCACAACTAACTTTGTCCATCGCTTTATGTTTGGGCACCATTAAAAACGGTGCACAAGAGACAGCAAAAGGCTCGTAATGAGAGCAATTAAACGTACACGCACGGATGGAGGCAAACTATGACTCATCTCAGCTCAACAAATGTGATTGGTCGCAATGAAATCCCACGATAATGGAATCAGAACACGATACGTTGCCCGCGACCGGTAGAAACCCACGATGTTCGAGGGTTTACTATATTCACACCCCTTGACGTTTTCACATTTTGTTGTGTTCCAGCCTGAATTTAATATGGTTTACATTCAACCACGCTACTGACACGTTCCACACCAGCAAGGGCATGTCTGTATCTTGGGTATGTCTGTATCAGCTTTGCACATCTGGAATTTGGGGATTTTCTCCCATTCTTCGTTGCAAGCTCCATCAAGTTGGATGGGGAGCGTCGGTGAACAGCAATCTTCAAGTCTTTCCACAAATTCTCAATGGGATTCAAGTCTGGGCTTTGGCTGGGCCACTCAAGGATTTTCACATTTTTGTTCTGAAGCCATTCCAGTGTTGCTTTCACTGTATGCTTGGGGGTCATTGTCCTGTTGGAACGTAAATCTTCGCCGCAGTCGAAGGTCTTTTGCACTCTGAAGCAGGTTCTCCTCAAGGATTTGCCTGTATTTGGTTCCATTCATTGTTCCCTCCATACCGACAAGTCTCTCAGTCCTTGCCGCTGAAAAGCATCCCCATAGCATGATGCTGCCACCACCGTGCTTCATGGTCGGGATGGTGTTAAATGGGCAATGAGCTCTGCTCAGTGTCTGCCAGACGTAGCACTTTACATTCAGGCCAAAAAGTTCAATGTTTGTGTCATCAGACCACATAATCTTTTTCCTCATGCTCTCAGAATCTTTCACGTGCATTATTTCAAACTCCAGGTGTGCTGTCCTGTGCCTTTTCTCAGGAGGCGCTTCCGTCTGGCTACTCTCCCATAAACTCCTGATTTGTGAAGTGCTGCAGAGACTGCTGTGCTTCTGGCAGGTTCTCCCATCTCAGCTAAGGAACTCTGTAGTTCTGCCAGAGTGCTCATTGGGTTATTGCTCACCTCCCTGACCAAGATCGTTCTTACCTGGTTGCTCAGTTTGGTCGGACGGCCAGCACTAGGAATAGTCTGGATAGTCGCATATTCTTTCCATTTCCTAATGATGGAGCTCGCTGTGCTCTTGAGAACTTTCAACACCCCAGAAATTGTTTTTTTACCCTTCCCCAGATCTATGCCTCCTCACAATTCAATCTTGGAGTTCCAAAGACAGTTCCTTGGACCTCATGGTAGAGTTTCTGCTCTGACATGCACTGTCAACTATGGAACCTCATATAGAAAGGTGTGTTTCTTTCTAAATCGTGTCCAATCAATTGAATTGAATGCAGGTGCACTCCATCTCAAGAATGATCAAAGGAAATTGGATGCACCACATCTCAATTCGGTGCGTCATAGCAAAGGGGTTAAACACTTATTGGCACAAGACATTTCAGCTTTTCATTTTAAATTAATTTGTAAAAAAAAAAATCCAAAAACATGTTTTCACTTTTTCATTACGGGGTATTTTATGTAGATTGGTGACAAAAAAAATTTAAATTCAATCCATTTTAAATTCAGGCTGCAACGCAACAAAATGTGACAAAGGTCAAGGGGTGTGAATACTTTCTGAAGGCACTGCATGTTCTTGCTATTCCACCTATATTATCAGCAAGTAGACGATGTTATTTGTTGGGACGATTACCTGAAAAATATAATGGGATATTCAGCCATAAATGCCCATATTTTGGTGGTAAACTAAGAATAAAATTCTGTAAAACAGAGCATTTATTTCCCAGGCAGCGATGAATTTGAGCAATCTCAGATTATTTCAGAGAATATTAAACTCGACAAACTTTCGATCATGTTCGTGCAAAAATTACCAACGTTTACATGTTGTCCATCATCCATTTCCATCACTTGTTCAAACAGTACTTCGCATTCTCCGGCATGCTTGCGACATGAATACGTGCTGTCACAAGTCAAGTCGGCCTTTGCCATTTGCATCTCAATGATGTCCATCGTATTTTATTCACATTAAATTATTTCTAGGCAGCTATGTGACACAGGTTCAGGTGACATCGACACTACAACTAGCTTATCATTGATTGCATGTCGTTCCATATCAATTGGACGAGGTAGTATCATCACGGGCTGGTAAGCCTTTTTCCATATCACCGCCTGGTAGAGAACCTGCATAAGATGAAACATAAGTGCATCACTAAATGAAGGAAGGGTTTCAAGTGAACTCGCCTTCGTGAAAAGCAAACATCGGGCTTCATCGATTAACTGATTCAATTCCCTCTACAAAATGGCACAAATAGCGGAATAATTTCTCAACTGCCTACATTGTTTGGCTTGTGAGTTGATATTGACCGATACCTGAAAGTCAGTTGTGATGTTTCACGAATATTTTCCGAATCCAACTTTCTGAAATGACCACCATGTCTGTATGATGTGGACTCACACCCAGTTAGTGAATATGGAATCGAAGGATATGCTGTACACACTGCTGTGGCTATTTTTCATTTATCTCTTTGGCAAGAATATATTTTCTTAACTTTCACACATCAGCCATCATCCGTAATTTCTTGCAATGTATCCTTTCAGCGTTTACAATGAGCATGAACCGGATATCCATATCCCTTGTAAAGACAACCATTGTAAAGTCACAGTTTATGGAATAGAGAATGAGCGGGTATAAGTGTCTTGGTGATTAGCATTCAAATTGGTGACATCAACATTGTCTTTAGAACATTGTACTTCTATGATTGCCATGAAAACTGCCACGACTACCACTTTACTATGTGAGCTTGTAAAATCAGTTCTTCATGAAGAAACCAAGCTCCATCTTTTTATGTGGTTTTTATACAACATCCAGACTCGTGGAGGAGCAAGAACACAGAATAGATCATGACATAACAGAACAAAAGGAGCAGGACAAGGAGAACAAGGAGAGTAGGGAAACAGCAATAGCAGGGTTGAGGGACAAAATAGAGGGACACTTGGAGAAATAAGAGATGTGGGGAAGAATGAGGACGAGGGGGGGACACACAGGGTAGACAAGATGAACGCAGCCACAAACTCTCAGGAAGAAAAAAACTGGAATCTTGGAAAGAGGTGGGCTTGGGGAGGGTTGACAGAGATAGAAAACATCATGATTCTGCATGGGGGATGATCTGAGATGGTGGTGAACAGCTGTCGATTAGACCTGGAGGGAAGAAGGAGATTGAAGGTAATGTGCAAGTTGATTCCACAGGTGGGAAAAATGAGTGCAGGTGAGCCATGATCCTGGAATTGCAGAGTTTTACCAGAAAAGGGTGGTTGGCAGACTGCATTCTCCATGCAGAAACCTCAGGGGGGAGGGGGCAGAGCACAGCAAAAGAGCAGAGGCTGCAAGACTAGAGAGGAGGTGGTAGAAGACAGAGAGACCACCGACCTGTCTGCAATGTGATAGTGGTTGGCACTTAGACAGCCTCATTGTGGGATATTCCAATGATGTTGAAGGCCTTGGTTTCCATGACATCAAGCTAAGCAAGGTGTGAGGCAAGGGCACCAGCTCAGAGGGGAGAGCAGGACGACATCATACTGTCGATGAAGGCCTAGGAAGGTCTTTGCACAATGGAGTCGGCAATTGACTTTGGAGGTCAACTTAGAAAAGTGGTTTGCCAAAGAAAGACCATGGCTGATCAAGTGAGGTCCAAAAGTTTGAGTGACTGAACCTCTTCACGAGGATTGTTAAGAAAGTAGATGGAAAGGTTTGCCAAGTCCTTTCAGAGAGACAGAGTAAGAGTGCGAGATTTGTCAGGAACGAAAGACATATTCCAATTTTTGACCAGCTCATCAAACATTTGGAATTGGTCCTTCAATCATAGGGAGAACCATACAAGTATATGGCTGGAGAACATTTCCATCAATGTGATCAGCAAGTGCCAGGAAACCTGACCAATGACTTTGTAAAGGAATGTGGCTAACTTCTATTATTCTGCAGATTGGCATGATGTCTTTGTGTACCGTGTTCTTTGTACTGAGAAAACTCACCAGCAAGGCTTTCCAACGAAATGAACAACAGTTTGTCCATTTATTACCAAGCGTGACATTCTAGTTGGTACAATGGCTGGAAGGACGTGTGACATCCAAAGTCAATACGAGTCAAAATGGTCTTGTCGTCTGTTTGAAGAATCCTGTTTGTTTCATATGGGATGAAGGTGTACTACTTGACCAGCTTCATATGGTAATGATAACATGCTGGAGAACTTTTTGATCTGCCCTGACAATCCATGTGTTTTTTTCTTTTACCTGATTTAACTACTTCATAAAAGTAGGAAACATGGAAGAGTTGTTCTGGTCCAAAGGGTTATAAAAGCTATAATTGATGTGAACTTGTAATTTCTGTGTGGTGACGAGTTGATCGCTCATATAGACAACCAATACCTGTTCATGATTTCATTGTCTTGATTCAGCTGTTTGGTTTTGGTTGGGAATAACGAAACTCTCCACTTGTTTCTTTCCATAAAATCTGGCGTTGAGTGCCTTACATTTTTTTGATCCGGTCGTTTTTTGCCGGTTTTTTTTTTTATTTAGTGCATTTTTCAAGATGTGATACCTGTGTGGCTCTACCTAAGGCAGTTATATGAATTTAAATGTTCTTCTCAAACACAAGAAACTCCTGAACAATCCCCAAAAATGCAAATGTTGTGCAAATTGTGTTTTTTTTTTTTTTTTAAAGTAACCATCTTGTGCTTTCATTAAAAAAAAAAGCCCCTTACTTCAATTATCACCCCCTTTTCTGGATTTCTCTCTGGACTATAGCAATAGCAATATGACTTCACTCACCTCATAAATCCCTCCAAATAAGGACATGAATTTACTCAGCAGTGTCGCACATATACTTGCAATATGTACAAATGGGCCCTGCATACACACACCAAAATACGTCTTTGACTTGCAAATAAGCACATAAAAGCATACAGTGTTTATATTAAAATAACAAGCTCAAATGAGCTAAGATCCTCATCCTCTTAATGATGACTTCATAAAAACGAATACGACGTCATTGTGATGAATCAGGTTTGTGATAAATTATCTGTGCCAATGCCTGGCTTGATTCCCGCAAACAAAATTCAAACAGCTTGTCTAGTTTCGGAGATAATAGTATAGGCGATTTCCATTAGCTGCGATATTATGACGTCAACTTTTTTTCTAGGAAGAATTTCCGAAATCAGAGATGGTTACTGCCTGCGCGTGGGCTTTCTGCATATACTGTACATGGCAAGTTTCACGAAGATCCGATGAAAACTCTGGGTTGTGAAACAAAAAATGTCAAAAAATAGGAATGACGTCATAAAAATTGATATGACGTCATAGTTAGGTATCATATGTGCGGTAATTCATCTCTGCTAATGCCCTGTTCGATTCCCGTACAAAGAATTAAAAAAGCTTGCCTAGTTTCGGAGATAATTTTTTTGGCGATTTCCATTAGCGGAGATATTTTGACGTCATAACTTTTTTTTCTGGGAGGAATTTTCAAAATCGGAGATGGTTACTGTCTGCGCAGGGAATTTTTACATATACATGTCAAGTTTCAGGAAGTTTCGATGAAAACTGTAGGCTGTGAAACAAAAAAGTCCACAAGAAGAAGATGAAGAACAACAACGTGAGTAACACTTAGAGATCCTCTACGAGGATCTAAAAAACTCCTTTAACGAATTGGTGTCCTCCCCGAACATCCCCATAATGATCAAAAATTTGATGAAATTTGAATGAAAATCCCAGTTTCACTCGACAACATTATCACCACGCAGTGTGGTTATGTTGGGAAGTCTTAAGCATGATAAGCCAAAGCGAGGAGTTTGAACCCAGGAAGATCTTCGACAAATAAATTACAGAGAGAGTAATACCCCAAATTATTCGACAATATTCAAAATGTACTGCGTCGTTCACGAGATTCGTTCAATCACTATCCCTACTAAATTTTATATGTGCTCACATGTACCAACCAGCTCGTCGTGTCACTGTGGTGAAGTTCAGGACATTAAAATTTTGACTGGCACTGGACATAAAGTCTGTGATTTCCACGCACCTCTTTGCCCAAAGGCATATTGCTGCCCAGTGAACAAGTTAGACCCACGACTTTGGCAATGAACGTTTTGAGGGTCAGATACTCTTTAAGGACGACACCACGAAGGATGGTCTTCATTTCCGGGATTCCAGAACCTGCAAAGTCATCGTATGATTACTTTTTCCATTGTTTCAATGACAAACGGACCAACATAATCAAACTGACAATCCTCTTCTTCTTCCATATGCTGCTCTTAGCCGTGGGTAGCATAATTTGACGGGAGCACAGCTGTGCTGCTGATGCAGTGCCCCCTGTAGGTTAGAACAGGAATTTGGTATTTAACCGTGGTTGAGCCATGAAAGACACAGTGGGATCTTCAACGTCCACCAACTAATGCCAGCAGAAGGGACGCCCAGTTTAACGTCCATCCGAGGGACGGCACATGCATTGATGAATCGCCCTGCCTGCAAATATGAGGATGACAGTTTGTTTTTGGGCTGACATTTGAACCCAGGCTCGACAGCTCGAAGATGAGTGTACAGGCTATCCTGCCAACCCAAACTGCCTCTCCGTTATCCTGCCATAACTGTTAACGACAATCCAGACAATCAGTAGCCACCAGCATTTTGATTAATTCCTAGCAATGATAAAGCTCCTCAACATTGCAGCCCACTCTGTCTCCTCGAGACGGGTGTTTCTGTACGTTATGACATGTTGCACCATCTTCTTGTAGTAAATGTGTTCCATCCTAGAAAATTCCTTGTTGATATACAACAAACCCTCTTACCACTATCCAGCAAGCCATTTTACAGTAAGGAACACTTTTACAGCAGGATGGTGGTATATACTATATATCCAAAACCACCTATGCCTGGAAGAGATGAAGTCGTCCAACAGATTATTGCCTGGGCATCACAGAGTGCTGAGAGAATGCCATCAAGAAATCTAACAGGATCGCTCAGTTATTGCAAACTTTCCTTTGAGCTGTCTATTCTGTATTTAATTTCTCATCCAAAGATAAACTCTCAGAAAGATGCTTTGGAAGGACATTAGGTCAGTCGTCCTGTTTGCTGGTGGATGTTAAAATACCATGGTGGCTTTCGCAAGGTGTATGCCATTGGGGTACCGGCCAATTTCAAAATTCCTACGCAAACATAAAGCAATTCCTGAAACAGAGTGGAGACATTTCCATGGTTGGTTCCCACAACAGAAACATTCACAACTCATCATGGGCACCCTGCTACGCTCCACAAAGAAGTGAAGAATTTGTTCTCCACAAAGAACAAATGCAAAAATGTATACACGTGTGCATATACACACACAAGCATGCATGCATCCACATCCTTGTTTTGAAACTTGGCTCAACAAACTAAAGCAAACACTGGCATCCACAAAGCAGATGTGATTACACATCCATATAAGCTGTAAATACATAAAAGATAAGGCCTACCAACAGCCTGAGCAGAGATGACTTGGCAAAACCCAGAGGAGAAGGTGATTAGTACCACGGGGTAGGTGACCCAGGCAAGGTACTGTAGCAGAATGTTGTTTCCCAGCTGGTGGTACATCCAGAAGTACGCTGTTGACATATATGGCAATGGTTGGTTTGCTCAGATAATTTCTACAACTGACTCCCTCTGAAAATAGTTAAGAGGGGTTAAAGTCATCATATTTGAAATAACAGGATGCCCCTTTTCCTTGCTTTCGGTATCTGAAACTCATAATGATACTCGGTGATCGAAACATCACATGATGTTTTAGCTGCAACTGCCAACACTGTCTTTGATCATAAGTCTGTATAAATTATTTGGGCAGGAGTACATTACTGGGTGCACATCCCCTGCCATGTTTAGAATTGATGCCGGTGGAACCCCTCACATTATTTCCTGATTCTCCTTTAAACTCAATCTCTCCATATTTTCATTCCAAACAGCATCATTTAAATTGCAAATGAATACTATGCCATTAATACAACAAAATACACGTGAAGTATAAAAAAATACTACATATACAAATACATACATCAAAACACACAAAGTACACGTGTTACAAACGTGAAGTAAACGAAAAGAAATGCTGTTCTGACGTTACTTCTGGATCGAGAGCAGCTTTGTATGGATTGCAACTCAAAACCATAATTGTATTGAGGTATTTGTGAAACCTCCCACCCACCTTAGGACACTGGAAGGGAACCCAAAACATTCCACAAAAGGTTGGACGGAGCTAGCCACAAAACTGAAGGAGTAGTTTGGGGATGGGCGGACGGCCAGACACTCCTGCCTTATTATGTATGTGTGTGTGTGTGTGTATATATATATATATATACACATCGACACCTCCCATGTTCTTCTCGCCAAAGAAGCTTCATAAAGCAATCAAGAAGGCCTGTGCAAGGTAAGTGCTTTGCTGTTTCAAACCCTTCCCAGAGTTCCTCCACAGCTATAAAGATGTTCACAGAGTACACACATGAGAATCCCAATGCAACACACCCCCTCAGCTGCCAGACCGGTTTCATCACTTATTGGTAAATCATCAGCAACAACGCAGACAGCAATGCATACCGATGAGGCTCCCAAGCATGTATCATGTGCAAACGTCAAAAGCAGTCAATGTTAAAGTAATAAAGACCTACCCACATCTCTCACCTGTGAAAGGAGGGAATAGCCAATCAGCTCTCACCTAATTAACTAAATCCAGGTGGCTAGGATTATATAAATAAATTGACACCTCCCATGCTCTTCTTGCCGAAGAAGCTGCATAAAGCAACCAAGAAGGCCTACTCAAGGTAAGCACTTTGTATCTGATATTTATATATCATATACAAACACTGCTATGCAAATACTACATACATAAACTAGCCCGGCTAACCGGGCATTGTCTGGTGCTGTTCTAATGCTGTTGCCATTTTGAAGAAATCAAATTTTGTATTTTTTCTAATTTTTGTGGGGACCTAAAACACTTCCTTACATCCACTAGGGACAGGGATCATTTAATATTAACTTTTGCATAGCTACAAAGTCTGAGAAACTATATAGCGATTTGAAAAAATAAATCCCTCCAAAAAAAATCAGACTTTAAATTTTTTTTTTTTTGCCAAAAACATTCCCCGGCACTCACTGATGAACGTCTGAAAGTTTGACAAATATCCGTTCAGCCATCTCTGAGAAAAATGGTGACACACAGACAGACAAACAGTCAGACAGACAGACAGACAAACATCTTTTGTCGTATCGATAAAAGTGAATTTGTATATTTGTTTAGATATTCTTCAAAAACTAAAAAAACTACTGAACCAAATCCAACCAAATTTTGCATGTCGCCTAAGGGTACCCCACGTATGGTTTCTGTCTCGGTAGCATTTCTGGGGGAGGGTTATTGAAGTGAAAATAAAGTCAGAACAATTAATTACGTATCTTATCTGCATCGGTGCTGTTTAAATTACTAACACATCATTATAGGCATATATCTGACCTTTGCATTGCTATTGAAATCGATATAGCTAACATCACCTTCATCAACCATCTTTACTGCTTATATTTGTATATGGTGCGAGCAAAAATCGCTTCCGCTTCACTGCGAAGCTCCATGTTGGATTATTTGGTTTGAACCTCTACTTAACACGAGTGAAATGATGAGTGAGAAGGAATGAAGGGAGAGCAGTGGCATACCTCGGGGGTGGGGTGTCAGGTGTGTACGCACGTCCCCCCAACAAAAAAAAGGTCCAAATTATTTTAAAGCATTATTTTTAGTTAGTCACGTGTCCTAAGGTGAACTCAGGGAAGATGGAAGCCTCCCTCTGGCGCAGAAGGATGAAAGCTCACTTGATCTTGATTTTCAGTGTGAATACACAGACACCATGAGTAAGATTAAATGATCGATTTACTGTTTGACGATTCTCTTATTTATAATTATCCTTTGAAATAACTAATTAAAGACAGCGCATCATGGTTCGTCGTGGGCACCTTTGCTGGTGAGCAGGGTAATTCACGGAAGATAAGTGAAGTGTCATTGAGATGAATTTTCTAATGTTTCTAAGTGCGCTCATCGGATTCCTGACTAAATTTCCTTTATCATGATGGACACAGTATGTCGAAGATGTATGTATTTAAATTAATGAATTACGACTTTTGAGGATGTACCGAGGTGAATTTAAAATAACTTGCGATTCTCAAAGACTGCTTTCTTATGTTACACACATTGGATTTTTTTTTTTTCAAATGATAGCAATTTTTGCTGACGGAATGATAATTTCACTGATCATGTCACAAATTTGTGCAAAATGCCTTCATGTTTAAGCATTTCAATTTGGAACCTTTGTCGCAATGTGTGTACATAATTAAATATATAATAAAGCAAAGCCGCTTCGCATAATAAAGTGTTTTTTTTTTTGGTGATTTTTCACTGGACAATTATGTATACGGCCTATGTTTACCTGTGAGATTGTAACTCCAGTCTTTCAGCAGGGTTTAGTCTTTCTTAGTCTTTCAGCAGGGTTCCAAGGTTGCAACTTGGAACCCTGCTGAAAGACAAAGCGAACAACAAGTTCCTGCCTCAATGTGTTTTAAAAATTTGATCAGATCATCTATTTGTGCTGTATCCGGCCTATGTTTACCTGTGAGATTGGAATTGAAAAACCATGCTTTTGATCATTAAATGCGTGTCCAATACATTGTCCCTCATCTTTTCTCCCCCCCCCTCCCCCTCATGTATATTGACCACAAAGACTACTTTGATAGACTTTAATGATAAACTTTATTCATTACTTGTAATATTATACAAACAAAAGTAGGTGTATACACATCCATGTATTCATATTACGTATGTTCCCTTTTCTGACGTGGTGTTTCCTGTCACCAGTTAATTGGTGAATTGAACTTCAACTCAAATTTTATTCAGTATTCGAGATTTCAATCAATGAAATAGTATTTTATATGCTGCCATGTTGATGCCATAACGACGTATGGCCTTAAAACGCCCCAAAATGATAACCCACTGAACTGTGTTATTTATTGACACTTTTACTTTCCACGGTAAAGCAATGCGGTGTACCTCGTACCCCATAATGGGCATGATGGGTGCTGCACTATCATGCTCTCAGTGAGCCAATTTATTGAAACTTCGCACCCCCAATCAAAAATCCTGCGTACAGGCGTGGAAAGAAGGAACGCATGGAGAGAAGCAATGAAGGGAAGAAAGCAAATGGTGGGTTGGCGTGCCGTGGCAGTGTGGAGTTTGATTAGAGCCTGTGTGAAATGAGCATCGGTTTCCTGAAGTGAAAGGACAGTTTCCTAGTGTGGAAGAACATTATACTTATAAATGACGGAAATCCGCATTCACAATTTCAGTTATGCGAATGTTAATGCAAATTGCTGCGGCGATGTCGCACTATATATTTTTTTTATAGTGCCATTGACATGGCCTTTAAACCAAGCCGGTACAATTTGTAGCGTAATTACCTCCGCCACTGAAGGTGCAAGAGGTTATGTTTTCACCCCTTTCTGTCCGTTTGTCTGTCTGTGTACAGGATATCTCAAAAAGTTGTGGACGGATTTGGATGAAACTTGGTGGGCAGGTTGGGTGTGTGACCATGACAAATTGATTCGATTTTAGTGAGGACCTGAATCTGGATCAAACAACTAGAATTTTAAAAATGATTCTTCACCATTGAGAGATTAGGCTCAAAAACGATATATAGCACGATATCTCAAAAAGTTGTGGACGGATTCGGACGAAACTTGGCGGGCCGGTTGGGTGTGTTGCACGGACGAATTGATTCGATTTTGGTGAAGATCCGAATCCGGATCTGGATACGAGAGTTATTTAACTTTTAAAGTGAATCTTCACCATTGAGAGAAAGGGCCAAAAACGATATTGTACCGTGTCGCATGATATTTCAAAAATGTATTGGGCCCGATATGTTCTAGTGGATCAGGCATTGCGCGGCGGAGGTATGCGCTCCACCAAGTGCCCTTCTAGTTTGCCCTGTCGTTGGCAATTGTGACATTCAATCTCAATGAGAAATAAATTTCATCATTGATTCATTGACCAACATTATGTTTTTTAAAAGTCTTTTTCACCCACATATCGATCATTTCGTTCTTCAGACAATGTCTCAACAGAAAAGACCAAATTAATCAAAAGCTGCATTTTCAATGGGAATAGGGTGACTTATTGAGACAGAGGAGTAAAAAGAAGCACGATTCGGAAGAAAATGAGAGAATAAGGCAAGAATTAGAGCAAGTTTGTCTGTGACTGATTTAAATGCATTGAGCACAAAACAAAGAAGCTCAGTGGAGATTTGTTAATCAACAAACGGATTATGAGAGGACATCAAGGCAGACATAAAATAGTCTTCAGCATTAGAGAAGGTGGCGTTTATCTCTGCACAGACATCGACGGTACCTGTCTGGCAGGCCTCTCGCATAATATATATTCCTGTACTATTTATTCTGTCCCATAAAAATTATTTTCAAAAAATTGTGAAAATTCCTAATTGACTCTGATCCCAAAAGACAATTAACATGCTTCACATGCCCAGATGGGAATGCATGTATGTGCCGAGTATGAAAGAAATGCCTCCATTTGTCTTCGAGTAGAGGCTCTGGATGGATGCACAGATTGATGAACTGGACCCGAAATATAAGTTCCCAGCCGGGTTGTTTCCCAGTTGGGGGCTAATAAACACGTTTATTTTTCAGGCACAGTGCTATGAACATATTTCATCAGTGAAAACGAGGTGTTAATTTCACGAACACTACGTAACTGGTGGTTCTTCCACCATGTGAAGACGGCGTACCTTGTAAACTCTTTGCAATTGTAAAGTCCATGACCCAGCTAAACAAAGCCATCACAAGTCCGAGCAGCAGAAGGAAAATCCAATCTTCACCAATGCGAGAAATGAGGCATCTCCGGAGGCCGCTCAAACACACTGCGATTTAAAAGAAAATGGCACCGCGAGTCACTGATGGGCCAGAATATGGTGGGAGCATGATTTCCTAGTGCAGCAAGACAGACAATGCCACAAAAGGGTTAAAAGCACAACCATTTAGAATGCTCATAAATTTCAAAAGTCATTTCTGCAAATACACCACGGTGTTGTTTCACAACTATCAGTAATCTTCCAATAAAATGCGGTTTCCATGCTTCTAATTCATCATAATGTATATTTCTCAGGATGGGGGACAGGAAGCCGGCCGGCCCATTATTTGATCCCAAATAAAATGACTCAACTTGGTACAATAATCCCTTGCACGGCATTGTTGTTATCGACTCCAGTTCATTCGACTCAAAAGGATATAATATTACTTTTCTTCTCAATGAGTCTGATGAAACATTTATTCCATTGAGTACAACGAGAATTAAATGAACAATTTCAACATTGCTTATGTGCACACTGTACACATTTCACTGATTTATGAATACAATGAAGGCACTGTTTGCATGATTACATTTAAAAAATGACAAATCATCATCGTATACCATACTCCTTGCAGAGTGTTGGTGCTGCCAAAGCAGTTACTTGGTTACAATCCTGGTCGGGTCACCACTCTGGCTCACGAAATCAGGGCAGGAATTTGTAATTTGTTAGGGGTGCTGGCGATAGCTCGCCTACTCTTCGCGAGAGGCACCATGGGATCTTTAACGTCCGCCAATTAAAGCAGGCGGAACGCCAAGTTTAATGTCCATCTGAGGGACGGCACACACACTGATGCCTCAACCTACCTGTGAAACACCAGGATGTCAGTTTATAGCTGTGCCTAGATTTGAACCCAGAATAGACAGCTTAGAGAAATTTATTTTCCCATTTGAGATTTTCTCATGACGGTGTGCGTGCGCGCGCGCGTGCAATTCACACCCTCCCCCATGGAGTTCGTTCGTTCAGGTAGGCATATTGGACCGGAAGTCCATTGTGAGTTTGGCCTGCAGGTGTGCACCAATTCCTGTGGGTGTGGTTGCGACAAACATGCAACAGTCCCTATTTTTTTGGAGCAGAAATTTGGAATCTAGAAAGGATGCTGGCAATACCTCACCTACTATTCGTCAAAAGAGACTGTGATTTTTAACGTTTACAAAAGAATGTTAGCAGACAGGTGACCAAACAATGTCCACCCCAGGATAACGGATTTTGTGATGCAACACCCTTCCATCAACGTTGAAAGTGGATGTTCAATGTCTTGTCTGGAATCAAACACCGATTGGACAAATCAAATGCCAGTGAACTACCATTGAGCTATCTTGCCATCTTGTTAGCAGCATCAAAACTATTCATACTCACTTGAGACTTAACATTCACAAAGGTTAGTGAAAGGCGGGGACCAAAGGAGCTTTTCATTAACAGGCAGCTCGTTTGGCCTGGACTATTACCAAATGCAACTCGTGTGGAACAGGGCTTTTGGAACATTACCAAAGGGAGGGAGATGTTTTCTTCAAGATTGTGTCGCGTGATGAGACATGGGTCCATCATTTCACGCCAGAGTCAAAGCAAGGCAGCATGGAATTGAAGACATTCTTGGTTCCCACCAGCAAAAACATTCAAGGTTCAGCCATCGGCCAGAAATCTTATGGCAAAAGTGTTTTTGGACATTCATAGTTTATTTTTTGTGGAATTTCTTCAACGTGGGATAATCAAACACAGCATACTGGAGTGACTTGTTATGTAATAAAGTGAGAGAAACAACACGGAGAAGACGACTGGGCATGCTGTTTCAAAGAGTGATCTTACTGAACAATAATGCTCGCCCTCACACAGAAAATGTGATCACTACCACTCTAAAGGAGATAAGTTGGGGAGTTCGAAGTCTTTTCCCATACAGTCTAGACTTGTCACTTTAGATTTATATCTCTTTGGACCACTCAAAAAAACAAACATCTGGAAGGTATTAAGTTTACAAATGATAAAGCTGTCAAAGCATGTGTCCTGAAATGGCTGCCTACATATCTGAAATATTTCTCTGCAGGTGACATCAAGAGGTTAGCACATTGATGTTAAGGTCAAACTGAATGACAAAGTTGCCTTGTATAGCATTATGGCACTGCATTACTGTAAAAGTAGAGAAATAGGTGAAGTTTCAAAAACTCCAAACACCCACCCACCTCCCACACTGCCCTCCACCCTCGCCTCCAATTCTTTTTAAAAAAAATTTTTTTAACAGGATCTAAGGCTCGTAGTGGAGCTTTAGAACAAAACAAAAAAATCCATGTCAACCTTGATCTACTTCATAGTCGTGGTTGTCATATCAACTTTAAAAAATTAATATTATTAATATCATTTACATGTTTTGGGAACTTGGTGCAAAGAGGCACCAGAGGATGAATTCGACAGGAAGTAAGATTAAGAATAATTATAATTATAGGCAAACAATGAATGTGCAGAGCTGATAGCTTAGTAATGAGCATGACAACCGATACCTTTGAAATGCCCTTTGTAAATTCAAAACGTACATGGAGCCATACATTATAGAAAAAGTCATATTGTTAATCTAAGGCAGAGTAACGTCACTCTGAGGAGGTAAGCAGCCTCACATTGACAGCAACGGCGGCACACCCCATTGTATCGGTGTAAATCCTTCCGATGGGACTTGCACGCATCTCTGAAATGCCGGTCTCGCTGAACTGACTGCACCCTGATCCGTGCTGCTTCTTTCTTTGCAAAGTCACCAAGGTCTTGTGTGTAGCGCCCATACATCTATGAGGAAGAATGCAGTTGGAGAGGGAGAGTTGGGGAGAGAGAATGGGGAGTGCAAAGAGGTGAAGGGATGGGTGAGGTCAATATTCTATCAGTTTTGATTATGTCATATTGTTACGGCTGTGGAAATTCACAGAACACCATAAAGGTCCGTAGTTCAGTTAGATCGTTAAGTCTGTGTTCAGTTAGATTTCCCCACCGTTGTTTAATGGGCTTTATTCGTGTCACAGGGCTGTGATCCTTTAAGATATCCGTTTTTCTTTACTATCGTTATTTTGAACCACAACAACCACGATCGCCTCAAACCACAGCAACCACGATCGCCTCAAACCACAACAACCACGATCGCACCAAACCACAACTCTCTATCGGTGGCAAGCGGATTTTCCCGCCTGCTTTTCCCGCGCTTTGGTGTGGGGGAAGTGCGATTCCAGCCAGAGGTCAAAGGTGAAAAAAGGTGGGGGCCTGATTTTGGGGGAATGAATCTCCCTGGACCTGTGCCAAGAATGATTCTCTCGGCCCCCGCGAGGCACGCAGGGAGGGGGGTGAGAGGGCACGCCCCTTTTGTGGAAGCTTCCTGCAGGAGCTGGAAGGTGGGCGTAGCGATAAAAGGGGAGGGGCGAGGCGTTGGAACGGGGGGATATAAGGGCGCGCAGAACGCCAGGTCGTGGGTGTGTGGTGGTTTTCGTGGGTGCATGGGGCTTCTTCTTCTTCTTCATCGTCTTGGTCTTCGAAGTCTTGGGTTCGGTGGTTTGGGTCGAGTCGTCAGAGCTCGCAGTCGGTGGGGAGTCCGGGCGTGGCACAAAGGACGAGGACGGGAGGCGCCGCTTTGCAGCTCTGCCACGCAGCCTGCGAACCCGGGAGGAGAGCGCCGGAGAGAGCTCACCCACCATCGCACCACGAGGGTGCAGGTAACCTGCAACGGTCTCGTGGGGTCCGTTCGGTCATCCAGGCTCCACGCCATAAAGGTCTACGGACCCTGTCTGGCACCCTCGTCTTTGAGGGTGGCCTTTTATTTCCTTTTGAATGAATGTTGGTGGCGCCGTGTCCTGCAAGTAAAAACTGTTAAGTGACTTGATAATTGCTTATAGTCGGTCGTGGTGCTTTCACCTTGCTCATGTCTTTGCCCCCGTCCCGTGCATGATTGTTTGCCTGCATATGTGTTTTTGAATACCTGCATTGATTGCATGGCTGTATATGTGTGCTGTGTAAAATAAATGTGCTGGTCTAAATGTAACCCGATCGTCGTGTCTTTTCCCCCATTGGAACGCCATATTGCATCTCGGAATATTAGTTGGGTTTTAAATACCCGTTAAATAGAATCGGATCCGGCGAGGTCCGGCGATAATACCCGCTCGGTTATCACTGCAGAATGGAACGGACCGCTTGAGCGGTTGGGGTCCAAGCCGACCTGCGCCGAGATACAGTCTCCCGGTAGGCTACCCGCGCAGGTACTTAGGTATATCGAGATTCGGCGATTGACCCTATTTTTCGTGGGTAGAAAATTGGCTAGGCCGTGGTGGGGTTGAAGACCCACCTGTGACAGGGTTCCGGCGTTGTTCCGGAAGGTCACGACTGAATTGTCCGTCAGGTGGGCGAGCGGCTACTATTAGTGAAAAGCGGTCGTTCGCACGCCGGTGGGCGCGAATTCGTAACAATATATAGATGGTCTCACACAGTAGCACCAAACACTTACTAGTTACCTGTGATGGCTACAATTATTCAAAATTTTCAAAACTCCCACCAATGACATTCGGAACAAGAACGACACTCAGTAGAGCGCATACCTCCGCCAGGCTGAACATATAGTTTACGCTTTGTATCCCACTGATAGGCCGGATCTGGATCCGGACTTTGAGCAAGATATAATTAGCTTGTTCTTGTCAACTAACCAACTCATCCATCTAGTTTTGTCATAACCCGTTCACAACATTTTGAAATATCATGCTATGAGTGGGGTTACCTTTCTGGGACCCCATGATTACTTTATAAAGAACTAAGTTTGAAGGTGGATTTAGGTACATTGGGACATTATCTTTAAAATGAGCTGCTACACACTTCATGAAACGACGGAAAACGGCTGCGAGGAGGCGGTTTCCAAAATGGCCAACATGAGAATACTGTATTACATACAGTATTTCAGATTTCTACCAGTTTCGCCCACAGAGTTACTCACGGTGTCTGCTCCAGGGCTTTTAGTGGTTTGAAACACACCTGTCATACTGAAAACACCCATCGGCATTCGGAAATACTGAATTTATTTGTGTCCTAAAGATGTTACAAAACAAAATGGCCGCGATGGAGATCCCGGGTGGATCCACTTTTATCACATATCTTATTGCACATTAATACAATATTCTTAAGTAATAATGCAACCAGTACGATCTCTTCAGGATAGATAAGATTATATGGAGAAAAAGAAAAGGATTGGACAGATATCCATATCGACACCAAAGAACTAAAAAAATGTTTCATTTCCCCCCCCCCCCCCCCCAAAATTAGAGCATACATCGAGAGCTTCATAATGCCTAAAGATGAAGATTTCGCCGAGCTACACTTTATCCTATCACATACGTAATAATTGCAAACCCTACACATGGGGGGGGGGGGGGAGGAGAAGATTATAGATGGGTTGTGATGTGGGCAGGGGGGTTGCTTAGCTTCTTGCGTAATTATTTTATCATATATTTTTGATTGGGAACCGCGACTGATTCTTTTATTTTATATATATTATTTAGTTTTCATTCTCATGATTCCTTGAGTCACACACACGATTAAAGTGCAATATGCTGTAAATATTGCGCCGATCAACGAAACTAGTTCATGGTAAGTAAAAATGAACTTTTATTTTGGATCCAAAACAAAAATGGCAGGATGCTTAAAATGATGCAATTTAAACTCAATGTTTATCTTCGTAAGGTAATACAGAATACCGTCCTTCAAGCTTAAACTCCAAGCAGTTAAAACAGCAACTATTTCTGGGATCAAGGCATGCTTTGGGGACCATGGCAAAATAAACGGTAAAATAAGATGACACTCATGACAAAAGAGTCAGCTAACCTCTTGGAATTATTTTCAGTGTTTTTATTTGCAAGTGTTTTTAATGAAACTGTAATTATGTTCTGAAACTTTTTAAAATTTCCCCTTATGAATCGCTAGCCCCCATGAATGTAAGCCCTTTTCCCCGATTGAAAAAATGCCCTGACATTCGCGAATTCACCGCAGTTTTCAAGAACATATTCCCCATGAATATCAGGGTTTATGGTATATGGTTATTTGAGTAGTTGTAAATAATAATAATAATAATAATAATAATAATAATAACAATAATAATAATAAAAATAATAGTAATAAATAGAGTTCATAAAACGCCTCACTCCTTGCAGTGTTAAGTATATAATTCATTCGAAATAAAATAATGATTTTAAAGGTCATTTCAAAAAAATACCGGAAGTTTTGTGCCATTGAAGCAATCTTATACACCACTATATTCAACATGTCCAGGTACTGCAAAACTGGAGGTTTTTGTAAGCGATAAGAAGGTAATTTATGTTCTAAAGTGTTCAAGCATATAATTACATTTAAGTATAACAAAGATTGTAAAGGTCGTATAAATAAGTTAATTCCGGAGATTTACCGCTGTTGACATAGTGTTTCCACCACCTTATTTCACACATTACATTAGTTCTTCGTGCCTGTTGTTTGTGTCCTTTATGACATTCTTAAAAACAGTAAGTTTCCTGTTTGGAATTATTTTCAATGTTGGTTGACGGCCAGACAGACAAACATAGTTTAAAACATATTATATATATATATATATATATATATATATATATATATATATATATATATATATATATATATGTAATAATATCTCACTTGTGTCCGAAGGAAGCGGTTCAATTTGGCATTTTTAATATGAAATGGGCAAAGCCAAGAAACAAATGAAACCCATTAGAATTACCCTTGAGAACCCTTCAGAATTACCCTTTGGAACGAAACACGGTGGGTTAGAAAGGTTATTTTTCTTCATTTTTAACAGTCGGATGGAGGAAGGCCATAGCCTTCCAAAATATTGAAGCAGCTTCTCCACTTAAAAATTATCTCACTCCTCTCTGTGCATGTACAATCAGGACAAATTCAGAGCCATCGTACTGCTGAACTCCAGGTTAGTTTTCTGATTCATGTTCCAATTTGTGTTTGAAACATTACATTCAAATTAACTTAAATTGTTCCTCGATCATAAAATGACATTTGCAGATGGACGGACAGACGGACAGAAGTGAACCAATTGCTTAACCTGGCTTTTCACTTCACGTGAACACAATCTCAAATTTGAAAAATGCAGAGTTGTAATGCATTGAAAACTCAAGACAGAATCAGTAGCTCAATTAACCTCAGCATAAAGGCAGTAAAATGAGGAGATTGTGATAATTTTAAAATGTATTTAATCATAAAAATGATCTGATTGAAATAAAAAAATAAGTGGCGGAAGTAAATCGGCTTATTGAAAGTGGCGCATTGAAAATATGAAAAAGCATGCACATAACTAACTATTCCATCAGGTTATTGAAACAACAACAACAGCAAAGCCTTTTTCTTAACCATCATTTTTTGGGGGAGAGGTCAGGAATTACATAAGGTTGACCTCAGGTGACATGAGGTTGACGATTACATATTAACCTCAAGTCAAGAAGGAAGACGTTATCCAATGGTAAAAAAATATATATAGATTAAAATTGAATACTCAAGCAAGATAGATTGCTTGTAACAAAACTGCTAACTTGGGTAAATGTTTCCAAAACTTGTAAAACCACATTATACTGAAAATATTGCCATGAAATGGATCAAAAGACCAATGAATAGACCAGAACTGAGTTGTTCAAATGCCTGTAGAAACTGCAGGGTTAAGGGCATATTTTTTTTAAATACGATGCAAGGATTGTAATACAGTATAACGTTGCCTGCCTTGGTCAGAGCAAATTATCAGGGTGCAAATAGTAACAGCTGTCTATCAAGTGACCATGATACCCGTCGGTGACATTATCGTCCGGGTTTGACCCCACATTCAAAATTCCTGCCGAATAATCATCATTATTATTCACAGCGTTATTTGTTTGTGGTATCATCACCTTCTTCATTGTTTAACTGCATATCATAAGAAACCCTCAAGGTGGCTGAATAGGCTAAAAGAAAAACACAGGAAACACTGAAAAGTTAAAAAATAAAAACGCTTCAAGGAAGTATAAAAATATGGCAACTTGCAACATCAACACAGCATGAAGAATCAATGACCAAACAGCTGTAATATATATTCCTCAAAGGGTGAGGTGCAAATTACAGATATGATGGTGTCATTGCAACATATATGACAGTGAGTGGACTGTACAAACTGACAAGCAAAGGCTTACCCCAGATGTAAGCCTCACTCTTTCTACATCATCATCATCTTCATCAGCAAGCTCTAACACCCTATCTTCGTTGGCCATGGTGAACCAGATCTGTGTGCCCACATTATCACTGCAGTCATGTGAAGCCACAGTGACCCCACACAGAATGCTGCCCGTCTCCTTCACCGGCGATAACCCTCTCGCCTTGCCTTAGACCCAAACGCCTTGAAGCACAGGCCGTGGCTAATCCAGGTAGCGGCCACTGCCAGGGATTCGTTTGCATTGCAAGGTGTTGATTTCAGAACCTATTCCAAGTAACACAGACCATGTGATCTCCATAACACTCTGGTCAGAGGAAATCCCGGGTGCTGTGATCCAGACCTGAATGACTAGGAAGGTTACCAACGACTTTGTCACGTGTCGCAAGCACTGACTATGGCTGTGAGGAAAGAGCAGACAATCATAAATGCAGGTGGTCATGACCACACTGACTAGATCGTAACCGAACCAGTGGCAGCGACTCTCCGCATAGGGCAGCATGCTAATTATATTACTTGGCCTCGTGTCAATCTGGGATGGATACTACAATCATACATCACCAACAGAACAAGAATCAACGCAACTTTCCCCAACATATTTAGCGTGCTTCACACGAAGGAATTCTGCACTCAATCAGCGGCAACAAGCCAACCAAACCAGTTGATTGGATGTGCAAGTGAAGAGTAAAATAGTCTTTTAAATTGCACTATGGGAGAAATATGCAATCTTGAAGCATTTTAGGAGAGATACTGATGAATAAAAGTTTTTTTTTTATTGATGATTTAATCGGCCTTCCTCTACCTCTGGTCATAAATTCTTCAGTTCGGCTTAATTTTACAATTGCCATGACATGATTAACTGGAAAGGCACTCGGTGGAGCGCATACCTCCGCCATGTAATGCCTGATCCACAAGATCATATCGGGCCCAATATCTTTTTGGAATATCATGCTGCACATCGTTTTTGGCCATGTCTCTCAATGGTAAAGAATCACTTTGAAAATTAAATAATTCTCGTCACCAAATCTGAATTCGGATCTTCACCAAAATTGAATCAATTCTTCCTTGTCACAGACCCAACCTGTCCTCCAAATTTCATCCGAATCTGTTCACAACTTTTTGAGATATCCTGCGCACAGACAGACAGACAAACAGACAGAGAGTGATGAAAATATAACCTCTTTCACCTTCGGTGGCAGGGGTAAACATTTACAATCAATTAAACTGACAACAGGAAGTGTTTTGAAATTCCTGCATGATTAAGTTGCAAGAAGAACTTTAAATCAGGAACACGGAGACAATGGGGTAAAAGAACAGCATCCAATATCGTCTCATCAGCTCACAGATGGGTGGTGTTTTCCAAACTTTGATTTCAGCTGTTAGGGTTAGGGTTAGGGTTAGGGTTTGTTCGGGTTTTTCCAGTATATGCTTTAATTGGTAATCTTAACCACTTGGTTGTTTAGTATACGAGTTGACCATGTGTTCAGGACATGGTTTCCATCTTGAGGCAGTTTCGTTGCGCTCCTCCACTTGGGGCCGTATCTTGGCCTTCAGCATGCTTCAGAGGCGGTCATGTCCCCCCTCCCCCCAGTCAAATAATACAAACACTATTAATCAATTATTTTTTGGAGCGGCTGTTTTGTGGCGCGGTTGAAGAGTTTTTGTTTTTTTTCCCACCGGTTGATGTGAGTTCGACTTCCATGACTGCCCGCTCTCGCCAAAACGACTCTTTGCAAGAGTGGCGAGTGTGATAAATTGCCTTCAACATAAGTTGAGGGAAGCCTTCGTCCCGCAGTGGACTGAAATACGTATGCCGATTTGGGGTACAAACACCTCACTATATTCAACAACTATGGTCAAAAAACACACACACACACACACACACACACACACACACACACACACACACACACACACACACACACACACACACACACACACAGTTTTTTTCACAAGGGTGTTCCTCACAAGTCTAATCATTTATTGAACAGTAACAGCAGGCCATTCCTAAAGCATCATATAAAGATTTAAAGGATGTTGTAAATTATATGACTTCCACAATACCCTGTACAGTACTTGCAAGATTTTCAAACCTCAAAATAGTTTACCTTAAGTTAGAACCTTACTAACCTGTAAATCATGATACATTTTCCAACTTGGGCCGACTACTCCTGTGGATGTCAGGCTAAACACACACACACACACACACACACACACACACACACACACACACACACACACACACACACACACACACACACACACACACACACACACACGACATCTGTGCCTAATAATTAATATATTTTTGCGGACCGGCGGGGTCGGATGAGAAGACCACTAGGTGGGGGAAGCTACGTCGATTCCCACCAGACTCCCCGGAAATGTAGGCCGTCGCTCACGGATAATTCCGTGACACGGCGGGTCGCTTAACCGACCGTGGACGCCAATAACTAAACCTCGTGACCGAGGGTCCTCCCGCCTTTGGAATCGGGTTACCTAATTAACCACGCTGTTTAACCACCGGGGAACCACGCCCTCGGTGCACCTTGTCCGAACCGGATCACTCTACCGGATTGGATCACCTTTCCAGATCGGATGCAGCCGAGCGACACTGCCAAGGACGTACCGGCTAGAAGGAACGGACCGTTGGGAATAAAGACCCAGCTAGACTTAGATTCGAACCATGCTGGACCAATGAGGGAAAAGACAAAGGCGAGCTGGGAACATTTCTACAACAATTATTTATTTACAGCAAGCGAGGAAAAGTATGTGGCACGACAAAGGTTTATTGGGTATGTTACGCAGGGAAAGAGGAGAGGGGTGTGGTGGGTGCGACAATTATACAAGCAACTTACTAAGCAGACTTGACGCGAGATTATTCACAATAACAACAACAAAAGATATTCTTCAAGCTTACTTGACAGACAGGCACCAACACACTCAGACACACACTCAGACAAAGAAAACCCAATGAAAAGAAAAGGACTTTTGCAGCCAGGGAGGAAGGGGGTTGAGGTGATAGTTTTTCGGTACCTGAGCGTTTCGGGGGAAGGGGATGCTCTGTGGTGTAGTCACACAAATCGTCACACTGCACGGCCACAGCCGCACGTGTCGAGATCGTGTCTGTCGGAGTAGCTTGAGTGGAGAAGGGTGGAGTCCAGAGGGCGGGGGTGGAGCAATAGGCAGGACGCTTGGTCGACGTCGTGTGGTCGGAGACAAGTAGCAGGAACACACACTTCACTCCTCCTTCAATTCCACAATTGCCTCAATTCTCCTCCATTCTCTTTAATTCACGGAGGACCCCTCCATCTTTATAGAGCCCGGAGCTCGGGGAGAAGCCATGCCGAAACCGACGTCATCGTCAGAGCTGGGCATTCCGACCGGCTCCGACCCTTCATTTGGTCCGCCTTCCTGGGCTGGGTTTCGGCCAGATGCCGGTATAGCCCGCCCACCTGGGTGCAAAACGTACGTGACATGTCGCGCATGTCTGGCCTTGGTCAGATGGATGGTGGTGCAGCTTAAAGCGTTTATCCAGCCGAACGTGCTCGTCGGGATTTTTCCTCAGAAAACGACACTCCAGGTAGACGATGGTACGCTGTGGCAAGCGGGACGAGGGTAGCAAGCGAGATGAAGGTAGCAAGCGAGGCAAATTTACCTCAGCAGTGAAAAGAGGAAGAGTGGGAAGTGGAATGGAGGGGAAAATTATTTAATAAACCTAACTAATAGCCCATCACAACGCAGTCCCTGCTGTCCCACTAGACAAAAGGTAGGGATCTATCTGCACCTAGATTAATGGGATAACTATCTCAGGACAACTATCTGATGTATGCATGCGGTTCCGAGAACCGCAACAATATATTACCAGTTTCAGTTTCTGCCGAGGCAGTTTTCATTTGGCTAAGGAGTACAGTCATGGACAGGTCGCCACTCCGACGTAGGATACCCGAATGGCTTACTACTCCAGTAAGCTGGAACTCATTTTTCCCACCTCGGAAGGATGATAGGCTGAGTCAACCCACCTGGTGTTATTTCAACGACATGGCAGTGACTCAAACTCAAGACCCTGAGATCTTAGGCCGTTAACCGTGAAAGCCAACACCAGGCTTTATTACTACTAAACCTGATATGAACGACTTTTGTATCACGATCCCTATAAATATTAAAGCAGATCAACATGGAACCATCCACATAATACTAACGTCACACATCAGAAATATAATATTGCCGTCTTAACAACCAAGCAATCTTTGTAAATTTACATCTGACAAAATTTTAAAACATGCTCGAACAACGTTTGCAAAACTTTTAAAGAGCCATCATACAAGGCAGCGAGCTAGTGGCTATTAAATTTCCAAACCGATGAAAAATTTAAATGGGTGCATTCTGCACTCAAAGGTGCAGGTAAGATTTGGCGATGGTAAGTCCAAAAGAATGCGGCTCAAATAGACAATTGAGCTTTTAGAATAAGGCGATTAAAAATAAATACGCAATGTGTACACAAGAGGACAGTATGCATTATTATGTTGCGGCGCCGTCCGTACGAGGTACATTGGGAGTTTGTCGGAGTAGACCTGTTTTTTTTTTTTTGTTTTTTTTTAATGAAATCAAACATTAAATTACTTTTTATCACTTAATGGTGAGCCAATTAAAATACTTTTACATATATTTCCCTCCATTTTGGAGTTCTGGATACAGCAGTATTTCACTGTTACCATTTCACAATGCAAGGCCATTAAAACAATTTGAACTAAATTTTAAGTTTTTGTTCAGAGAAGTTGCTTTAAACATTACGTGACTATAGAATACAGATTACAATTGACCTAATAGCTTGTAAACAAGTGTGAGCATATCCTTCATGCTTACTAAAACAGAAAATTGGTTTTATCTACCATTCAGCCAGCACCAAAAAATCACCGTTTTCACAACTCACCAAGTTTGTTACCCCAGTCAGAATTAATCACCAGCCCTTGATAGTTTTTTTTTTATACTTACCGGAGATTTTGACAAGGGTGTAAGGACGTCGGGGCCCATGCACACGCAGTAGCGCAAAGTCGCCTCACCCTCGGGCCCCATGGTGTATGGATTAAAGACCCGTATGGCGTAAAGCTCCGCCATGGTGCGTCCACCACCTAACCCACTCTTACAGGATTCCAACATCATCACAATGAAAAGAAAACCGAGAGAGAGAGAGGGAGAGAGAGAGAGAGAGAGAGAGAGAGAGAGAGAGAGAGAGAGAGAGAGAGAGAGAGAGAGAGAGAGAGAGAGAGAGAGAGAGAGAGAGAGAGAGAGAGAGAGAGAGAGAGAGAGAGAGAGAGAGAGAGAGAGAGAGAGAGAGAGAGAGAGAGAGAGAGAGAGAGAGAGAGAGAGAGAGAGAGAGAGAGAGAGAGAGAGACCGAGAGACCGTTAATTATTGCTCGACGAGTGAAAGCCTCTTCGTGTGCAGAGCTGAAATTATAAAGTAGTTTCCTTGTCCCGGTCAGGTATTTTAACCACTGTGATGTAAGAAGCATGGGCCTGGCCGAGAGGAAGGGTCATGCGCCAATAATGGAAGTTCACGCTAAAGCATTGTGCATCGTCTCGGGGGCCGGGTGAGCGCACCATGCCAGCAGTGAAAGCCGAGCCGTGTTTTTGCTGATTAATTGTCCTGACTCCTTTGGGAAATGGGTCTCCCTACCAGCCATTGTGTTTCAATGACCGGTGTATAGTCTGCGCCCTTTCCAGTCCACGTGCAAGGATCTATTGGCATCTGGTTCAATTGGCCGCCTCCCAGTTGCCTCTCGTCGCCCGAGAACTTCACAGTATTGAAGTTCCATAGATCAGTGTCTGTCGAAATAAAAAAATCATGGGAATGTGCCATGATGTCGCAGATGGGAATGTGGACAAACATGCTGGGTGTGGCAACGATCATAGTACAACTGCCTCAGAAGCAATGGTTTTGGGGTGACTTGAGCAAAAAGTAAGCCATTCGAGTATCAAACGTCGGGGTGGCGACAAAAAGCAATGGTTTACTAAAATAGGAACAACAGCAACAAAAAAAAACGGTTTAAAAGTATAACGAGTTAGGTAAATGTATTTCAAACCAACCATGTACTTTTAGCAAGTGGATGGAAGAGAAATGAAATGTTTATCGGAAGAGGGTGTAACGCATAGAACACAGGAAAGAAAGATAAACAACAGTGAATTACTCAGTCACGCCTTCAGCAAGGCCAAATGTATCAGCTGTATGCATCCTGTTAGGACCACTGTCAGTGTTCGCTAAAGTATGCCATTACAAATGCAACATGGTATCTTTAAAAACCCCATGAATCTGCACGGCACGTCCAACTTGGAATGCAATGATGGGTAGGTATGTCTGCAATCCATCTATCCAGAGGAAAATATAAACCTCGACTACAAACCAATCGATGTTTGGTCACAAGCATCAATTTGAGCACTGCAGCACAGAGAGCAGAGTTTGGTATTCAGGATGGAATGTTAATTAGGCTTTTTAAATCTGTTTGATAGATGAAATGTTACCTTTATGGTTTAAACCTAAGATGAGCACAATATGTCTTCTTCCTTCTTATGAAGACAATGCTGCGGGGTAGCATCATTGGCAGAGGGTGTGGCTGTGCCGCTGATGCAATGCCCTCTCCTGGTTCGGGCAGGAATTTGGAATTTGTTCAGGATGCGGACGATAGCTCACCTACCCTTTGAAAAGGATACCATAGGATCTTTAACGTCCACCAACGAATGCTGGCAGACGGGCGCCAGTTTAACATGCGACCGAGGGACGAGGACGGCACACGCGTTGATGAATCACTGTCTGTGAAACACCAGGATGACATTTTATAGCTGGGTCGGGATTCAAACCCAGGCTAGACAGCTTAAAGGCGAGTGTATGTACCTCACAGCCATCCTGTCTGTCCACAATATAAGTAATCTGTTTTGATAGCATCCATTTGAACAACGGTTGTTAAAAATAAAAACTCAATGGAATGACTTGGCAGGAGACTGAGGATCAGGATCTTTTCCTTTCCCACCCCAGACCGGTTGGTAGCCCAGCAGTTGTCCACCACCTCGTATTTAATTTGCCTCACTCATCCACAACTGACTAATCCCTTACAAGCCCAACCAGGTCATACTTACTCAGTCTACAGCTTGCTCTACCTTGTCAAACACTCTCCCTCACACTACCCCCCCTTCTCTCCTCCCACAAATTATAAGTTAAATTACTACTTCCACTTTTTTGCCCTCCTCGTATCTCTGAACTAAAGGACATCGATCGCAATTGAAAAGTATGGGGGGGCATGCGAGCGCATAGCATGGAGCCAATATGGTGTGGCGTCCGGGGCCCTAAGGCGGACTCCAGAAAATGGATCATTCTGAGCAATGGTTCCTCATGCTACCTTTTCTGGGAAAATTCTTTTCTGGTGATGGGGGTTCAACTTTATTTTGTATACCACACAATCCAAATAATAAAGGATTGCCAAAACAAAAACAAAAAAAATCAAAGTAAGCAAGAGAAGAATGGGAAGAATCAAATGATTTAAAAATCCAATGTGAGCAGCTGTATGTCGCAAACAGCACTCCAACCTGTTAACGTTTTTTTTTCCATTTCGAAAAAAAATCAAATAAAACATCTGAATTCTATCTGATATTTTGCAGTCAAGTCGAAAGCAACATGATGGACTGGAAATAATGTCTGAAAATGTAAAATTAAGGCAAAAACGATCAAGATGGAAGGCCTGGCATCATATGCTCTCCCACTGGTGCTACACGGTCCACATTTACAAAGAGAACTTGCATCGACATTCCTTTCCCTCCCACTTCCACCCCCCCCGCCCCCATGGAACACCCGGGGAGGGGGCAAATTAAGAAGCTACAATCTTTAGTGTAGTAGATAGTAAAAAAAAAAATCGTGCAAATTATGATACAAGCATCAAATCTGGCATTTCTGTTCTGCAGGGTCTTCTGATCAAATCTGCCCGATTGGCCATTTAGAAATCCAAATTTTGAAAAATTTGAAAGAAAAAAAAAAAAACTTCAAAAGAATTTGAAGTCTCAACTGGCTGAAATTCTTGAAACGCAAGTGAACATCCCAGACAGAGAACCAAGGGGAGATGCAGTCATCATTGATGGCTCAGCACTTATCAATGTGATACCTCCACGCACTTCAAAGATATTTGATGACGATGCTCAAGGCCCAGTCACACCTTGACGTTTTATCCAGCTTATGCCGATTTTTGAAAAATTTGTCTAAAACGCTGGCACACGTCGAATACGTTATGGGTAAGTTTTGGAAACATTGAGAGCACGCTGAAAAACACTGCCATACGTCATAGTACGCTGGCTTTCATCGTTGTACTTTGCGGTTGTCCTCAAATTTTAGCATGCTTGAAATTTGTTAGACTTATGCCAGCGTATGACTCACAAGTTCCGCTACGCTGGCCATAAGTTGTAGGCACGTTATGCGATCGTTGACACACGTCGACACACGTTACTTGTAAGTTAATCATAAGTCGAAACACGTCTAGGTAATGTTTAGCGTACCCAAAACTTATTTCTAACCTATGAGTAACGTGTTGCAGGCACGTTACGCGATCGTTGACACACGTCACTTGTAAGTTACTCATAAGTCGAAACACGTCAATGTAATGGTTAGTGTCAGTGTTCCAGACTCCCTGGTTTTTTTTTGGTTTTTTTAATTTTTTTTTTCTTCGGTATGACGGTGATGTTGACACTACGATTTCTAGTGCGGTTATGATTTTAATCGTCGAGCGGCAGCCTATTAATTATATTATATTATAACCGCACTAGAAATCGAAGTGTCAACATCACAGTCATACCGAAGAAAAAAAAACAAAAAAAAAACAGGGAGTCTGGAAAACTGACGCTAACCATTACATTGATGTGTTTCGACTTATGAGTAACTTACAAGTAACTTTTGTCGACGTGTGTCAACGATCGCATATCGTGCGTACAACTTATTCCCATCGCATGCGGAACGTGAGGCATACAGCAAGTACGTTGTAAAATGTTTAACACGTTTAAAAGTACAAGACGTACTCCACTTACTACGACGTATGATAGCGAACTTGAGCGTTCTATTCACGTATACCAAACTTACCCATACCGTATTCGACATGCGCCAGCGTTTTAGACGCATTTTTCAGAGGCCGGCATATGCTGGCAAGATCGCCAAGGTGTGACTGCGATGTTGACACTTCCATTTCTCCGGCGGTTATGATTTGAATCATTGTGCGGCAGCCTTTTAATAGGCTACGCCACATGATCGTCGGCGATACGTGCAGCGCGCTATGCATAAGTTAGACTATCGTTGGGCAGAGGTTGTGAATGCAGACAACAGGCTAAGCATTCGTTGGTATAAGTTATCTATAAGACAACGAAACGTTCTGTTATGCATACGACCAACTCGTTATGAATACGTCCGAATCTTTAAAAAAAAAACATCAAAAGTTCAGCATAAGCCAGCGTTTTACATACATTTTGATACGTTGCCATTGCTGGCTAAAACGTCAAGGTGTGACTGGGCCTTAAAGAAGACATCATCCCAAAGGTGGAATCCTATGGTGCCAGGTACGAGAGGGTGGACGTAGTGTTTGATGTGTACAAGAAGTCAAGTCTGAAGTCTGAGGCAAGGTCGAAAAGGGGGCAAGGAATCAGAAGAAGAGTGACAGGAACCAGTAAGACTCCAAGTAACTGTAGAAGCTTTCTTCGAGATGACAGCAACAAGACTGAGCTGTTTCACTTCCTTGAGGAAAACATGTGTGAAGCACAGACGACAAACAAGCACAGTCATTGTCACAAAAGGAGAAAATGCCATTAGCAACACAAGGAAGTCACTGGATGCTGTGTCTCCATGTTGTCATGAAGAAGCTGACACTCAAATATCTGTACACGCCAGGGATGCAACGATGGATGGTAGCAAGTCCATTATCATTAAGGCTAATGACATGGACGTACTAGTCATAGCAATATCTGTACTGCCATCCTTAGAGGAACTAGGTCTTGAGAACACGTGGATTGCCTTTGGCCAAGGAGCCAAGGTGCGATGGATTCCAGTCCATGAGGTAGTTTCTGCAATAGGGCCTGAGAAAGCTCGAGGGATCCCATACTTCCATGCGTTCACTGGATGTGACAATGTCTGCCTTCTGCGGTAAAGGGAAGAAAACTGCATGGCAGACTTGGAACGTCTTTGATGATGTTTCTGAAATATTCACCAATCTCAGCCAGCATCCAACATTGATTCGTGATCTTGCCTTTTTTGAAGTTTTTTTTTTTTCTTCAAATTTTTCAAAATTTGGATTTTCAAATGGCCAATCAGGCAGATTTGATTAGAATCCCTCGGAGAACAAATGTGCCAAATTTGATGCTTGTATCATCATTTGCACGATTCCTCTCAAAAATTGCTGTTATCTGCCCCACTACTTTGTCTGAGGAGTAATGAATTATGATGGACCCTTACTCCCCCTGGCAAGTTTGGTCGAGACTGGATAACTAATGACCAAATGTGTCGACCAAAAGCAGACACCAAATTGCATATTATAACATGATGATGTTGATGTAACTTGATAAGCTAGTGCTACAAGCTATCGAGTCCATGCATGCTATCGAGCGGTTTTGCAGCCGAATGTATTTAATTATGTTCGGGCCGATGATAGTTCATGCAAACAATGTTCCCAAAAATCATTTTAGCATTAATCCACTTGCTAAGTAATTAATCCCTCATTCAAACTTTTCATAAAATGTATTAAATAAATGTCAAGGAAAACTGCTTCATAATTCTTTGTGAGTCTAGCGTTCACAATTTTTGTTTTCCAGGGCCATCTCTCTGGGCATATCTCATGCTATTGATAGTCTTGCATTCTGCCTTACTCTCCAAACTGTCTGCCTATGGCATCCAAGGCCAACTTCACAGATGGCTTACTGACTTCCTCGTAGTCGACATGTGGCTCTCAATGGAAACCTTTCATCTTCTCTCCCCGTCATGGCTGGAATGCCCCAAGGCAGTGTTCTGGGACCAGTCCTTTTCCTGGTAGTCATAAATCATCTCTCTGACTCTCTGGAGAATCCTCTTTATCTACTTGCTGATGACTCCACCCTCTGCCGTGACATCCCTCATCCTTCAGACAGGCAGGCTGCAGCCTCTTCCCTCTCTTCAGAACTTGAAAAAAAAAAATCACAAGCTCGTCAAAAACGTGGAATATGTCTTTCAATCCTGACAAATGTCACACTCTCACGATGTCTCTCCGAAAGGACCGTCTGGTGAACCCTCCTATCTACTTTCTTAACAATCTTGAAGAAGTTCAGTCATGCAAACTCTTGGGTCTCTTTCTTGGGCAAACCACATTTCAAAGTTGGCCTCCAAAGCCAGCGGCCGACTGGGCATCCTCTGTTGTACAAAATCCTACCTTGGCACACCTGAATTCCTATCCGCTTACAAGGCTTTCATTTGCAGCTTGATAGAGTACTTCTCTCCCCTGAGCTGACTCCCCTTCCTCACATCTTGCTCAGCTAGATGACATGGAGACTAAGGCCTTTAAGATTATTGGAATCTCCCATGATGAAGCTGAGTCGATGGGCCTATCACTTCACCATAGCACACAGGTCCGTGGTCTCTCTGTCTTATTCCACCTCCTTTCTGGTCTTAAACCCTCTGCTCTTCACAGGCTTTGTTGGTCCTCCCCTCCTTTCCCAGTTGCGCATCACTCGTCTGTCTGTGTCCCTTCTACTTTATTGTCGGTTTGTCAACATATGTCTCTGTTCCCCACTGTATTGTGCTTCCCTCTTTCATCCCTCTTGTCTCCTGCTCCTCTTGCTGTACGTTCTGTGTGTCAGCTCTCATACGAGCCTCGACGGTGTATACACACACAAAAAAAACTCCCCTCTGTCATTTAGCTTGTCCATTAGACTCAATCTTGATATAAACATGAATAATGAAGCGTAGAGTTAAAAAAAAAATGTCCTTTAAAGAGGACAATTCTTAAGCGAACATTTCCCTACTTAATACATCAAAATTGGGAAACTACCCAAAACACGGAGCATACTAACCTATACATTTCTAACTGTTCTAAAGTAATATCTACATATCTACCCCCCCCCCCCTTATAAATGTTCCAGAAGGCTTGCAATATGCATAATGGTAACCTATAATATTGACTTGCAGAAGCCTATGGTAAAAATACCACAATACAAAAAAATATTTCAAAAATGAAAGCCTTTTATTCTTGTGCTGGTTGAAAGAGTTCAAAAAAGAGAAGATATATATATATATATATATATATATATATATATATATATATATATATATATATATATATATATATATATCTCTTAACAGCAAATACTTCTTTCTTCCTTTTTTTCCCCGAGAGCGATCGAGATAGCAGTCTGTTGCCTATACACTGCCTGGAATCAATTTTGTTTCGATTTGTTTGGATTCATTTGAAGCAACTTTAGCTTAATAAGTTTATTCTCTCCGAGGAGGGTTTCTGAGTTTCAGGGTGAACCACGGACAGCAGAGGACTATTATATACAGTACCTTCAGAAGGTATTTACACCCCTTGACTGACACATTTTGCTGTGTTGCAGTCTGAATTTTAAATGGATTAAATTTTTTAAAAATTTGTCGCCAATCTACACAAAATACCCCATTATGACAAAGTGAAAACATGTTTTTCGAAATTTTTCCAAACTAATTAAAAATTGAAAAGCTGAAATGTCTTGTATCAACAAGTATTCGACCCCCTGAGTCAATACTTTGTAGAAGTGCCTTTGGCAGCGATTACAGCTTCGAGTCTTCTTGGGTATGTCTGTATCAGCTTTGGACATCTAGATTTGGGGATTTTTCTCCCATTCTTCCTTACAGATTTTCTCAAGCTCCATCAAGTTGGACGGGGAGCCTCGGTGAACAGCAATCTTCAAGTCTTTCCACAGATTCTCAAAAGGATACAAGTCTGGGCTTTGGCTGGGCCACTCAAGGATTTTCACATTCTTGTTCTGAAGCCATTCCAGTGTTGCTTTAGTTGTATGCTTGGGGTCATTGTCCTGTTGGAATGTAAATCTTTGCTTCAGTCAAAGGTCTTTTGCACTCTGAAGCAGGTTCTCAAGGATTTGTGTGTGTTTGGCTCCATTCATTGTTCCCTCTATCTTTACAACTCTCCCAGTCCTTGCCGCTGAAAAGCATCCCCATAGCATGATGCTGACACCACCGTGCTTCACGGTCAAGATGGTGTTAGATGGGTGATGAGCTGTGCTCGGTTTCTGCCAGACGTAGCACCTTGCTTCAGGCTGAAGAGTTCAATGTTCCTCTCATCAGACCACATAATCTTTTGCCTCATGCTCTCAGAGTCTTTCACGTGCCGTTTTGCAAACTCCAGGGGTGCTGTCATGTGCCTTTTTCTCAGTAGTGGCTTCCATCTGGCTACTCTCCCATAAACCCCCAATTTGTGAAGTGCTGCAGACATTGTTTTCCTTCCGGCAGGTTCTCCCATCTCAGCCAAGGAACTCTGTAGTTCTGTCAGAGTGGTCATTGGGTTCTTGGTCACCTCCCTGATGAAGGTCCTTCTTGACCAGTTGCTCAATTTTGTAGGATGGCCAGCTCTAGGAAGAATCTGAGTAGTTCCATATTCTTTCCATTTCCTAATGATGGAGCTCACTGTGCTCTTGGGGATGTTCAACACTCTAGAAATTGTTTTATACCCTTCCCCAGATCTATGCCTCCTCACAATTCTATCTAACAGTTCTATGGACAGTCCCTTTGACTTCATGGTGGAGTTTCTGCTCTGACATGTACTTTCAACTGTGGGACCTCATATAGAAAGGTGTGTTTCTTTCTAAATCATGTCCAATCAATTGAATTGGCCACAGGTGGACTCCAATCAACTTGTTGAGACATCTCATGGATGATCAAAGGAAATTGGATGCACTTGAGCTCAATTTGGAGTGTAGTAGCAAAGGGGTTGAATACTTATTGACGCAAGACGTTTCAGCATTTTATTTCTCATTAATTTGTAAAAAAAAATTCTAAAAACACGTTTTCACTTTATCATTACGGGGTATTTTGTGTAGATCAGTGACAATTTTTTTTTTAGTTTAATCCATTTTAAATTCAGGCTGTAACACAACAAAATGTGACAAAAGTCAAAGTCAAGTGGCGTGAACACTTTCTGAAGGCACTGTATACGAGCAGGAGCCCATGGAAAGAATACCATGACAGAAAAGCCTTCGCGTATTTATTATCAGAGTGTACACAAATGAATGGTGGTGTTTCATGACATTGCTATTAAGTCACTACCATAATACCCAGCATTATATGCATGTCCACTTATTTATGTAATACTGAACTCGTATCATTTTGTTAACAGTAGTGTTTCGTGTTCCAGTGTTGGGTTGTAATGACTACCGATCAAGAAAAGGCAGCATGTGGTCTGTTGTTCGGAACAAAATGGATATCGATATGATGTGTGCCGTGTTGTTCATGGGGCACACATTGAAGTTGTGCAATACCATTTCAAAAACCCTTTGGATAAAACTGCAATACTGTATTCAAAAAAAAAAAAAAACTTTTGAGTTGTTGAATCAAATAAACAAAAGTACAATGCACAGTGAATATCTGATTTTTTTTTAAAATAAATCTTCTTACAAAACCTCACCATTCAATTATGTACACTCTTGTGTACTTAAATTAACGGTGAGGTTTGGAAGATCAGACACCCTCCCCCAGGGTCGGATTAAGACAAACTAGGACCCAGGAACTGAATCTGTCTGTAAAGGGCTCCCCTCCACAATGGTATTGATCAAAACAATCCCGATTTCAACTGAAAGCCAAATTTATTGATTGGCAGATTTGCATGGCCCCTCCCCCCACGTACAGAGCTGCAAAGCTATCTGAAGATGAAAATGCCCCTCCCCCTCCCTTGTACATAGCTGTAATGCTACCTGCAGATGTGCATGCCGCCTCCCCCTTCCCCTTGTAGAGAGCTACGATACCTGCATATGTGTATGCCCCTCTCCCCCCTTGTGGAGACCTAAAACGTTACCTGCAGATGTGCATGCCCCCCCAACCCTTGTACAGAGCTGCAGTGCAACCTGTATGCCCCCCCCACCACCCCCTTTGTAGAAAGCTACAACACTACCTGCAGATGTGCATGCCCACCTCCCCCTCCTTTAACAGAGCTACAACATTACCTGCAGATGTGCATGCCTCCTCCCCCCCAACCCCCTTGTAGAGAGCTACAACGTTACCTGCAGATGTACATGCTCCCCTTCCCTTCCTTGTTCAGAGCTACAACACCACCTGCAGACGTGCATGCCCCCTTCCCACTCCTTATACAAAGCCCTCCCCCTCCTTGTCCTTATACACACTAATTCAACTCGCTGAATTCAACCACCAACTATTTTAAGGTCAATATAAGCCAAAAGGTTGACAAAGGCCAAATTTCTGAAATCCTCAATTTTCATCTGATTGACTTGAAATTTGAACAGGATTTTCATAAAAATAAAGGATCTTCGGGAAAATCTTTGAAAATCTTCGTAGGAGAAACTGTTTAACCGATCAATGCAAAATTTAACTAATTGATTGACTCCCCATGGGAAATCGGTTTGATAAAGATGATGTCATCAGTCACATGGTCTGGCAGCCATATTGGATCAAAGCAAAAAACATAACCTTAAAAAAACAAGAGTTGGCTCGCACCAAGTCCTTCTCAAGACAGTGCAGGATATGTATTCTGTGAATACCATCAAGTTACTAAAAAGAGTGAAAAAGGAAAGACCAATCATCCATGGCTCACCAAGTCGACTATCAACTCCTTAACTACAAAAATAGGCTGTATCAGCGCTTCTTACGTAATCCTTCTGAGAATAATGGGCAACATTAGAAGGGTTACCGTCATGGCATAATCTATTACAAGCCTGGTGTTGGCTTAATTGTTGGGGTGGTGGCTTGGGATCCGATGATCCTGAGTTCAAATCCCACTCAGTGGTTGAATTAATATCAGGAGGGGTGGACTCTGCCTGTCATCCTTCTGAGGTTGGCAAAATGAGTGCCAGCTTGCTGGTATACTGTGTCGGAGTGGTGACCTGTCCAGTATTGTACCCAATAGCCAAGGAGACTGCTTAGGCAGCACCAACCCTCTGCACAGAGTTTGGTCCCAATGGATGGATGTAATTTATTAACCGCTACTATCTGACTTGCCAAAACAATTTATTACATCAATAAGTAACATGAATAAAAAATAATACGAAGAATACTTGGTGTGAAATAAAATTATTGGTAAAGGTAATAAAGCGGATATTCTGGAAAAAGTGGTTGGAGATTGAGTCCAATCATAGAGATATTGCCGATTCTTTCAATTCATATTTTACTAACATTGGTGCAGCACTAGCAAGTAACAATGGCATATCACGAGATAACTAACATGAACTTCAGGGACTATTTGCTCAACTCCAATGCATGATCTTTTTTTTTCCCTTCTACCAACAAATTATTTAGAAATAATTGAGATTGGCACTTAACTCAATATTGCCACTCGTTGTGGCTTTGATGAAATTCGTTCTTCTGTGGTAAAGTCTGTCATATCTTTTATTTCTCACCCTTAGTCCATTTCTTCAATCTATCTTTTCTTACTGGTTCTGTTCCTCTGAATCTGAAGGTTGCTAAAGTTACTCCCATTTTCAAAAGTAGTGATCGTCAAGCCATTCATAATTAGACCCATACCTGTTCTGCCGTGTTTTTCTAAAATTTTAGTGAGGCTTGTTTATAACCATCTAACCAAATTTCTCTCTAAATTTAACATTATTTTTGATCAGCATTTTGGCTTTCATGGTCAGCACTCCACAGATATGGCTCTTATTCACACGACAGATTTAATTTCAAATTCCCTCTCTGACATTGTATAGCGCTGGTGTTTTCATTGACTTGTTCAAAGCCTTTGATATGATTGATCATAGTATTCTTCTCTCCAAATTTGATTTTTATGGTGTTAGAGGTTGTATTCTTTAATTATTTAAAGACTATCTTACCAATAGGCAACAATTTACAGTTGTTAAAAGCTATAATTCTTCATGGAGAGCTATTAGCCATAGAGTTCCCCAAGGATCTATACTTGGGCTTCTTCTTTTCCTATTATATGTTAATGATCTACATACTTCTTCTTTATTATCTTTTTTTCTCTTTGCTGATGATACAACTATCATGTACTGCAATCCTTGTGACTCTTTGATCAATACTCTTAATAGTGAGCTCATTAACGTTTCATCCTTTTAAATCAAACAAACTCTCCATAAATCCCAATAAAACCAAGTGTATGTTCTTTAGAAAATCCATCAAACCTCTGTCTGACACCATTTCTTCTATCTCTACTGACAAGGGCATACCGTTTAAACTCCGTACGTTCCTTCCTCCATATGTTGGCACCTCACAGAGATATTTATCCTCCCTGTATAACACCTTATATTAATTCTCCCTTACCTGAACTATTGTAACATTGTCTGGGCACGCTCTAGTAACAATCAGCTACACTCACTCTCAGTCATTAAAAAGTGTGCCATAAGGATCGGTACCCTTTCTCATCCACGGGACCACAATGCACCTCTTTTCACCAAACTCGACTCATTGACACTTTTTGGCATTAACAAATTACATACAGCGATATTTATGTACAAGCATATCAACAAACTTCTTCCACAACTCTTTTTATCTTACTTTCCAGCAATCCAAGACATCCACACCAATTTCACAAGATCACAAGATAACTTATTTCTACCTTTCACTTGCACATCGTCCTCTATTAATACACTACATTATTTTGGCCACATCTTTGGAATAGTGTTGATTGAGCAGTCAAGGAGCAGTTGTCCGTCGGTCGGTTTAAGTCTTCTTCTAAACAAAATTTGATCAGGTATTATTGAAAGGTTCCTTTCATACACAGTGATTTGTTATTCACTCTTGCAACTCTTCACCTTGTTATTTCATTCTTTTTTTATCTGTTTATTGTTGTTGTTGTTATTCTTGACCATTTTCCCTTAATTATTTGCCATTCGGTAGTTTTGGTCCAATTTGTCATTTATTTTGTTAGTCCATAGGCATATCAATACAAGCCATGGCTTCTGAATATGCCTTTCGTATTTACTTCTCTATGTGTTATTTTGATTGCATCCTTCTGAGTTCACCAAGTTCGGGAACTATTACTTTTGTATATTTTTGTTTTATTATACTTGTATCAGCAACTATGGAAATAAATGTCTTGAAATTGAACAATTGAAATGTGCAGGTAGCATTGTAGCTCTGTAGTTAGTGGAATACTAGAAAGTGCGCAAAATATAATTTTATATTAGTACTTTTTCATATAATTCTGAAGCAACGCGAAGGTATTCAGTGGTAAAAAAAAATACCATGACAGAAAAGCCTTCGCATATACTGTATTATTTAGTTATATCTGGTTTGAAAAGAATCGGTTTTTCAGAAATCCTTTCCGATTTAACTCCAGATTTCGACATAATTATTTAGGCCATGACTTTCGATCACCAAATATGGAATCAGATTTTGAATATCAGCTTTTAATAATCCTATATGATACATTATTCAAGTTCATGCAACATTGTACTCTTGCTCAGCACAATGATGGGGTGTGAAGACCTGGAGAAAGCAAAGTTGACATATTATTATGGAGATATAGATATTAAATAGAATAACATATTATTGTATAAATAAATAATATAGATTTTTTTGAAAGAAAGAAAAGAAAAAAGAAAAATACAGATAAGAAAAATTATTATATCGAATTGAGAAAAAGGTAAAAAGAAGATATATCGAAGAGAATATCGGACAGCCTCCCACTGGAGAAGCAAATAATAATAATAATCGAGGAGTGCTTTGCACCATGGGATGACGTCCCGCGTCTGACTATCGGGTTGGGGGTCATCGGTGAAAAAGCATTTAGCTCCATAAGCATCGATCCCCTCAACACCTTAGAGTATTCATGTATAGAATAGATCTTTTAAAATTCAACTTGGAAATCATGCCGAGATTTCACAATTTTATATGCCATATCAATGCAAATAGACAAGTTAGTTGATGTAGGCAGAGCATTGTGCAGGCATATGGTGCATTATGTGAGAGAGAGAGAAAGAGAGAGAGAAAGAGAGAGAGAAAGAGAGAGAGAAAGAGAGAGAGAAAGAGAGAGAGAAAGAGAGAGAGAAAGAGAGAGAGAAAGAGACAGAGACAGAGACAGAGACAGAGACAGAGACAGAGACAGAGACAGAGACAGAGACAGAGACAGAGACAGAGACAGAGACAGCGACAGAGACAGAGCCAGAGACAGAGACAGAGACAGAGACAGAGACAGAGACAGAGACAGAGACAGAGAGAGAGAGAGAGAGAGAGAGAGAGAGAGAAAGAGAGAGAGAGAGAGAGAGAGAGAGAGAGAGAGAAAAGAGAGATTGTATTTACTGCGTTTTATAATATTAACATTCACAGGAAGAAAATAGCTAAAGCAGTACTTCATATCCAAACAATACACAACTCCCACAATGTCTTCTGAAACACAATGATCACATGGATATCAACGCATCAGTTAATTTTACAAGAGGACACTGCCAAGGACATAGGTCTTTGGAGAGGTTCATTTTACAGTTTTATCATTTTGAATGCAGCCTGTAGGTGCTGTTTGCATCATTGCTGGGAGCGTGGATGTGGTACTGATGCAGGGCCCCCTGCTTCAAATAAGCTGGTACTCATCTTGCCAACCTCAAAAGGATGACAGGCAGAGTAAACCCACCTGGTGTTATTTAAACGGCAAACAGGGACTCGCATTCAAGGTCCGAACATCTTAAGGCAACCACCTCAACCGTTAAGCCAACACCAGGCTTATTTTACAGTTAATGTAACAGTAAATGACAGTAGATGTAAAAGTAACTGATTTGCTTTACCTCCTCAACACCAATTTGTTGAATTTATGTGCACAATAAAACATGACAGCATACTATATTGCATTTGTGCATTCGCTCTTTTTTATTTTTGGAAACAATTGTGCATGGCATCAGCTTTCCATCACGAAAATCCAAACAGCCCCCTGATCCCTGCGTATCGTAGCATGTGATGAAGATACTCTTTTTTTTTGTCTGCAGGCACCACTGACCAAACAAGATACTGTGAGACAATCCATGGGGAATGCATGTCAGGAATGACGGCTCAGGAGCAAACATGCTACCTCGATCGTGCTTTGATAAATGTGTGACAATGAGGAACTTTTTCTCTTTTCATTTGCATGTGGTGCTGAATGTGTTCAAAAAAAAAGAAAAAAAAGGAACAACAAAGGAATACAAATTTCATGACTGATAATTTCAAGAAAAAATTCAAATTGGTGGATAATCAAGTGCGTTCCAATACAAGTGCTCCAAAATTAAGGAAGACTTCATTTCAAACCAGAACTGCACGTCCTTAAAACACACAAACAATCAATTCCCAATTGTAACAAGGAAACGGTCAGTGCTACGATTTAGTTTCTGACAATCAACAATAAGCTTCCCAGAAGATCGCAATCCCAACCCTTCTTTGAAAACAAACAAACATCAATTACAATATATTTATTTTTGGAGATGACGTTTCAAAGAGGACGTTTCAAAAGTTTTGTCGGGAAAATCCACTACATACCAGGGTCTGCTCGTATGTGAGTGCAGAAGCATGCTGCGGGTCCTCTCCGCTCTCCATTGCTCTGTGGAAATGCAAACTTGTTACCTCTCCCACGATCCTGGAGAGAAAAACACACCCGGGCAGCTTTTTGAATCACAAGTCACGTAGTTTTATCTCCACGCTCCACTTACTACTCACAAACACCCACACAACCCCACCCACCCACTACCACCACCACCACCACCACCACCACCACGACCCTTGTCGTTCCCCTCCCCTCCCATCCCAAACAGGCAGAAAGCTATAACCATGTAGATAATTGCACTGCAGACTGATTGGGCTCAATCATCATTGCCATTTGGATACTATTGCTCACGTTTTGGCAACCTTGACTCCAGCAAATGATATGTGAGGAATTGCATATTTTTCCAACCCCAACACCATAAACACACAGAGTTTATCTTCCTTACACAGACGTCAGTTTACATTGTACGAAGGAATGTTGAAAAGTAACGGCTCCTATTCTTTTTCTCCAAAACAGGTACACATATTTGAATGAAACAAAGACAGATACGAACATCAATCTTTATTCTATTCTACCATGGTGGTTATTTATTTCTCAACGTTATCACCACCACAGTCTACACATTTCTGCCAACATTCAAGTAGTTTTGTGATGCCATCACAACAGAACTGTGCATTCTGCTGACTTTACCAGTGCTTCACAGGGACCTTGACATAATCGGTGGGAAAAAAAATGTTCTCCACGAAGGTGTTCCTTAAGTGTAGAGAAGAGATGAAAAATCTGACGCAACCAAGTCGGTGCTAGTGATCCTTTGTGATGCTATTCCATTGACCATATCTTACTCTCAGGATCGTAATGATGCACCCAACTCTCATCTCCAGTCATCTCATCCCAACATTCATCTCATCTCCAGTCAACTCATCCCATCACTCATCTCATCTCATCGCAACTCTCATTTCCAGTGCTTCATACTTCACAGCACTGACAATGTTGTGCTGCTCTCTACCATCTTCACTCACATTGCACTGAGTCATCGAGTGTCAGAATCATGAAACTTTGCAGCCAGTGGCAGGAACAACTGAAGTGTAGACTGCGTTTTATTTCATTTTAATATCTTTACCTGCTTTGGAGAAAAATAATAGGAGGCATTACTTTTCAACATGCCATCGTCCTTAATGTTTACGTATGTGTAATTTAGGATGAATAAGCAAATTGTTTATACAGACGAGGTTAAAGAGAGAAACTTGCTAATGTTATTCCAATGCCTTCAAAATTGTCAAATAATACATAAATCACAGAAATAAGATATTCATACATCATATAATTGTACAATGTGAATCAATTCCCCTAGTTATTCAATTACACCTCAGCATGAAAAGCACAGGTCACTTAAATATTTCATTCACAAAAATGGTGGAACCAAATATCAATTTTACCAAAGAAGCATCATTCAAATACCTTGGATTATAAGAAAGCCACCAAATATGTCACAAATAAATACGCAAAATAATTACCAAAGGTTACCTGTGTAGAACGAGGCTGATCCTGAGAACATATCTCACCTCAAGAAACAAAATCAAAACCATCAACCAACTTGCAATACCAGTGTTCCAATACAGCTGCGGAAAAATAAACTGGCCACAGGCGGAAATCGATAAACTCGATATCAAAATAAGGAAACTCTTCACCATCCACAAAATGTTCAACAAAATCAGTGCATCCCAGGAATTACCACTTACAAAGCTTTTGTCCATAGCCTGATGGAGTACTGCTCTCCCCTCTGGGCTGGTGCTCCTGCCTCCCACCTTTCTCGGCTTCACGCTGTCGAAACCAGGGCATTTAAGATCATCGGCATCTCCCGCAATGAAGCTGAGTCTTTGGGCCTCTCACTCAATCACCGCAGATTGGTCGGTGGTCTTTCTGTCTTCTACCGACTCCTCTCCAGCCTTGCCCCCCCTGCTCTCTCTGCGATTTGTCCCCACCACATTTCCACAGGGCGCTCAAGGTCTGCAAACAACCCCCTTCTGGTAAAACTACCAAAATCATGAAATCACTGCTCATCTTCACTCTTTCATTCCTCTTTTTTCCTGCCTTTGGAATAAACTTCCTCACTCTATTCTTTCCCATTCTTCCCTCCAGGCTTTCAAAACAGCTGTTCACCACCACCTCTTATCTTCCCCCATCCAAATCCTCGATCTTTTCTACCCCCGGTAATCCACCCAAGCCCACTTCCTTAAATTCCCCTGCTTTCCTTCCTGAAAGTCCCTGTAATGTCCATCTTCTCTTCGCCATGTTCCCCGTCCCATCCCCATCCCTCTCCCTTCCACAGTTCACCTAATGTGTCTGTTCCCCACTGTTTTGTCCCTTCCACTCCCGCCCCTCTTGTCTCATGCCCCCTTGCTGTGAGTTGTGTGTTTGCTCTCATACGAGCCTCGACAAGGTATACAAAAAAAAAAATGTATCTGCTGAGATACGGTAACGGCCTGATGGAACTCAACCAAGTGCACAGAATGACAACTGGAGGATTGGCTGAGAAGGTGAAAAGTTGAACAGACAACCGAACCCAATTTGTAAGCAAACATGAAGACAACAAGCCAGAAAAGGCCTCCCTCACCCACCAAGCAAAAAAATTCCAAAAACAGGTGTGAACAGATGTCACACATGAAACCAAAACAGCAATGAATACAGCCGCAACGATCACAAAAAAAAACACAAAAGAAAAATATAAAACGAAATACCAACAGATATACACCGACAACTGAGAGAACAACAAAAGAGCAGGGAGATATTAAAAGAAAAAAGAAAAAAAAAGACTTGGACATAGACAAACAAGGCTCATTTGAATGGCAGAGAAGGGGTCACCAAAACTGGGATAGACAACGCATCATTATAAATGCCCAAGACCAAGGACACTATACCAAATGGCTTTAAGAAGATGGCAGGACTGAGTCAATCAGCAAGTGTAGGTTCTGCAAGGTCGAAACAGAAAGTACGAGCCACCTTCTATCAGGATGTACAAAAAAACTCATGTCAGAGCAGCTGTACACACAAAGGCACAACAGGGTTTGTGGAGTAATCCACTGGCACATCTGCAAAAACCTCAATATCCCACTCTCAGAAAACTTGTGGAAACATGAACCAAAAGCAATCAGTGAAAACAAGGAACTGATTTGTACATACGACCTAATGATCCCATCGAGCGTGAACATAGAAAACAAAGCATTGCCACCTGATATAGTACTTAGGTATAAACAAGAAAAGAAGGCATTGCTAATTGTGGTGTCAGTACCCAGCAATTTTGGCCTCAACAACACAGAAGTCAAGAAAATGAACAAATTCCAAGAACTCAAGAATGAAGTGAAAAGACCTTGGAAGCTAAAGAATGCTGAAATTGTACCTTTGATAAATGGGGCAATGGGAATGATAAAGAAGAACCTCACGGATATATTAAAAACCATCCCTGGGAATATTACGTCAAACAAACTACAGTTGGAAGCTATCCGGGGCTTTGTGATGACCCTGAAAAGAGCTCTTAGAACAAAACTTTAAGAACAAGAAAACTTTACACAGATTGGCCCATGAATCGTGATCCTTATTGAAATGGAGGTGGATACTTCAAGCCCAGGAAGAACTTTGCTCCACCTTCTGAAACCTGCATATGGAGATATCAACCAATGACACACACACACACACACACACACACACACACACACACACACACACACACACACACACACACACACACACACACACACCATTCACTAGCCCAAAAATCGTGCCAATCAATCCCTCCCTCCCAACTACAATTCTTATTTTGTAGACAGCTGGTCAGATTTATCACCCTATGGTCAATTTGGTTGCAAGCAGCAACAACACGTACAAACACCTAATGCAAAACTCCTACAATAGGTCTTTGTTTGGAATAAGAAGTTGTTGTTGTTGTTTAGAGAAGCCAAAAGTGAAAGCTGCTTTCCAACTGCTAATTAGCTTATTTGGCTCAGCTTTCAGAAACTACAGCTACTCAAAACTAAACTTTCATTTGTCTCCCTATACTATGTTGCAGCTTTTCTATTTTCACACAAATTTAATCAAACTCTAACATAACGATCTGTGGAGCTCAAACACAAGAAACAACAAATGCTGAAATCTGCTGGCAAACAAACACCATGCAGACAAATACGAAAAGGTTTTGGCAGCGAAAAAAAACTTGAAGAAGTGCTCACTCAACACAGCCATTAAAAGTGCTCAAATTTGGCCGGGTAGAAAAGATTATTTTCCAGTCAACTGTTATCAAACTTACACAATCATCTTTCTCTTCTCTTGCTATCATTTATCAGTTAAATACTTTGTCAAACAGAATTCATATTTGGTTTGCAACGTTTGCTTGAGACTATATAAGAGAAAAGCTGTAAATGGAAAGAGGCCGTTTTGTCGACCACACCTGCATGAATGAGCACTATTCCAATTCCAGTGATCATGCTCAAAGCAGATTTTGCCCATAAAGCATTAAAAAAAAAATGCATCAAACTCAAAAAGGATATCAAGCTGGAGCGTAGCGAGAGCAGGCAATGGGATAATGGTAGAAGGGAGGAAGCACGAGGACACTGTCATGCAAACAATACGTAACAGCTAGGTGAAAAAAATAAAAAGGTGAAAGTAACAGCAGTGATACAACCTTGAAAAATTCAAAGCTGCATAGTATTCTTCCGTTGCATGCATTGCTAAACTGATAACCCAAATCAATCCAAGGCCTTTTGGGAGAATTTATTTCGGTTTAACATCTCATTGTAACGATTCTCTCGGGGCTCATTTACTTAAATAGTTCAATCATTTTTGTTAAAGTGTGACTTTTGTTGATAGCTGACGGCGTTCAGTAATCTG
>NC_140964.1:87707786-87830286 GCF_056783735.1 Eptatretus burgeri | reverse complement strand
TGGCGAACACATTTCCAAATGGGCCGTCTCACGGCATCGATGTTGAACTCAAAACTGGTCATCTGAACTAGCATGAATGAAACTGTCCATTATTATTGTAAGTTTGTGAAAGAGGAGGAGGGAGGAGGGAGGAGGGAGGGAGGTGTCTTACTCTTTCACAAACATTATTTATGGATAAAAATCCGCAACACCTACCCAGTCTTATTTCCATGAAATTCTAATTATATAAATGTGGGTATAGTGAAGTGGATTGTTATTCAGTTACACGAGAGGCGAAGGCAATGGAATCGCTGAAAAACAAGTATCTGTACAACAGGTCAAAGTATCGTTTCACAGTGCGTTTGATGGCAAAGCGGTAATGCGTCAAACTGACATTTACCAATGCCAACAGCCTGGTGTTGGCTTAACGGTGAAGGTGGCTGGCTTAAGATCTTCGGGCCTTGAGTTTGAGCCCCTGTCGTGCCATTAAATAACACCAAGTGGGTTGTCTCGGCCTATCATCCTTCCGAGGTCGGCAAAATGAGAACCGGCTTACTGGAAACAGGGGACATCGCATCAGTGGCACAGCCACGCTCCGAGAAATGATGCAACCAGCAGCCACAGGCTGCATACAAAATAATAATAACTAATGTCAACGTCTGTCCATACACTTCACAGAGCATCGGGGTGTGCATAAGTCATAAACACTGCTCGGTAAGAACCAACTATCGACAGTTGCACGGTGCTTTAGGTTAGGGCAGCAATTTGGAATTTGGCCAGGGTGCAGGCACACAATGACTTGATCTTGTGCAAGACACTGTGGGATCTTTAAAGTACACCAGCAAGAATAGACACCGTGGCGTCTTTAATAGATATTACAGATAGTTCCATGTCTCTCCGAAGAACGACATAGCTGATGCAACTCCCCACCTGCAAAGACCCTTGATAACAGTTTACAATCTGGTTGGGAATCAAGCCCAGACTAAACAGTTAAATGTCAAGTATTCTACCTTTTAACTATCCTGCCAGCCTTTTGCTGTGTACAATTTTTAGAATATTGCAGATATCGATTCATATTCTTTCATTTCTTACAGTTATTATTGACTGAAACTTTGTCTTAAAATAACAAAATAAAGGTCAATACATTTGAGAGAGAGAGAGAGAGAGAGAGAGAGAGAGAGAGACAGATAGCATTTATGTGAGCTGTCTAATTATGCTCGAGAATGAATTACAAAACTGTTGGCAAGAAATGTACTTGAGCATGATGCATAAACTAATTGAATCGATGCCAAATACAGTTGAGGTAGTTCTCAAAGCAAAAGGAGGTGAACTGAATGTCAAGTACAGTATATGTCAGGACATTTGATATATATATATATATATATATATATATATATATATATATATATATATATATATATATATATATTTGCATTACTTGCAAAGAGCCTGTCCTTACAGATGGGAAGAGGAGGAAATAGGATTCAGACTACGTGTTTACTGTGGCACCGGGTTGGTAGAATGGTCTAGAGGTACGCACGCTAGCCTCTAAGCTGTCAAGCCTGGGTTTGAATTCCGACCACGCTAAATACTGTCACCCTGGTGTTTCACAGGCCATCATCAATGTGTGCGTGCCATCCCTCAGATGGACATGAAGCTGAGCACCCAGTCTGCCAGCATTAGTTGGTGGACAATAAAGATCCCAAGGTGTCCTTTGCAAAGAGTTGGCAAGGTATCACCGGCACCATTCCAAATTCCTCCACTAACCTATAGAGGGCATTGCATCTGTGGCACAGCCACGCCGTCAGTCAATGATGCTACCCTGCAGCCTTGGGCTGCATACAAAAGAAGACTCCTTCCATATACATACTGTATATATTTCTTCCTCTATCGTTCCATGTATAATTTGCAAAGTGTCTGTCTGTGGGTTTGTTTGTATATTGTACAAAGGTGCTCCAACTCTTGCTTCCTCTTCGTCCTGTCCATAAGCACGGGCTCTTTACGATATTCATAAAAACGGTATCAATAATAAAGAATAGGATCACTGGACCTGTTGCTTATCTGAGCCCTGGCCTAATGTTGTTACCCAAATTTGGTGGCATCCTGACTGGTGGGTCTGGAGAAGATTTTTGAAGGAGTTTATGCAATTTAACCAATAATTTACAAAGCCGTCCATTTTGACACACTTCCGGTCACCTGATCAGAATGACCTCAGCAATTTAACATCAGGACCCTGTCCTAATGTTGTAACCCAAATATGGTTGTATTCTGACAGGTGGGACTGGAGAAGATGATTTTTGAAGGAATTTACTAAGTCCACCATTTTGACATACTTCAAGTCCTGTGACCGGAACGAGCTTTGCAATGCCTGTTAAGGCGCTGTCACACCTTGACGATTTAGCCAGCAATGGCAACATATAAAAATGTATGTAAAACGTTGGCGTACGCTGAAATTTTGATGTTTTTTTTTTTTAAGTTTTGGTCGTATTCATAACGTGTTGGTCGTATGCATAACATATTAGTAACGGGCACAGAATGTTTCGTTGTCTTATAGATAACTTATACCAACGAATGCTTAGCCTGTTGTCGGCGTTCACAACCTCTGCCCAACGATAGTCTAACTTGGGCATAGCGCGCTGCACGTATCGCCGATGAACTTGTGGCGCAGCCTGTTAAAAACCTGCCGCACGCCGAATTAAATCATAACCACCTGAAAATTGAAAGTGTCAACCACGCAGTCACACCTTGACGATTTAGCCAGCGTATGACGACTTATGAAAAATTGCCGAACGAAGCTGGCACACGTCAAATATGGTATGGGTAAGTTGTGTATACGTTAAGAGCACGCTGAAAAACGATGAAGTACGCTGTCATATTTCGTGGTACCTCTCGTACGTCGTGAAATGTCAAGCATGCCGAAAATTTTACGACGTACTCGCCGTATGGCTCACACGTTCCGCGACGCTGGGAATAAGTTGTAGGCACGTCACGCGATCGTTGACACACGTAGATACAAGTTCCTTGTAAGTTACTCATAAGTCGGAACACGTCGAGGTAATGTTTAGCATACCCGGAACTTATTTTCTCCATCAAGGCACATTTTCTTTTTTTATCCTTGGCTCCGTGAAGGCACGTGACGAAATATCTGAAGTTGTTGTTGTTGTTGTTGTTGTTTTTAATTTTTTTTTTTTTTAGTCTATCACGAATTTTAAAATATATTCGGACATTTGCTTTTAAGTTTCGACGTCGACGTGACAATATCCTCAAACAGAAAATATTCACAGAGGAGGAATTAAGAATAAGACATGAGCAAACTGAAGAGGCAATCGGACGTGAAGTAACGGCACGTGACGAAATATCGGAAGTTATTGTTGTTGTTTTTTTTTTTTTAAACGCTGCCAATACGCCATTATACGGTAGCTGTAAATTAGAAACACGTTCAATAAGTTCTGTGGTCGTCCGGAAGACGTCAATCAAATACGTCTACATACGTCAATATGCGTTGGAGGTACGTTACACATAGGTTCAAAGCACGTTACTCATAGGTTAGAAATAAGTTTCGGGTACACTAATCATTACCTCGACGTGTTTCGACTTATGAGTAACTTACAAGTAACGTGCCTCGACGTGTGTCAACGATCGCATAACGTGCCTACAACTTATGGCCAGCGTAGCGGAACGTGTGAGTCATACGCTGGTATACGTCAAAAAATTTCAAGCATGCTAAAATTTGAGGACAACCGCAAAGTACAACGATGAAAGCCAGCGTACTACGACGTATGGCAGTGTTTTTCAGCGTGCTCTTAACGTATACAAAACTTACCCATAACGTATTCGACGTGTGCCAGCGTTTTAGACAATTTTTTCATAAGTCGGCATACGCTGGCTAAATCGTCAAGGTGTGACAGCGCCTTTACCAGTCAGGAGAGGAACGTTGCTGCCAAATCTCAGCCGGATCGGGCAAACAGTTTGGCCGAAGAAGTCAAATAGGAGACGGATGGACAGACGGGCAGACGATGCACAATGACAATACCTTATCTGGAATTCCAATTCTAGATAAGCCAAAAACCAATGTTTATTATATAAAAGGTGTTGTGGCTGAGTGGTTAAAGTCGCTGAGTTATAAGCTACCAGACGTGTTTTTATCCCAGACAAAGCAAAGTTCAAAAGTTATTTTTTCTTCGGTTTGAAAACGCTGGATACATGGACAAGGCTCCTTTAATATATACTCGATGTGCCTACCTGTCACTTCACTGATGGATTTAATCAAAAGACCAACATATTGTACTTCACAAACATACTGTATTTTTTGAAGGTTCAGATCAATGTGAATGTCCAAATAGACGATAAGGTGAAGGAGAGAATCATTGCATGTCTATCTGTGAATCTCATTGAGGATATAAAGTTGATCTTTTATGACACATAGTTGTTGTTGTCGCTGCTGCTGCTGTCGGGTGGCTGTAGTTGTTACCTCCACCACCGAAGGTGAAGGAGGTGATGCTTTCACCCCTTTCTGTCTGTTTGTTAATTGCCGGAATCCTTCGGATTTCGGTAATTATGTTGGTCGGTTGTGTGTGTCATTCTGTGTGTCTGTCTGTCTGTTTGTTTGTGTGTTTGTTTACCCTGTAGCAGCCACACCGTTTCAGCGATCATGACCAAGCTGGATACAGACATCGGCCATGGTCCAACTTAGGCACTTGTTGTTTTTGGTGAACCTAGGTCAAAGGTCAAAGGTCAAGGTCAAGGTCAAGGTCACCGAAAAATCGAAATTCTTATTTTGGCAATAACGTCCGCTAAAATGGTCGTATCGACTTCAAACCAAATCCACAATGTGCATCTTCCAATACTGCATCCAACCATATGTCTCATTGGGGGTGTCACACCAACACCCTTCTTAGCGGTCGGGGGTCGAATGTCAGGGGGGTCGGGTCAAAACTTTCAAATTGGGATAAAAACGCCATTTCAAGTCCGAATGACTTCCAAGTTATGATCATGACCAAACTAAGTGCTACAACTCATTAAACAGTAGTAGCACTATTGACTTATAAGAACCAAATTGATTTCTAGGTTTTTGTTTTTTCAGAGATCATGGAGATATGACAAAGTTATTCCGGCAATTCCTTGCTCAACGAGCAATTTCATTTGTTTGTTTGTGTGCAGGATATCTCAAAAAGTTGTGGACAGGTTTGGTGTGTGATTCGGATGAACTAATTAGATTTTGGTGAAGACCTGGATCCGGATCAGACTACTTGAATTTTTAAAGTGATTCTTCACCATTGAGAGATGGTGTTAAACCGATATATACCGCGATATCTAAAAAAATTGTGGACAGATTTGGACGAAACTTCTTTTTTTTGTATACCTTGTCGAGGCTCATATGAGAGCTAACACACAACACACAACGAGGGGGGGGGGCATGAGACAAGAGGGGCGGGAGTGGGAAGGACAAAACAGTGGGGAACAGAGACATTAGGAGATCTGTGGAAGGGAGAGGGATTGGGTGGGGAACATGGGGAATACAAGATGGACATTACAGGGACTTTCAGGAAGGAAAGCAGGGAGTTTGAAGGAGGTGGATTAACGGGGGTATAAAAGATCGAGGATTTGGATGGGGACGATAAGAGGTGGTGGTGAACAGCTGCTTTGAAGGCCTGGAGGGAAGAATGGGATTGAACAGAGTGAGGGAGTTTATTCCAAAGGTGGGGAAAAAGAGGAATGGAAGAGTGAAGGTGAGCAGTGATCTTACCAGAAGGGGTTGTTAGGGGACCATGAGTGCCCTACGGAAATATGGTGGGGACAAATAGCAGACAGAGCGGGGGGGGGGGTGCGAGACCGGAGAGGCCCAAAGACCGACTTGCTTGCAGTGAGAGTGAGAGACCCAAAGACTCAGCCCCATCGTGGGAGATGCCAATGATCCGAAATGCCTTTGTTTCCACAGCGTGAAGCCAAGAAAGGTGGGAGGCAGGAGCACCAGCCAAGAGGGGAGAGAAGTACTCCATCAGGTTGCAGACGAAAGTTTTGTATGTGGTCAGGAGCTCAGGTGGGCCGAGGAAGGACTTTGCACGACGGAGGATGCTCAGTCGGCAACTGGCTTTGGAAGCCATATTGGAAATGTGGCTTTCCCAGGAAAGATCATGGCAGATAGTGAGACCCAGAAGCTTGAAAGAAAGGACTTCTTCCAGATGATTGTTGAGAAAGTGGATGGGGGGGGGTTCCAAATGGTCCTTTCGGAGAGAGATAGTGAGAGTGTGAGATATGCCCGGATTGAAAGACGTGTTCCACGTGTTGGATCAGTTTGTGATTTCACCCAGATCTGCAGTGAGCGAAGAAGCTGCTGTTTGCCAGTCTGAGGGATGACAGATGGTAGGCCAGAGGGTGGAGTCATCAGCAAAGAGATAAAGAGGATTTTCCAGAGAGTCAGATAGATCATTGATCAAAATCAGAAAAAGAACAGGGCCCAGAACGCTACCTTGAGAAACTTCAGCCTGGACAGGAAGAGGGGATGAATGAACTCCATTTAGGGCTACACGTTGACTGCGACAGGAGAGGAAGTCTGTGAGCCATGAGTGGAGATGGCCTTGCATGATTATTGGGAGAAGGCTGATTGGTCTGTCGTTGCAGGGATCTGTTTTTGCACCTTTTTATGCAGGGCAGTAATGGTTGCTGATTTCCAAGCAAATGAGAAGGTGAATAGAACAGACAGAAGGTGAGTAAGAGCAGAGAAGCAGGTTTTTAGGACATGTGAGCTAATGCCGTCTGGACCGGTTGCAGAATCTGAGTCGAGGTTTGACATCAAGCTCTCCACCTTGTCAGGAGAAAAGGACACAGAGTCCAGGGACAGTTGGGTGCGACTGGGAAAGGTGGGTACAGAAAGCGATGGGTTTCGGACACAAGATTTAGATGCAAACACCGAGTTAAGGCATTCAGCCTTTTCACGTGCGGTATCAGCAGTGCTGCCATTTGAGGTAAGGGAGGGGCTGGAGGGAACATACACCAGAGACAGATTTAATTAGACGCCAGCAGTATTTGGAGGAGGGAGAGAGGTTTGAGAGTTCAAACTTGAGCTGAGAAAGATGTTATTTTCTGGCTCTCCTGGGGGTAGATACACACTTGTTCCGAGCTTTGTGGAAGGAACTGAGATTACCGTCAGTTGGGTTTGCTTTCCACGAGGCAAAGGCAAGTTGTTTCAGGACAACTGCCTCGCCACAAGCTTCAGTGAACCAAGGGCAGGAGGAAGGGTAGGACAACTGAAGATGAGAGGGGATAAATCTGTGCATGAGGGAGAGCAAGTTTCTTTGAAAAAATTCCCAGGATGAGTTGATGGCAGAGAAAGTTGCCATGGGAGACCAGTCTAGAAGTTTGATGGCTGCTTGGAGACCCTGTCAGTCAGCTTGAGTGAAATGCCAGACTCGACGGCGCTGAGGTGGTTCTCTGATAACAGCCAGACAGATGTCCACTTTGACAAGCACGTGGTCAGAAGAAGCGATTGGAGCAGAGAAAGAACAGCAGATATTTTCAGGGAAATTTGTCAAAATCAGATCCAGAAGAGATAGAGTACCATTGGTTGAGATCTGAGTCGGGAAATTGACCAATTGAGTCAGTCCCAGTGAGTCGCAGAAAGCTTTTGCTGAGGTGCCATGACAGGTGAGAGAGGGACCCACACCTAACCAACTGGCATGATGACAATTGAAGTCACCACATTTGAGGAAGTGAGAGTTCGGATGAGAAGATCGAAGTTGGTCCATGTTTTCGGATAGTGAGGTGTAGATGGAGTCATCCCTGTTTGGTAGACGGTACAGTACACATATAAACATGGGGTGGGAGTGGAGGGGAATCCGTAGCCAGAGGTATTCCTGGGGGTGTGGGAGAGTGAAGGCAGTGCATGGAGATTGAGGAATAGAGTCTTTGATGAAGAGAGCAACTCCTCCATCAGGACGAGGCTCAGGTCTGGCTCAGCTCTGTAATACCAGAGGAGGGAGTAACCAGGGAGAGATACTTGGGAGTCAGACACGTCTTGAGAGACGAAAGTTTCTGTTGGGCAGATTATGTCTGGTTTGTCAGTGGCAACCTATATGGAAAGATCTGTCAGGTTTGAGCGAAGGCCCCAGATATTTGAAATCCACACTGTTAATGAAGAGGGAGGGAGGAGGCTTTGGGTGCAGGGGATGGGAGAAGAGAAGGAGGGTTGGACATGGGAGGAGGGGGAGGTAAGGAGAGTTGTTGAAAGAGTGTGGGGGATTGCAGAATAGCTAGGGGAGGGGACTGGATGAGGAGGAGAAAAGGCTCTGTGGTGCTGGGGGAGAGGGTGGCAAGAGAAGAGGCAGAAGGCAGTTGAGGATTTGAGGAGGTGGAGTGATGAGATGGAGGTGAGAGGGCAGTGGAAGGATGCAGATTTGTGGATGTGAGGGGGGGCAACTTTGAGAAGGGTGAGTGAGGGGGGTGAATGGTGGGAGAAGGGTGAGTGGGGAGAGGTGAAGGAGAAAGGTGAGGGGATCGTTTTTGAGGAAGGTGAAAGGGAAGCTTGGAGGGAGAAATGTGATGGTTCCTTTGAGAGGGAGGGGTGAGAGGGGTGAGTTGGCACTGAAGTTGGACAAAAAGAATGGTTGATGGAAAGCAAACATTGATAGCAAACTGGGTTTTTTATTTTTAGGTTAAAGATGCGATTAGACATTTATTGAGGGATGCAATAAAGGTGAATTAAGAGAATGAAGAGAAAAAAACGCTGTAACAGTTTGAGTTTTTAGGCAAGGTATGAAGGAAAGGTCGAATTGAGAGCAGTCTGTTGAAACAGAAAAAGAGTGGTGAATTATGATGCAGTAATGAGAACCACACATGTGAAAGAGGAAGATGAAGCATTATAAGAGATCGTTTTTATTTTTATTATTATTATTATTAATTTATTTTTTTGAGAGAGTTTTCATCAGATTCGGTAATGGAAAGGTTGGAGAAAAAATTGTGAGGTGAATAGTGAATTTGGATCGGTAAACGCAGAGGGTGGAAACAGATCACGTGGTTATGGGGGGAGCACATGGCTCAGGGAGGTGTATAGTCAAAAGTGAATTTATTTATTTTAAATAAGGATTGCGTAACATTTGGAAAAAGGAAGGTTGAAGTAAAATCGTGGAGGTGTGTGGTGAATTTGGAACGGTAAACGCAGAGTGAAGCTGATGGATTGATGAAAAGTATCAGGAAGAGGATAGACTGATAGAGAGACACGATGTTACAGGTGTATAGATAGAAAGAATACAAGAAAAATTATTATTTTTTGATGGATATTTGAAGATTAGGTAAGATTCGGGAATGTAAGGTTGTAGGAAGAAATTGTGAAGGTAATGGCGAGAGTGGGTCAGCTCTCGTGGAATAAAGATGGTGTGCCGGCAGAAGAAGAAGAAGAAGAGGAAGAAGCAGAAGAAGAAGGATCGCGACTCATGGGTATGCAGGGAGGATGGTAGTTTTTTTTCTTTTGAATTTAAGACAAGAAACAGAGTGTTTAGTTGGGAGGGATGGGGGCATTTGGAAAGTGGGGAAAATAGGAATTGAAGGTAAAAGGGACAGAATACAAATAAAAAGGATCGTACACCTGGAGGGGAAGGATGGGTAGGCCTCAAGAAACCCAGTTAGACAAGGTTGACGAAAACACACACAATAGCACGATTTTTTTTAAAACAAAACCGAAATAGGAACACACAGAAACATGGAGGTGAGAAAATAAACAGTTAAAATGGGACAGATAACGACTGGAAACTAAACTTTGAGAAAGTCAGCAGAGACCCCCGAGAGAAACCTGCCGTTGCTGCAAACCCAGAACCGGAATTTTGTTGGTGGACATGTTGGGTGTGTGACAAGGACGAATTGATTCATTTTTGGTGACGATCCAAATTTGGGTCTGGATACCACAATTATTTAATTTTTGAAGTGATTATTCACCATTGATACAGCCAAAAACGATATATAACATGATATTTCAAAAATGTATTGTGCCCGATATGTTCTCGTGGATCAGGCATTGCATGGCGGAGGTGTGCGCTCTCCTGAGTGCCCTTCTAGTTGTTTGTGTGTTCCTTCTGTGTACTTCTATATATTTTTCTATTGCTCCAAGAAACATTACTAAAAATACTACGTGGCCAAAAGTATGTGGACACCTGCTCGTCCAACATCTCATTCCAAAATCACGGGCATTAATATGGAGTTGTTCCCCCCTTTCGCTGCTATAACAGCCTCCACTCTTCTGGGAAGGTTTTCCACAAGATGTTGGAACATTGCTGTGGGGATTTGCTTCCATTCGGCTACAAGAGCATTGGTGAGGTCAGGCACTGATGTTGGACGATTCTGTCTGGCTCGCAGTCGGCGTTCCAATTCATCCCATCCCAAAGATGGTCGATGGGGTTGAGATCAGGGCTCTGTGCAGGCCAGTCAAGTTCTTCCACACTGATCTCGATAAACCATTTCTGTATGGACCTCGCTTTGTGTCCCAGGGCACTGTCATGCTGAAACAGGAAAGGGCCTTCCCCAAACTGTTGCCACAAAATTAGAAGCACAGAATCGCCTAAAATGTCAATGTATGCTGTAGCATTAAGATTTTCTTTCACTGGAACTAAGGGGTCTAGCCCGAACCATGAAAAACAGCCCCAGACCATTATTCCTCCTCCATCAAACTTTACAGTTGGCATTGTGCATTCGGGCAGGTAGCGTTCTCCTGGCATCCACCAAACCCATATTCGTTCGTCCGACTGCCAGATGGTGAAGCGTGATTCATCACTCCAGAGAACGCGTTTCCATTGCTCCAGAGTCCAATGGTGATGAGTTTTACACAACTCCAGCCGACACTTGGCATTGTGCATGGTGATCTAAGGCTTGTGTGTGGCTGCTCAGCCATGGAAACCCATTTCAGGAGGCTCTCATGGAAACCCTTTTTAGTATTGGATATACATTGCTGTGTAAAAGTCGAAGACACAATCAAGAGTTGTAATATAAGGATGTTGGAGTATCAATAATTTCCTGAATACTTCCACCAGAACTTCCTACTATTATAACAACATTGACTGTTAATACAGCCTTGTTTGGGTAAGAAGAAATGAAGATTGTTCTATAAAAATCCTTAATTCACATTGATCTGAATCTTCAAAAAATTGTGATCACAACTTAATGTAAACTATACATGAGCAGCTAATATGAAGTGTTATAGTAGCAAATCCAAAACATTTACCAATTAAATTTAATTAATGAATTAAAAATTTGAATTTACACCATCCAATAGTTTCCTTTTGAGAAGGACATCAGCAAAGTGAAAATGGGGGTTAGTAAGTAAAATACCTGTCAGAAAGGCATTTCGACATAAAGAATGGTACCGAACTAAATAACATGCTGTGACAAGTATGAACAAAAATGGGAAAAGGAGGAATGTGGTCATCAAAAAAAATGCATGATAAACTTTGAAGAAAACAAGACTTGACAACAGAGGATATGCCTAATAGAAAACAAGCTGGATGGGTCACGAGTGTGTCCAAATGTGTGTTGGAAAATGTATCATAATGACACAACATCCATTAAATTATGAGCAGTATGTCAAACAAGAAACATTAAAACACTTTCAAAAAAATTCCCATAAAATTTATAAATAGAGAGAATGCACTTAAAAATACAAATAAAAAACATTCCGGTTGTGGTTTATTAGCCAGTGCACGCAGTTTTCTCCATTCTGTAAGAATTTGAAGAGCTAAGTGCATACACACAGTACCAGATTTGCCTTGTCAGACTTGTCTTTTTGTTCCCTGTACTGTTATCATCTCATTAATCTGTTCCTGTGTTTTCTTGTATGTACTTACTTTGTCTGTTGTTTTCAATTTCAGGTTTGTGCTTGTCTAGACATTGGTTAGGCCATGCACTGGTTAGGCCATGCACTCATTCATTCTATCTTTTACTCGCCCTTTACAGGTTACTATGTTACACTTCTTTCCTTTCTTTCATCATTCATTGCTTTTTACTCACCCGTTACAGTACATACACCCACCTGTTGTCCCACTGTTTTTACGTCTTCTCTGTCACAGAACCTTCATGCTCTTTGATGAGCCTACACTTTGAAATATTGGTCCCATCAAATATATATTGCATCTCCACTCAAGCAACAACAAAAATGCCACTAAATCAGGTCAGAATGTCCAAATAGATGATAAGGGGAAGGAGAGATTCATTTGCTATGATGATTGTTGTGAATTGTTTTCATATGATCTAAAACTGAACCCAAATATAAAGTATGTTATATTTGCACATACAGATTGCAATGAGCTTACAAGTGGCACAAAACTGCTCAAAGAAAGTAAAACCACGACAGAAAAGTTCTTCAACGAAAAAGTTATTTTACTCAACCATTTAGGACTCAATAAAGGAGATTGCAAAATGCAAAACATAATCAGTAATGCACACAACTAGAGGGGTGGAAGAAAATTCTCCTTTAAGGCCCAGTCACACCTTGACGATTTAGCGAGTGTATGCTGATTTCTGAAAATTTTGTCTAAAACGCTGGCACACGGCGAATACGTTATGGGTACGTTTTGTATACGTGAAGAGCACGCTGAAAAACACTGCCATACGTTGTAGTACGCTGGCTTTAAACGTTGTACTTTTGGGTTGTCAAATTTTTGCATGCTTGAAATTTTACGACGTATGCCGGCGTATGACTCACACGTTCCGCTACGCTGGCCATAAGTTGTAGGCACGTTATGCGATCGCTGACACACGTCGACACGCGTTACTTGTAAGTTACTCATAAGTTGAAACACGTCAAGGTAATGTTTAGCGTACCCGAAACTTATTTCTAACCTATAAGTAACGTTTTGTAAGCACGCTACACGAACGTTGTTCACACTTCACAACACGTTACTTGAAAGTTCCTCATACGTCGAAACACATCAAAGTAATGTTTAGGGTACCCGTGACTTATTTATAACCTATGAGTAACGTGCTTGGAAATTATTTGTAAAGCATGTCCTACGCACAAATACGTATGTAGACGTATTTGACGTCTTCAGGACGACCACAGAACTTACTGAACGCGTTTCTAACTTACAGATACCGTATAATGGCATATTTGCAGCGATTAGGGGAATTGGTATATAAAATGGGGCTTCGCAGGAGGAACCCATCTTTTTTTTAGACTTCGTGGTGAGTACATGTCCATGTCATTCCGAGAAATGGAGGATACGGCAACGCTGAGACGACAATACCTACCTGTCCTCAAACATCAACATGACCTCATCGAGTTGACACTGCACCAGTTGCGTGCCAATAGAGCCGGGAGCAGAAGACGTGAACGGAGGAGAAGGAACTGGGTCAGACCATGGATCAGCAGGTGACACCATTACGGCATATATGACAAGATCATGGTGGAACTCCAGAACAAGGACCATGCATCCTTCATCAACTTCCTGCGAATTCCCCCAGCGATGTTCAACGAGCTGCTAGCCAGAGTGGGTCCAAGGATAACCAAGCAGTACACCTTCTACAGGGATCCGCTTGAGCCTGGCATGAGGCTGGCACTGAGCCTGCTGCTGTTGGTGCCATGACAGCGATTTAACTCGTTCAATGCAAATGATTTCAATTGCCGAGCATCAGCATCCAAAAACAATAGGCGAGTGACAGGCATTTATTAAAAGTGAAGTTGCAGCCTATGAATAGAAAACCTCACGTAAATGTCGACGATATGCTGCCACGCTATGCATACGTTAGACTATCGTTGGGTATAGGTTGTGGACGCCTAAAACACGCTAATCAATCGTTGGTATAACTTATCTATAAGTTATCGAAGCGTTCTGTGTTCATTACTTGTACATTATGCATTTGTCCAAGTCGTTTTGAATACTTTAAAAACTGAAACAAAAAAAATAGTTCATCGTGGGAATGAGAAAAAAAAAATTAGCCAAAAAGAACATCGAACACTGCCATATGTCGTAGTACGCTGGCTTTAAACGTTGTACTTTTGGGTTGTCCTCAAATTTTTGCATGCTTGAAATTTTGTCCTGGATATCGAACAATGATAAAAGTAGTCTCCTATTCGTGGATGCAACGAGGATCCATCATCACCCACACCCTCCCCATCACGCTCACCTACTACTACTGACATGGACATACTACTACTACCAATACTACTACTACTGACACGCTCACCTAATAAATACTACTACAACTGATACTACTGACATTGACATCTACTCAACATGGAGTCTGCAACACTGACGGGTTCCTCTTGTGAGGCCCATTTGTATATACCAATTCCCCTAAACGCTGCCAAATCGCCATTATACGGTAGATGCAAGTTAGAAACACGTTCAGTAAGTTCTGTGCTCGTCCGGAAGACGTCAATCAAATTCGTCTACAAACGACAATGTGCGTTTGAGATACGTTACACATAGGTTCAAAGGACGCTACTCATAGGTTCAAAGCACGTTACTCATAGGTAAAAATTAAGTTTCGGGTATGCTAAACATTACCTCGACGTGTTTCGACTTATGAGTAACTTACAAGTAACGTGTGTCTGACGTGTGTCAACGATCCCGGAGCGTGCTGAGAACTTATGCCAGCATATGCGGAACTTGTGAGCCATACGTCGAGTACGTCGTAAAATTTTCAGCATGCTTGAAATTTCACGATGTACAAGACATACCACGGAATATGACAGCGTACTTCATTGTTTTCAGCGTGCTCCTAACGTATACACAACTTACCCATACTGTATTCAACGTGTGCCAGCGTTTTAGACACATTTTTCATAGGTCGGCAAACGCTGGCTAAATCGTCAAGCTGTGACTGCCATATTGACACTTCCAATTTTCAGGCGGTTATGATTTAAATCGGCGTGCGGCAGGTTTTTAACAGAGAACGCCACGAGTTCGTCGGCGATACGTGCAGCGCGCTATGCCTAAGTTAAACTATCGTTGGGCAGAGGTTGTGAATGCCGACAACAGGCTAAGCATTCGTTGGTATAAGTTATCTATAAGACAACGAAACGTTCTGTGCCCGTTACTAATACTAGTGCATGCCCGTAGATGTGTGGCCATACGTGCAAACCCTCCCCCCCCCCCGCAAAAAACTCAAACCGAGTGCCAGAAACAACAACCACACAAGCCGTTCCTTCGCTCTCGCGTGGCCGTACGTGCGTGTCCGTACGTGCGTGGCCGTACATACAATAATAAATAAAAAAACTTTCAAACCACGTGCCAGAAACAACAACCATACAGGCCGTTCCTTCGCTCTCGCGTGCCCATATGTGCGTGGCCGTACATCCAAAAAAAAGAACTTTCAAACAACCACACAGGCCATTCCTTCGCTCTCATAAACGATGACTGGATTGGGGCATTGTGTTTATCTATAAATGTGCATAAGAAATCGAGAAATTATGAGAATACAGTAAGTCATCACGATCAAAAAGTAGTGCGTGCCCGTAAGGAATGTTCACATCATTCCACGAATTATCGCTGGCATTGAAGTAACAACTGCTGTGATACTTACACACAGAGTTAATTAAAATCAAGTTTACCTCCCTGTCTTTGCTTGCCATGACATTTTCTGTCATTTACCATTGGCACTCCGACCCCACGGTAACTAAGGCACCGATCGATCCCCATCGTAACCAGCACGGCACATGACGTCATCGTCGGCCGGCCGTGCACCAGCCTACGCAGCCACGTGTCCTGTGATTGGTAACTAAATGGCGCATTGGCCATGCCTACGCAGCACATGTCCTGCCATTGGTTGGTAAATAAATGGCCATAACTTGGGAATCACTTGTCCGATTAATATCAAATCTTGAAAAGGCACATCCTCAGGTCCCCAGCAATACACACACACAAACACACACACACACATTGCTGGAATTATAGATAGATGAAATGAGGTCAATGAGATGACAAATGAAGGGGTTGAATGCAGACTGCAGAGCAATGAGAAAGGAAACCTGTCGTTGTGAATCGTTTTTACCACCAAATTGAGATGCATTTCGTTGGCAAGCGTGTTGAGTGGAGCTGAATTCCTTAACACTTCCAAAGGCCACAGCGTTTTGAAAATTGGAAACAAAAAAAAAAGTTGTGCACTTTTTTTGATAAATTATTTTTGGAACAATTTTTCTTCAATAAATAAATAATAATAAAAATCGTCTCCATGTACATTGTACACACCTTTATCCCGTTAGCACCTCTTCATAAACAACATCGCTGAGGAAACGGCACTTCTTCTTTGTTTCCTCGTCCAGGGCAAGAATACGGAGGCTTTTAATGGCCAATTATTCAATTAGCGCCAACGTATTTTGCCTTTTCGCAAGGAAAAACACGAAGAGGAGAGGAGAGGAGAGAAAAAACCCGTAATGGCGAACGCGGCTGAGTTTCTCTTCACCATCGACCACGGCTACACAGCAACGCTTCCTGTCATTGGTTGATATAAAATGGCCGCAGCAACGGTTCCTGTCATTGGTTGGTAAATAAATGGCCATAACTTGGGAAGCACTTGTCCGATTAATATCAAACCTTGAAAAGGCACATCCTCAGGTCCCCAGCAATATATCTGGTAAGTTTCAATTAGATCGGACTGGCGGTTGTTGAGAAACGGCAGTCACAGACACACACACAGAGATTGCTGGAATTATAGATAGATGTTATGCATACGACCAACACGTTATGAATACGACCAAAACTTTAAAAAAAAACCTCAAAAATTCAGCGTACGCCAACGTTTTACATACATTTTTATACGTTGCCATTGCTGGCTAAAACATCAAGGTGTGACAGCGCCTTAAGGGGTCTGAAGTCGTGCCAACACAAGAGCATCTTTGGCATCTCCACAGACCTACCAGGCCAGCCTGTGCCACACCGACTGGTACTTCACTAGGGAAAATGCACATGCCTACACTTCTGTTAACTCGTATTGTGTTCCCCACTGAGTCTGGCCACGTTAAGATTAGTGTTGCGGATAGCCGTGGAAACTGTTACCGTCCGGTTTAAGCATGCCTTTCGGGTTTCTCTGCCATTTTTATTCATGTTTGCTTCCTTCCCCCCCCCCCACCCCCCATCCTCATTATTTATTAAACATGTTTTTAAAGCGAGTTGTCGTGCATTTTGCGCCAAGGTATCGTCTTTAGGAGTAATTAAATTATGGTTAAAATTTTATGCTTGTGCTGAAACCACCATGTTGTTAAGTTTATAACCACTAACCACACCACACGTGGATTTGCCACATAGCGGGGAGCCTCCACTCAGCGTGTTGAGAGTTTATCTCCAGCGGTCAGTGTAGCTTCACCCGTTAAGGAGACAGAGTCCATTACTAATTGGCTGTCAGGAGTGCAATTTTTCGATCTGGATTTGAATCTCACTGAAAATTGGTAGTCAATGAGTGTGATTTTCAAATCCGCTTTAAAATTTAAATTTGTTCATGTCAGGGAATAAATTTAAACCCAGATTCTAAATCGAGCACGATTCAGTCCCAAATACAGTATGTATTGCAAATCAGGCTTTGGAAGAAGGAGTTAACTGTGTTAATTTTAAAATAAAATAAACCGCTCTGCAGGACATGGCCCAAAAGAGGATGGGCATTTCATGGATGTTACAGTGACATCAATAAAAACATTTTTAAAAGCATTAATGTTTGGGGATGGATACTTAACTTTTTACAGTTGTTTGGATATACCAGTTTTCTGAATTGTGAAGTACTGTTTTCATTCGCTTGTTTATTATTATTATTATTATTATTATTATTATTATTATCAGTCCCCAACAGTTTCACCGGAAGGGACTATAGGTTTGCTCTCATCCATCCTTCCTGTGGTTTTCTTACTTTTTTTCCAGACCCTTTAACACATTCAACTGAAACTTGGTACATGGCTTTATTATGATAATTCACATAACAAGTTTGAATTTCAGGGCATTTCGTCAATTTTTCGCAGAGTTATGCCCTTTTTAAACTTGGAAAATATGACGTACTAGCAAATACAACCCATTGCTTCACTGACGGGGGGAGGGGGGGTATTGAGGAGGAGGGTTGAGGAGGGGGGAAGAGGAGGCAGGAGGGAGGGGAAGCTAGGAAGGGGGAAAAGAGCAAGGAAAGAGGGGGAGGTGGGGAGAGCTATGCCTCACCAAATGTTGTGGTACTGTGGGAGAGAGGGATGTGAGGAGGGGTGAGAGAGACAGAGAGACAGAGAGACAGAGAGACAGAGAGACAGAGAAGTATAAAAAAAGAAGAGAGAAAGGTGAGGGGTGGAGGTGGGGTTAGTAAAGAGAATGATGTTATACTTATTGACCGGAGACACACACAAAAACAAACTCATGTCAGAACAGCTGTACACACAACGACACAACAGAGTTCATAATGTAATCCACTGGAACATATGCAAAAACTTTGATGTCCTCGTTCCAGAAAATTTGTGGGAAAATTAACCAAAAGTAATCACTGTAAACATGGAAGTCCCTACCGCTCACGTACGAACTAATGATCCCATCGAGTGTGAACATCGAAAACAAAGCGTTGCAACCGGATATCACACTTAGGTACAAAAAAAGAGAAGAAGACATTGCTGAGTGAGGTGTTAATACGAGTGATTTTGGAAGAAACGATGCAGAAATCAATAAAATGACCAAACACCAAGACCTCAAAAATGAAGTGAGAAGATCCTGGAAGCTGAAGAATGACAAAGTTGTACAAGTGATAGCTGGACCTTCAGGAATGATGACAAAGAACCTCACAGAGATATTAAACATAGGGGCAGTACCCATGGGCACTCACCTGGTAGTGGCTGGAAAAGATAATCAGGCAACCACTGGTAGGCATGGATGACCTACAAAATATATAATGGAGAAGAAAGTAAATATCTATGATTTTTTTTTAATGCCATGAACAAACCTTGGTACATCACAGGTGATAAAGGTTGTGGTCAAGTTTCATTGAAATTGTGAGTGGCTTCAGAAAAGAAAGTAAATACATATTTTGGGGAGCAACCCCCCCCCATCCCCATAGACCCTCCTAGACCCCATTTTTTTATGTCATGAACAAACTTTAGTACATCATGGGTGATGAAGATGGTGGTCAAGTTTCATTTGAATTGTATGTGCAGTTTTGGAGAAGAAAGCAAATACATATTTTGGGGGACAACCGCCCTTAAATCCCCTTAGAACCAGATTTTTCTCATGTCATGAACAAACAATGGTATGTCACGGGTGATGAAGGCTGTCGTGAAGTTTCATCGGAATTGTGTATATCGTTTGAGAAGAAAGCAAATACCTCTTTTGGGAGACAACCCACTACCCCCCCCCCATAAACTCCTTCCGTAGACCCCTTCAGACCCCGTTTTGTGTTTTTTAATGCCATCATGGGTGATGAAGGTTGTGGTCAAATTTCATTGAAATCGTATGTGTAGTTTCTGAGAAGAAGTTGCAAGTATTTGTGGACGGACGGATGAATGACGCACCATCCAAAAAGCTCCCCGGAGCTACTTTACAAGTGAGCTAGAAAACACCCTTGGGAATATTATAACAAACGAACTACAGTTGGAAGCTGTCCAGGGCTCAGTGACGATCCTGATAAGAGCCCTCGGCACAAAACTTTGAGAACAGAAAACTTCACAGCTTGGGTTATGAATGGAGATCCTTTACTGAAATGAAGGTGGATACTTTGAGCCCACCCTAGGAGGACTCCATTCCACATTCTGAAACCTGCATAGGTACATGCCAATCAACGGCGCACACATGCACACGTACACGCATATACACACGTGCTTGGCCAATATCAGCAATTTTTCGGGAATTGGCGGGATGGAGTCAGTTAGATTACCAAGTGCAGTACATACTGTATACAACCCAGCAACCTTTAGCAGCTTTCACCAAAAAAACGACGTTACATTTTTGCAGACGTTTCAGGGAGATGTTCACAAACATTACTCTTTATAAACATCTGCGTGTGATGGGTGAAAAAAAAATTGTCTCGGTAATTTATAAAATACGTTAATATGTCAAATGGCTCAGAAATCAGCTGAAAGAACCTCCATAAGATACAGGATGAAACTTTGCAACCAGGGCACCCGTAACAGTCATGGCATGTCCACACACCCACCGAGAGTCCATACAGATCCAAATCTACCCATATGTGCCACGTCCGTGTGTGCTGTATATTTACCTCTACCTTGTAGTAACTGTCGACTGCACATCCTGATCAGGAAACAAACTGCACTGTACAGCTCGGTAAATGGCTTAAGCACTCAAGCACTCCAACAGAACGCCTGGCTTGGCAAGCGATTACCAATCGCCACCGATACAACTATGCACCCAGAAACACCCGTGCAATGTACGAATTGGACAAAGCAACAGTTTTTGGGGGAGTTGGCACTGCTGATACTTTCAAATCTGGAGCTTACATTTTCTTATTATGCTTTCTTTAAGAGATTCTCTCGGGTATTCATATACGCAAATTAAATAAAGCCACGAACGCTGGCGTCTCCAGGTGTTTATAAACACTGCAATATACCCAGCGATTCGTCGCTATGATGAACAGGTATTCGATAATACGAGTGAGGAAAGTGAAGAAAAAAAAACTTTCTCGTTCAGAAATCATTGTGGCCTGTTCCAAGTCAACGGATAGTTGAGCAGGCCAAAAAAACCATGGCGGCTTCAGACCCAAACAAGGTTACCCAGGAAACGCCTTCAGACCCCAGACAGCGAGGTGGCCAAGGATTGCCTGATGAAGGATATATTATATAAGGCCGTTAATTATCTTCAAAAGGGGTGTTTTAATTAACCCAAACAGCCAATTTTCACTCTTGCACTTCTTTGGAGTTTTCTTAGTGTGCATGAAAAGTTTCAGGCTGCTATGTTTTATGGTTTCTGAGTTATGGAGAAGACACACTGACACAAACACACGTTACCTTTTATTCATACAGATGATACACAACATGGGTCAGTGTTCAGCTTCCCTGACTCCACCCCACTGCTTTCCACCCATTGGCTGGACAGTTGGCCTGACTCTACCCAGTTAAAATAATGCACCACCATTGCATGAAGCAGCATAGATCAGCAGGCCTCAGGCCTTAGGTCTGGGTGTTCGTCTATGGGCCAGTGCAATTGGAATGATCCCAGGTATATAACCAGTAGTATACATGCACATAAGCCATACACATGTTTTTGCTTCATGGATGTATGGTGGGTTATTTGGCCTGGTGTTGGCGCAGTGGTTAGGGCAGTGGAAAAAGCCTGGTGTTGGCGCAGTGGTTAGGGCAGTGGCTTGGGACCCAAAAGGTCCTGAGTTCAAGCCCCGTTGGGACACTGAATTAATATATGTGTGTGTATATATATATATATATATATATATATATATATATATATATATATATATATATATATATATATATATATATATATATATATATATATATATACCAAGTCGAAAACACCAGGGGGTTGACTCAGCCTGCCATCCTTCCGAGGTTGGCGAAATGAGGACCAGTTGTACTGGGCCCGGTGCATTCCCCGGTTAGAATAGGTGTACCATATCCCTGTGTGTCGTAAGAGGCGACCAGGGTTGCGTCAGGAAGGGCATCCGGAGTAAAAACCTATGCCTAATCATTATGCGGACAACAAAACTAATTTCCATACCGGATCGGTCGAGGCCCGGGTTACCAACGACCGCCACCGGTACCGGTGGTCAGCAGGGTACCAGTGGAAATTGTGCTACTGCTGGGTGAAGGAGAAGGAGACGGGGAAGGCGAGTCCGGAGGCAGTGGGAGAGGGGGAAGGTGAGAAGTGTGCAGGTGAGAGTTGGAACTCTGAATGTTGGGACGATGACTGGCAAAGGGCGAGAGTTGGCTGATATGATGGAGAGAAGAAAGGTGGACATACTGTGTGTACAAGAGACCAAGTGGATGGGGAGTAAGGCTAGGAGTAAGGCTAGGAGGAGGTGGTTTCAAACTGTTCTACCATGGTGTGGATGGGAGGAGAAATGGTGTCGGGGTAATTCTGAAGGAAGATTATGTCAAGAGGGTTTTGGAGGTGAGGAGAGTGTCTGACCGAGTGATGAGTGTGAAGTTGGAAATTGAAGGAGTGATGATGAATGTCATCAGTGCATATGCCCCACATATGGGGTGTGAGATGGAGTATAAAGAAGATTTCTGAAGTGAGTTGGATGAAGTGGTGGAGAGTGTATCCAAGGATAAAAGAGTGGTGATTGGAGCAGATTTCAATGGGCATGTTGGAGAAGGGAATAAAGAGGATGAGGAGGTGATGGGTGGGTACGGTCTCAACAAGAGAAATGTGGAAGGGCAAATGGTGGTAGAGTTTGCAAAAAGAATGGAAATGGCAGTGGTAAATACGTATTTCAAGAAGAAGGAGGAACACAGCGTGACATACAAGAGTGGAGGAAAGTGCACACAGGTGGATTACATCTTAAGCAGGAGATGCAACCTGAAAGAGATTAGTGACTGTAAGGTGGTGGCAGGGGAGAGTGTAGCTCGACAGCATCGATTGGTGGTCTGTAGGATGATTTTGGTGGTGAGGTTGAGGAAGAGAGTGAGGGCTGAACCAAGGACCAGATGGTGGAAGCTGAAGGAGGAAGACTGTTGCGTGAAATTTAGGGAGGAGGTGAGACAGGCGTTGGATGGTGGTAAAGATGGGTGGGATGATTGGGCAACGACAGCAGAAGTTGTGAGGGAGATAGCTAAGAAGGTACTTGGTGTGACATCTGGACAGAGGAAGGAAGATAAGGAGACTTGGTGGTGGAATGAGGAAGTGCAGGAAAGTATAAGGAAGAAGGGGTTGGCGAAAAAGAAGTGGGATAGTCAGAGAGATGAAGAAAGTCGGCAGGAGTACAAGGAGTGGTGGCGAAAGGCAAAAAGAGAGGTGGCAAAGGCCAAGGAAAAGGCATATGACGAGCTGTATGAGAAGTTGGATACAAAAGAAGGGGAAAAGGATTTATACCGATTGGCAAGACAGAGGGACCGAGCTGGGAAGGATGTGCTGCAGGTTCGGGTGATAAAGGACACAAATGGGAATGTGCTGACGAGCGAGGAGAGTGCGTTGAGAAGGTGGATGGAGTACTTTGAGGAGCTGATGAATGAAGAAAATGAGAGAGAGAAGGTTGGAAGAGGTGGAGATAGTGAATCTGGAAGTGGGTGGATCAGTAAGGATGAAGTGAGGACTGCTATGAAGAAGATGAAAAGTGGAAAGGCGGTTGGCCCAGATGGAATACCAGTGGAGGCATGGAAGTGCTTAGGAGAGATGGCAGTGGGGTTGTTAACCAGATTGTTTCATAAAGTCTTGGAAAGTGAGAGGATGCCGGAGGAGTGTAGATTAAGTGTACTGGTTCCAATTTTCAAGAATGAGGGTGATGTGCAGAGCTGTGGAAATTATAGAGGGATAAAGTTGTTAAGCCACACCATGAAGGTTTGGGGAAGAGTTGTGGAAGCTCGGTTGAGAGGAGAGGTGATGATCTGTGAGCAGCAATATGGGTTGATGCCAGGAAAGAGCACCACTGATGCAATGTTTGCTTTGAGAATGTTGATGGAGAAGTATAGGGAAGGTCAGAAGGAGTTCCATTGTGTGTTTGTGGATTTAGAGAAAGCTTATGATAGGGTGCCAAGAGAGGAGTTGTGGCATTGTATGAGGAAGTCGGGAGTGGTGGAGAAGTATGTGAGGATCGTGCAGGATATGTATGAGGACAGTGTGACAGCAGTGAAGTGTGCGGTAGGAATGACGGACCGGTTTAAGTTTAAAGTGGGATTGCACCAAGGATCAACTCTGAGCCCTTTCCTGTTTGCAATGGTGATGGACAGGTTGACAGACGAGATCAGACTGGAGTCTCCATGGACTATGATGTTCGCGGATGACATCATGATCTGTAGGGAGAGTAGGGAGCAGGCTGAGGCGAGCCTCGAGAGGTCGAGGTACGCACTGGAGAGAAGGGGAATGATAGTTAGTCGGAGTAAGACGGAGTACATGTGCATAAATGAGAGGGAGGGTGGTGGTATGGTGCGTTGCAAGGAGTTGAGGTGGGGAAAGTGGATTGGTTTAAATACTTGGGATCAACTGTCCAAAGTAACGGAGAGTTTGGGAGAGAAGTGAAAAAGACAGTGCAGGCAGGATGGAGTGGTTGGAGAAGAGTTGCAGGAGTGATTTGTGACAGAAGGGTAGCTGCAAGAGTGAAGGGGAAAGTATATAAGACGAGAGTGAGACCAGCTATGTTGTATGGTTTGGAGGCGGTGGCACTAACAAAAAGACAGGAAGCGGAGCTGGAGGTGGCAGAGTTAAAGATGCTGCGATTCTCATTGGGAGTGACGAGGATGGACAGGATAAGGAATGAGTATATTAGAGGGACAGCGCAGGTAGGACGGTTTGGAGACAAAGTGAGAGAGGCGAGATTGAGATGGTTTGGACATGTGCACAGGAGGGAAGCGGAGTATATCGGGAGAAGGATGTTGAAGATGGAGCCGCCAGGCAGGAGAAGAGGAAGGCCAAAAAAGAGGTTCATGGATACGGTGAGGGTGAACATGCGGGTGGTTGGAGTGTCAATGGAAGATGTGGAGAATAGAGCGAAATGGAGACGGTTGATCCGCTGTGGCGACCCCTAACGGGAGCAAGCCGAAATAAGAAGAATAAGAAGAAGAAGAAGGATGTATGCTGGGTTATTTTAATATTAAATAGGCAAAGCCTAGAAACAAACGAAACACGGTGGGTTAGAGTTTCTTATTCTTCATTTTGGTTCCGGTATTGGCTTAAGCGTGCATGAAACGCAAACAAATATTTGTTTTTTTTTATCTCCCAAACATTCAATGAGACTGGTAGGGGACATGTATTGCAAAGCAATTCTCACTCTTGTTAAACATGCATTTCATGCTCATGTTTTATTTGATGAAAATGAATTTTGACTTGTCTAAACATTTTCAAACTAAGTTATTTGCAGATAAGATTTTTAAACCCAGCTTAAACTTTGTATTTAAGAGATTCCAACAAACTCATGATTTTTTTAATGACAATGACCGAGTGATGCCAAGATGAGGGCACAGGAAAGGGAAATATTTTTAAATTCAGTTTTAAATCCAGTTGTAAAATGATTATAAAGTAAAACTATACAGCACATGTATGAAAATTATTCATGAAAATAATATAAATGCAACTTCAATTTTGGAAGGGCGAGGGGATTGCTTACGTCAGTCGACTCAGAGTTTCATATACCTACAAGGACAGTGGGGCTACATGTACCCAAACTCTAAAAGGTGATGGACAAAATTTGTTGTTACATCCACTCCAACTCACAGAATTTGAGGCAATAGAATTGCAAGAACAGTCGAGGCCAGAGCTCCCCCCTCTGATCTTTGGGAAATATAGCATTGCATTGACTTGCAACCTTAAGGGCCATACCTTACCTTAAGGGCCAATAACACCAGACAGGCTGATTTGAGGGGAATGACTCTGTCGATTTGTATTTACAATATACATGCCCGTTCTGAAATTAAACACAGCATGTAATTGCACCTACATGCATCCTGCCTGCAAAGCAAAATGGTGGAATCTCGTACTTTAGTTTTTGGCGAAGCAGCCCTCCCTCCAAACATTTGTTTGAACAACAATTCTGTGGCTGAATATTAAAAAAATGATGAAAAACTATTAAAGTATGACATAGTAACGCTTGTTATTGCCTTCTTCCCATACCTTTCGAATCCTGCTCGTCTCTGTGCAGTCCTAATCCTGCTCGTTTCTGTGCGTACCAACCCCCGCCCCCTCCCCACAACCCCCCGCTGGAGTGGTGTCATCCACACCAAATCTCACCATCTGTGGCCCATCAACAGATTTTCGACCTTTGCAAAATGCACATGCAGTGATGACTTTCATGCAGCATGGTTGACTGAAGGTCAACGGGAACCACAAATACAGAATTTTCCTGACTTGATTGATGCAATTATGAAGCCCGAATTCAGCACTTTTAAACATTTGCATGTTAGATTGCTTAAGCAACTACGCCAATATAATTATGCATTTAACTTTTTATATGACAGAAGAGAAGAGGCGGAAGAGGACTCAGATGAGTGTGAAGGCATAGGGGAGTGTGGAAGGAGTAACGGGAGACCAAAAGATATCAAGAAAATTGAAAGGGGAAATTTTGGAGTCTTGTGTCATTGCCGGCCAACATTTACGGTCTCGAAACGGTGGCACTAACAGAGAGGCAACAACAGAGATTGCAAGTCTGCAAGAACAATTGGATCAGGAGGATTGCGGGAGTGAAGAGGGTGGATAGGAGGATGGATGAACTGTTTGAGGAGATTGGTGTGCAGATGAACTTGACGGGAAGATCAATAAAAAGCTGACTGAAATGGGCTGGACACTTGGTGTGGATGGGGTAAGAGAGAATGGCAAAGAGAGCGGATAGATTGAGGGAGCAAGGCAGGAGGAAACGAGGTAGACCGTGCTTGAGATGGGAGGATTGTGTGAGGAGGGATATCCATGAGGTAGGGGTGGTTGCAGGGTGGATGGAGTTGGCTGTGGATAGACTGAAGTGGAGGAGTATCGTGGTCAAGGCATGGCAGAAGCTTGGTACTGTTGGACCTCACCTCTTATAAAGGCAAGAGAAGTAGAACGAGCTGAATTATGTGATTGCATTATTCATAAAACTCGTTTAATTGGATTAAAATTTGACTGCAATGTACATACAGGGTGATTCAAAAGTAACAGAGCAATGAACCAAATACTTGTTTCATGTGTCTGTTAATGTTAAAATAAAAAAAGTACAAGTGCGTGCCCATACATGCAAAAAATAAAAATTAAAAAATTTAAAAAACTATCAAACCGCGAGCCAGAAACAACAACCACACAGGCCGTTCCTTCACCTTGCGTGGCCGTACGTGCGTGGCAGTCCGTGCAAACCCCCCCCCCCCCAAAAAAAAAAAACTTTCAAACAACCACACAGGCCATTCCTTCGCTCTCGTAAACGACGACTGGATTGGGGCATTGTGTTTATCTATAAATGTGCAAAAGAAATCGAGAAATTATTCGAATACATTAAGTCATCACTATCTGGAAATGGTGCGTGCCCGTACGGAATGTTCACATGTATTCCACGAATTATTGCGTGCATTGAAGTAACAACTGCTGTGATACTTACACACAGAGTTAATTAAAATCCAAATTAAAATCAAGTTTACCTCCCTGTCTTTGCTTGCCATGACATTCGCTGCCATTGACCATTGCCACTCCTACGCCACGGTAACTAAGGCACCGATCCCCATCGTAACAGGCACGGCACGTGACGTCATCGTCGGCCGGCCGTGCACCGGCCTACGCAGCCATCCCTACGCAGCAATGTGGCCTTTCATTGGTTGGTCAATAAATGGCCATAACGTGGGAATCACTTGTCCGATTAATATCAAACCTTGAAAAGGCACATCCACAGGGCCCCAGCAATATACCTGGCAAGTTTAAATTAGATCGGACCATTGGTTGTCGAGAAACAGCGGTCACAGACACACATATACACACACACACACACACACACACACACACACACACACACACACACACACACACACACACACACACACACACACACACACACACACACACACACACACACAGATTGCTGGAATTATAGACTAGTGCAATCCCGTACGTGCGTGCCCGTACGTGTGTGGCCATACGTGCGTGGCCGTACATGCAAAAAAAAAAAAAAACTTTCAAACCGCGTGCCAGAAACAACCACACAGGCCGTTCCTTCGCTCTCGCGTGCCCGTACATGCAAAAAATAATCATAATATCTTTCAAACAACTACACAGGCCGTTCCTTCGCTGTCGTAAACGACGACTTGATTGGGGCATTGTGTTTAAGAAAATCAGGAAAGTACAGAAATCGAGAAAGAAAGAATACAGTAAGTCGATAAATCGAGAAAAACTCAAGAAAGAATACAGTAAGTCGTCACGATCCGGAAGTCCGGAAGTTAAGTCCTCACTGTCCGGAAGTTCGCATATCGCAGTTACGATTATTCACAATTTAGTTTTAATGGCCAATTATTCAATTAGCGCCAACGTATTTTGCCTTTTCGTAATGTCATCGCAAGGAAAAACACAAAGAGAAGAGAAGAGAGGAAAAAAAAAAACGTACGTGCAAAAAAAAACCTAAAAAAAACAACACTTTCAAACAACCACACAGGCCGTTCCTTCGCTCTCGTAAACGACGACTGGATTGAGGCATTGTGTTCATCTATAAATGCGCATGAGAAATCGAGAAATTATTAGAATACACTATCCGGAAGTCCGTACGAGGTAACTCGTAATTGGAATGCGGCTGAGAATCTCTTCCCCATCGGCCACGCCTACGCAGCAACGTGTCCTGTCATTGGTTGGTAAATAAATGGCCATAACTTGGGAACCACTTGTCCGATTAATATCAAACCTTGAAAAGGCACATCCTAAGGTCCCCAGCAATATACCTGGCAAGTTTCAATGAGATCGGACCGGTGGTTTTCGAGAAACAGCAGTCACACACACACACACACACACACACACACACACACACACACACACACACACACACACACACACACACACACACTGCTGGAATTATAGATAGATGCATGTATACTTGCAGGTATCATTGACTCTGAATAACTTATCTTTTTGCACAAGAGGTGTTAAGGTTCTGCTGCACTGTCTCTTTTGAAATACCTTGTATCTGGTCCAAGATCCATGGTAATAAAGGTAATTTACCCATGATGATTATTCTTATCAATTATCATTTGGCACAGCACTGGGCAAATTCCAAATTATCTTAATCGGACAAGTGCAAGATGGATCATTTTACTCCTTTTGGCATTGTGGCACTTTATAAGCATTGGTCTCTTGTATTAATCCACAAACTGGCAAACGACTGAATGATTTGCAAAAGCTCCATTTTGTTCCACAAATTAATGATGATGCTCAGTACGAGGGAAGTTCAAAAGTAAACGTGTTTATTAGCAGAGTGCAGGTGTAATAAAATGACATTTTGCCTTGTGCTTTTGCTTTTACAGTTGCATTTTCATTCAATATTACATTCCAGTGACAGCATTTGGCTGTCGCCTGTCGTACAGCAACCATGAGCTCGGTCCACTTGTGCTGTGCCTGAAGTTCATGCTCGTTTGCGGCAATCTTTCTTTCATTTCCCCTTCGCATCATCACTATCTCCTGCACCATCTGTTCAAGATGACTCACATCTGACTTCCGCATATGCGCCACAAAAGGATGTGTCCTCAGAGGCTTTCCTTAAACCTGAAACAAAAAATAGAAGAAAAAAAAGTAAAAGAACTGTATTTCAAAAAAAAAAGTTTGTTTGTCAGCCGCACATGGAATAACTTACCCCGGCTTATGATGAAGGTTCCACCTCGAACGAAGTGCCGTCATCATGTTAAGATTCCATTCCAATGGAAATGCCGTAATTCTCGAAGAAAAGTTGTCGATCTTTCAGACTTAATCAGTTGTCTGAGTACATCGCCAGAAGCAGTCCCAACATCCTGGACAGCCGAATACTCAGCAAAGTTGGCCAAACTCAAACAGCCAACTCCCATTGTTTCTGGTCTTTGTCCCACAAAAGAGTCGACTGTGATGTAAACACATTCTTCATTGCATTGCATAGTTGCACACAAGCTATGTGGCCTTCAATTGTGGTCTTTGAGCTTTTGTATGTTTGTATAAAAATGTTAAGCTTCTTCATGCACCGAACCGGCAATTTATTTATGCCTTGCAATGTCAATTTTTGCAAAAGCCTTACATAAACAACTTCATTATGTCTACAAGAGCACGAGTGACTATGCACACACTCGTGGGACCACAATGTGACCAGGGCCTTCACCAACTCTTGTCGTCTGCCATTTTGCTCTCCTCTCCTTCTCTGAACTGTACCGCATGATGAAGTAAGCATGATGGTGTCAGCCACTAGTTCAAATCCCTAACAGCTCAGCCATAGGTATCCGCCCGCTCATAACCACAGTCAGCCTGCTTGCTCTCATTGGCCCAAAAAGTATGGTGTAAATGCGCTTAAATTGTCCCACTTGACAAGTGTTTAACCAGGTGAACCGATGGAGCCAAACACATGGAAATACTGCATGTTTACATGTTGAACAACGTTAGGCATCATTCCACGAAAATTAGGTAGCCTATGTACGAGTACGTTTGGTCAATGTTTTCAAAGTGAAGGAAATAAGATGTTCACACCATGATCTATACTTTTCAGCAATCTACTTTTTTATGTCAGGAGAGAAGGGTTGTGGGTTCATGCCAGTGCACACATAATGCATATTGGTCGGGTTGGGGGGGGAGGATAAGGTTATATGGTTAATCATAAAGTTGGAAGATTTGGAGAGCTTGTCGAGCATATTCAGCAAATGAAAAGGAATTTTGCAAACAACCAAACAGTGTAGATTAAATGACAGTGACAGTGATTAAATGACAGACAGTGTAGATTAAATGAAGAATTTCGGAAAAATAGTTGGAAGATAATTATAGGGATAAAAGAAAATAACTTGTGGAGGTAGGATAAACTATGAGAGGAGATTAAAAGGGTTTCTAAGCACGGGGTTTTAAAAGAAAGCTGGTCTTGGGCCTCCAGCAGTGACATTGCCAGACGACGGTAAGCCAACCGGACAGAATTGAATAAGCCAAGTGGTGCCTCGAGTTCAACACAAAAGAGGTCAAAATGTATACGCATTAAAAGCCCCATATACCGTACTTTAACTTAGAAATCAGATAATTGAGAAAGTTTTGCTGATTATAGGTATTTGTAAGCTTTGAGTCATCCGTGGCTGCTGGTTTGCATCTGTAAGTGGGGGCAGGCATTTGGAATCATGAGTTCAGGATGCCGGCGATAACTCGCCTACTTTTCACGAAAAACCATGGGATCTTTGATGTCCACCAAAAACCGGTACTGGGAGACAGGTCCTCCGGCTTAAAGCACAATTAAACCCAGAGCTTTGAAGAAAGTCCAAGAGTATGAAAATAACTCTCCTTTAATATCATTGCATTTTAAGGAATATTCAACAATAAAGATGAGTAATCCAAATACAATGTTTGCAACCATTGGGCTATTGTGATAGCGAGATTTGGGAACAATGCAATGTCACAGCGCCAACACTGAACGCACGAGTGTCAGGCGTGTGGCCGTCAATGAGAGAGAGGAAAGTGCAGTGAGAGCTTTGTCCAGATCCCAAATGAGGATAAAATATCCGGAGAAGAGAGAGTTAGCAACGAAGTGGCTTCACAATATAGAAACTGGTCATACTGTTGATACATTTTCTTTCGAAAAGCACAAAATGGTTTGCGAAGACGACTTCGAGTTCTTGGTGTTTTCAAAGGCAGCAACAAAGACAGGCCGATCTACTCGGATACGACGTGAAAAAGCAAGCGTTGGTAGAAGATGCATATCCAACCTTTTTTCAACACAAAGCTCCGAAAAAAACAAAACAACCGAAACAATACCGGTTCTGCAAAGTATCAGGTGCCAACTTACCAGACCCATTCCACAACAAGAAATGAATGACAATAGAAGCACCGGCTCCCTACGGGAGCCATCAAGGGGGTCATGTTATTATATTTATGCCTATTTTACTCCAAGGGGTCCCAGGATTACACACCCAAAAAATGATTGCGATCGATTCAGCCGTTTTTGCGGCACCTGGGAACAGACAGACGGGCAGACGGTGAATTATAGTAAGATGAGCAACTAAACCGTCCAAGTTCATCATATTCTCGACCTCAGAAACTGGAGTCGTACAACAGTCTCTTTCCACACAGTCGCTTTGTTCTTCCGAAGTATATTGTATGCGGTTTGAGCGTTCTCTCGCTCGGCTTCACTGTATTCCGGGTCAGAAAAAATGTATTTCCATTTCAGCAGAAAAATCCATTTCTACGGCGAGGCGTGTTCCCAAGTGACGGCTCAGTAATGTCAGACTGGCGCTGTGACGTCACCTACACATGCACTTCAGCCGGTGTATGGCATTAAGCAGTATCTTTCAGAAAGAGAACTTTTTGTCGAAATTTTCTGTTCTACTCGACGCAATGCCAAAAATCTTTTGCACGCGTTTGGATAAAATATATTTAAATATCCGATTAAGTCAGTATTAATTGCCGGGTTAAATTGCACTATAAAGTCATTCTGAGGGATGACTCGCACATTGAGGCCTCACCATGCATGGGAAACACTGGGGTGACAGTTTGTTGTGAGAACAAGATTCAAACCCAGGATGGACAGCTCAAGAGATGCGTGGGCATACCTCAAAGCTATCGAGACAGCTCTATAAGCTTTAATAACAGCAGAAGATGCTCTGGAAGGACAGTGTTAAAATTGTGGGGACAAAGGTCCAATGCATGCAGCAGGAGGGTGGGTCGTGTGGAATGGTGCATACACGATATGGTAGGTTGAGAGCCAAGTCAAACTTTATGCCACATTTGTGTTGGCCTACATAACAAACTAGAAGGGCACTCGGTAGAGCGCATAACTCCGCCACGTAATGCCTGATCCACGAGAACATATCGGGCCCAATGCATTTTTGAAATATCATGCTATACAGTGCTATATCGTTTTTGGCCCAATCTCTTGATGGTGAAGAATCACTTTAAAAATTAAATATATCTCGTATCCAGATCCACATTCGGATCTTCACCAAAATCGAATCGATTCTTCTTTGTCACACACCCAACCTGTCCAACAAGTTTAATCCAAATCCGTCCACAACATATCGGGTATCATTAGCTATATGTTTCGGTAAAGACGGTTTCCTCGTGTGAAGATCCGTTCCCCATTTATCTGTTCCGAATGTGCAGCACGTGGTTGGTTGCTGGTGACTGTACTGCTGATGCAATGACCCCTATAGGTAAGGGAAGGAATATGTCATTTGTTTGGGGTGTCGTGGATACTTACTTTACTTGGAATGCTTGGTCGATTCGTAGCTTGGCCCCTACGGGCTGCTTTCGGTTTCTTGAAGAGTCACACTGACGGTGCACTCAATGTGTGATCCGATAGGCGATTCCACAGTTCCATGACGCAATTTGTGAAAAAACAGAAAAGTTCCTGACATTGGTTCTCTATGTGCTACGAGTCAGCGTCATTCAGTGTCCTCTCGAAAGGGTCAAGAGAACGGTTGTCACCAAGAAAACGCCACGTGACCCGACAAAGATGTACCAGCGCAGCAACGAGGGCCTCATAAGAATGGCTTTCCAGTCTCTACAACGAAGTAAGTATGAAGATATTTGTACGTTTCAGTCTGATTGGCGTTTGCTCTCCTTTCTCCAAGAGATTTTTCAAAATACGATAAAGTAATCTCTGTACACGATGATAAACATCGCTTCTGCACCTTTTCTCATTTAAAATATTTGTCCTTGTTTTTTTTTTAACCATTGACTCCAGGTGGGATTGGCATACTCTAGACCTGGACAAACAATCGATTTGTACAAAGTTTCAACTTTTGGGATGGAGGGAAAGGGGGAGAGGGAGGGGGAGGGGGGAATCAGGTATAGCTACTTTTTATATATATTTGCTTTTTTTAACAATAGCCGTCACCTGTGTGAGTCAGGATTAAAATTCCCAAGTTCTGCTGTTTTACTCCTTAAGACACTCTCCACTCATAAAGCTGTTCGAGTTATCAGGTGATGTCATAAAGCTTTTCGAGTTAGCAGGTGATGTCATAAAGCTGTTCGAGTTAGCAGGTGATGTCATAAAGCTGTTGGAGTTAGCAGGTGATGTCATAAAGCTGTTTGAGTTATCAGGTGATGTCATAAAGCTGTTCGAGTTAGCAGGTGATGTCATGAAGCTGTTCGTGTTAGCAGGTGATGTCATAAAGCTGTTGGAGTTAGCAGGTGATGTCATAAAGCTGTTGGAGTTATCAGGTGATGTCATAAAGCTTTTCGAGTTAGCAGGTGATGTCATAAAGCTGTTCGAGTTAGCAGGTGATGTCATAAAGCTGTTGGAGTTAGCAGGTGATGTCATAAAGCTGTTCGAGTTAGCAGGTGATGTCATAAAGCTGTTCGAGTTATCAGGTGATGTCATAAAGCTGTTCGAGTTAGCAGGTGATGTCATGAAGCTGTTCGTGTTAGCAGGTGATGTCATAAAGCTGTTGGAGTTAGCAGGTGATGTCATAAAGCTGTTCGAGTTATCAGGTGATGTCATAAAGCTGTTTGAGTTATCAGGTGATGTCATAAAGCTGTTCGAGTTAGCAGGTGATGTCATGAAGCTGTTCGTGTTAGCAGGTGATGTCATAAAGCTGTTGGAGTTAGCAGGTGATGTCATAAAGCTGTTGGAGTTAGCAGGTGATGTCATAAAGCTGTTCGAGTTATCAGGTGATGTCATAAAGCTGTTTGAGTTAGCAGGTGATGTCATAAAGCTGTTCGAGTTATCAGGTGATGTCATAAAGCTTTTCGAGTTAGCAGGTGATGTCATAAAGCTTTTCGAGTTAGCAGGTGATGTCATAAAGCAGGTGAAATAGACGAGAGTGTGTTCCATGACCAATCAGCTTGAAGAGCACTTGCCAGGTGGCTCAAGCACTCAAACAAAGAACCTGTTCAGACGGGTCTGGCTTGGCAAGCTGATTGGTAATGGAACATACCCACTCGACTGCAAGTTTCTCAACATTGAATGTACGTTTCCATGTGCTGGAGCAAGCACTCAGATCATTTAAATGCTTCCCATAACTCATCACAGTCCCCCCGGCTATTAATAATGTCTGAAATGATGATGATGATGATGATCCGTGTCCATGATTCGTGTTTCCATTCGAAACGGGTCAGCGAAGAGTTAGTTATATTTGCCCTATTTTATTGCACATATTGCTAAACCTGTTGTGAACTTTCACGTTCAATACAAGGAGCAAGCAAAAAAATTAAAAAAAACAGGCGAGTGGGATAAAACTGCAACCGAGCTTAGCGATACACCACCATGCACATTGTGAGTTTTTATAAAAACTACCACACCGTCTAAATCTCCAATGTTGAAAAAGGTTACAGCTTAAACAGCAAATAAAGGTAAAAAAAAATTAAATTAAAAACGTTACAAGAAAAATTCGTACAGATGGACTTCCACAAATACAAGGCATTTCACACAGATTTGATCGTCTTCACTTCAGCTGCACAGACACTTCACGATTTGCATTCACGAAAGTAAGAGGTTTAAAAAAAAAAATCACACACCAAGTAAAAACCTTGGCTTTCAATCACAGCCCATCGCCTCCCTCACAAGGAATAAATAAATAATAATAACAATAATAATAATAATAATAATAATAATAATAATAATAAAAAAGACAAAACAAAATACGGAGATTCACAGTCGAACCGCCGAAACTGAAAACATAGCTCCGAACGTAATAAATAAACGGATTTGTACCAAATGTTACTTGCGAGAAGCGACGTCCTGCTGCTGTTTTCGATAAACGAATAAACATCAACACCGTGTGTTCCGAAGCGAAGATTAGATCACCGAGTGAAGGAAATTTACCCGGAAAGAAGCAGTTTTACCAAACGACTGACGCCGACATGGATTCCATTGGTGGAGGACGGTCACGTGATCCGGAAATCAAACCGCCGACTCCGCGTGAAATAAAAACAAAGCCGCAAAGGTGATGTTCCTCGTGAGGTAAAACAACGACAAACGTGTGTCCAAGAGCCGCATCCTAAAGGCAATAGCAACAACAACGTCCGATATTTCGTCACGTGCCTTGATGGAGCCAATAGCGAGACCCGTCATGGAGGCTCCTATTCATGACGAGAAAATCGTGTATTTACGAATTTACAACACATTAAATGGAATAATCTTTAAATAGTAACGTGAACTTTTGGAAACTTTAAAGCAAATGTCCGAATATATTTAAAAGTTGATGATAGACGCTCTCAAAAGGCACCCTCAATGCGAGGATGTGTACAGGTGTTTAGTATTTAAGGAGATCCGGATCATGTATATAAAAGAGCTGGAGTCCTTAATGTTGAAGAAGAAGAAGAAGAAGAAGAAGAAGAAGAAGAAGAAGAAGAAGAAGAAGAAGAAGAAGAAGAAGAAGAAGAAGAAGAAGAAGAAGAAGAAGAAGACGACCACCACCACCAAAACAAAGCAATGTCACCCGCAGGGTGACCCGTATCTTGCCAAAAGGTGACCACGTGTGACTTCTTTAAGGTCACACTGAGGTGAACAGAGCTGCTATCCACCAGGAGCGACTCCTTGAGGAATATCTGCCTACGAGAGATTCCAATGAGAATTGTGCTTCAGAGTTACCATGAAAAATGTGCGTTTGCCTCATAACGTCACCAAATGACGTCATAATGTCTCAAGCTTGACATATCTGGAAAGCACTCATTGAGGTGTTCAAGTTATACTACACGATATGGTTCCTTAAACTTGAAAATTTGACCTTGGGATCAAATATGTTTGACCTCAGGCGCTAACCTTGAAGGTCAAGGTCGATCACAAATAAACACTAATCAGCTGAGCGCGAAGCCATTTTCTACATTCCCACAAAGTTTGGAGATGATTCGATCAAAATTACTCAAAAAAAAAAAATATTTCGTCGACCTCCATAATTGATATCAAAGTGACGTTGACCTTTGACCTTGATTTTGACCTTTATGTGACGGAAAGGTATTGCAATAAGACGACGATATGTGAACCTACAAGAGTTTCCAATGAGAACTGTGCTGTACAGAGTGACCTAAAGAAGAGTTTCTGATGTGAACTAAAGCGATACAATATACATGAAAAATGCAGTTTTTTTCGTCATACGTCGTCAAATGACCTCACATCGTCAAAATAGTTATATGTCTGGAAAACACTCATCAAGGGCTTTAATTTGAGGTACTACTCAATACGGGAACTGAAACTTGAAAATTTGACCTTGTGGTAAAAAATGAATGACCTAAATATGACCTTGAAGGTCAAGGCCGATCAACACTAAAAATTAATCAGCTGAGCGCCATACCACACCCTACATACCCACCAAGTTTGGAGATCATTCAAGCAAAGTTACTCAAAAAATAAGGGTTTCGGCGACCTCCATGATTTACCGCAAAGTGACCTTGACCTTTGACCTTGACCTTTATGTGTGCCGAAGGTTATTGTAATAATACTACGATTCGTGTACCCACAAGAGTTTCCGATGAGAATTGTGCTCTACAGAGTGATATAAAGGTGAAAAATCCAATGATTACAGACAAACAAACAAAAAAACTTACCAAGTAACAGATCTTGCAAAAACGAAGTTTTGACAAGATAAAAAGCTTTCAGCACCTGCACTGGTATGCACATTCCTTCAGACTCCGCTAACGTTCGTAATACCACGATCCTGTAAGTCATTGGCTCTTCCAATGGCTCAACTTATCCCAAGGGGTGATCCATGCTGCACGACTGCTCGCTGAGCGATAACACTGAACAACAAAAATTTTTTACTGGAGATGTGTAAAGTGATTTAGACTAATTTGGGTACGCTGATTTCAACAATCATAACCATTTTGCTGTATCACGTCAGGATTTTCAGTAACAGAAATATTCCCATTGCCTAGAAGTCAGGATTTCAATGAAATTTACAAAAATTCATTTATTCATTTATTTCATCATGAATGCTTCAAAATTATAGAAATTACAGAAAAACTCCACTAGAATGTAATTAAAAATGCTTTAGGCATTTGGCTTTGCGTTTGTGCTGCTCTGTGTCAGTTTCACGATGCAGGAACCAGCAGAAATCGCCCATCATGTTCGGGTTGTGCCGCCCTTGGTAACGCGTCTCCATGAGTGAAATCTCTTGGTGGAATCGCTCGCCGTGCTCGTCCGAGACTGCTCCCAAGTTGTCAGGGAAGAAGTTCAGGTGCTGGTGTAGGAAATGGATTTTCAGGGACATCCTGGAGCCAAGTTTCCTGAAGGACTCCAGCAGCTGCTGCACTATTTCTTCATAGTTGTCCGCGCGCTCGTTCCCCAAGAAGTTGTCCGTCACAGCTTTGAAGCTCCTCCACGCTGCCAGCTCTTTGGGGTTTAGAGTTGTCGGAAAAGTTTCGTCCTTCATAATCTGTCGGATTTGCGGTCCAACAAAGACACCAGCCTTGATCTTGGCCTCCGACAAGGTGTTGCCAAACTTTTCCTTGAGGTATAAAAACCCACGCCCATTCAGATCCATTGCCCGTACAAAACTTTTCATCAAGCCGAGCTTTATGTGGAGTGGTGGAAGGAAAACCTTGGCTGGGTCGACAAGGGCGACATGCTTCATGTCGTGTCGACCAGGTACATGCTCTTTTCGCTCTTCCCAATCTTTCTTCGCCCAGTGATTCTTGTCGTCTCTGCTATCCCAGAGACAAAGGAAGCACATGTATTTCGTGTAGCCTGACTGCAGCCCTAACAACAGCGCCACCACTTTCAAGTCTCCGCAGATGTGCCAGTTGAAGTCATTGTACTTGATGGAATCAAGCAGCTGCCGCATAGTCTCATAGGTCTCTGTCATGCCGAACGCGTGAGCCAGTGGGACTGATGGTTTCTCGTTGCCATTGTGGAGCAAAACAGCCTTCAAGCTGTTCTTCCCCGAGTCGATGAAGAGGCGCCAGTCTGCAGGATCGTGATCACACCCAAGTTCTTTCAACAAACCGTTGATGTCACTGCAGAATGTCATCGTGTCTTCCATCTCAAAGAACTCAGCCATGTCTCTGTGACGTGCTCTGAACAAGGATATCTTGGTGTTAGGTTCAACTACATTCCACTGCTGCAGCCTTGATCCAAGCAGCTCTGCCTTCGCCTTTGACAGCGAGAGATCTCTTACAAGATCATTTAAGTCTCCCTGGTTCAGAAGGTGTGATTCTTGAGTGTCGGGTTCAAAAGGTTCATCATCACCATCCTCTTCACCACTGCTTACAGCTATGTTCTGATCAGCTGGAGGTGTTGGAACGGGGTTCTCGTCATCATGAGGCACAGGTTTACGAGCAGAGACGCAGTCAGCGTACTTGATGTGACCTTTATTCTTCTTGTTGAAGCCGGCGATGCTTGTGCAGCAGAAATAACAATCATCATGATGATTCTGCGGCTCACGCCATATCATGGGCACCGCAAATGGCATGCTCGCGTGCTTGCCCACCAACCACTGAGTCAAGGTTGTGTGACAGCTTGTGCAGCAGATGTGTGGTGCCCAGCTCTGTTCTTGGTCCCCCACCTTACACCCGAAGTAGTGAAAGTAGGCGGCCTTCATTTTCACTGCTGTAGATATACTTCGCTGTTGATCTTTTTTGGTATACCGACCACAGACATAACAGAAGTTGTCAGGATGATTGGTACAGGAACGCCTACTCATCTTTATCTGAAAGAAAGAAATATAACACAAGTTAACAACAATTGTACGAAATAGACATGTTAAAGACATATGTAAATTTCATTGAAATCCTGACTTCTAGGCAATGGGAATATTTCTGTTCCTGAAAATCCTGACGTGATACAGCAAAACGGTGATGATTTTTGAAATCAGCGTACCCAAATTAGTCTTAATCACTTTACACATCTCCAGTAAAAAAAAAATTTTGAAATTTGTTGTTCAGTGTAATCAGCATCTCTGAGTTTGGAGGTACAGTCACGGACACAGGTGCAATGACACTTGTATCCTTCAGATAATTTTCTCCATGATCCTCAAACGGAACCGTGTCCGTTCCAATCCTCAAAACACATCCGGTCAAAATCCAATTGACATCCATTCTCTGCCAGGAAATCAAGTCCAATTAAGCACAGGCCATATAGTTTTGCCAACCACACCTTAGTATTATACTCCATCCCAGCCAACCACAAGTTCATCACCCCACTCCCGAGTATTGGCACTGTTTCTCCATTGGCCAATTTCAGATGGTACCCTGATCCAGGGGAAAGTGGTTTCCACCCCCCTCTCGGGTGTCGCAGTATATCGGGGTGCACAACGGTCACGTTTGCCCCCATGTCCACTATTGCTCGAATCTGCTTCCCCTCCGCTGTACACAAAACTGCAACATTCTGCAACTGTTCACTCACCCCTCTTAAACAGATCACCACAACTGAGGCTTCTCCACCATTTGCAGCCAGCTGTTGCCCCGCACAGCCGGCTATGTCTGGTTTCCCAAACTAATAGCTCCATTGCATCGTGGGGCCTCTGATCTCCTTCCTGTGATTGGGCTTTAACTCCCCCCCCCCACCAACCCACCATCCCCTCTAAAGTACCTGCCATAGAAGCTTCACTTGTACCCCCATCTTGGTCCCATTCCCCTTGTAAACTCTCGTTAATGTCCATAACCACCTGCACTCCGACTGCAGGTGGCCTTGCACCCCACACCCCCAGCATGTGGGGCCCACTCCCCGAGGATCAGAAGACACCCCGACTCCTGTTGTCCGACACCCTGGTTGCCTCCCTTAGGTCCAAACAGGCTGCTGCATCTCCTCACGAAGCCTCTGCACCTCCTGTTTCGTGGCATAACCTTCTTCCCTTCCTCAGTCCCCAGGTACTGTGTCTGGCGAATTACCGTCCGTTGCACAAGAGACAACCGTTGCATATTAATGATGACCAATTCAGAAGCAATCTCAGCCAGATGATACAGACCCTGAGGCTGCTGTAGTCACACTTGTGTTTGTGATTCCTCACATATGGCCTTTAAAAAATACTCACAAGCTAGATTTTCAAAGGTCCCTCTACCTCTAGGTAAACCAGCTTCACTAAATAATCAATGTCACCTGCAAGATTCTGAAATGTCTACATGGGTCGCCATTTCCGCTGCGTGAGTTGCACCCATGTCAGCTTGACCTGATGTGCTGTCCCGAACTGCCTTGTGAGGCATTGTACCACTTCTTCGTAGACCAACGGGTTTCTCAACCAGCCATTTAATATACCCAATGCCTTTCCTCTCAATGACGTTACCAGCATGGCTGCCTTCTGCCCATCTGTCCAATTGTTCGACCCTGCTACACACTCAAACTGTGCTAAATATGGCTCCAAATTTTCGTCCCCACTATTGGGGCCACATGCTATATCCTGACTGTATGAGTCACCCACCATCGTCCTTATGGTAACAGACGTGTTAAGCCCGCTTGGCCCTACCATCAATTTGAAGGCACTCCTGGGTTGTGATGCATCCACGGAATACCCCGTATTCTGACTTTTAGTTTAATTTTGCCTAATTACTTCCAACTTCTTCTCCACTACTTGGAACCGAGCTTCTATTCCCTCCTCAAGTCCCATCATTTGTTCTTTCAGGGTTTGAGTCTCAGATCTCTGAACATCAATCCTCTCATTTATTGCGTCTCTATGACCATCCATCTTCTCAAGCATTTCAGTTTTCGGAGCATGTATCTTCTCATTTATTCTGACTCTATGAACACCGAGAACATTCCTCGTCCTACTTAATTTGTCTGAGCGTCCATGCTTCCAGTCATTTCAGCTCAGTGAGCATCCAGCTTGGCCAGTAAGGCACTTAACTGCTTGCCGATGTCCATCGGCCAAGCTGACATGCATTCATTACCATCGCCTGCCCCTGGGCTACTATGATCCAATGGACGGCCCAGAGAGAATCCTTCAGCACCCTCCGTAACTGTTTCCATGGATGTCACTGCCCTACTCAAAACCCCACTTCCATCCATCCTTGAATTACAGGCGCATTCCCTCACCTCTTCTAACAAAAATTCCTGCGTTACTTTCACCGTCATTTCAAATTGAACTTCGGACTTGTCCATATCAGAATTTCTTTCCTCTTTCACCGCTTCCCTTAGATGATCTACCAACACACTTTTCATCCCGCTGACATCGAGCCCATATTTCTCCATCTCTGACCTGAGATTAGTGACATGCCGGTCAGCAAATGATGTCTTGGATGGTCCCGACGCTACCACATTAGCATTCGCCATTCCGACACTCATTTACCAATTTGGGCTTGTATCCCACTCCTGACACCACTTGTTATGACCTCGCCCTTGGGTAGAGGGCTCAGAGTGCAGCCTATTGCTCTGGAGGTCCTAATTGACTCACTCGGGCGGTCAATATATTTCCCCCGTTAAGTGGTCGTGCCATCTAAGCAGTCGGAAATCACTGAGCAATATTATCCGCGTGCTTGCGCAACCCCAGAGGGACACAGAATGCGAAAGTATACCGATCCACCAATATAATTTCAGTTCAGAAATGAATGCAGATCGTTTACTCAGGATTAAACCAGACTGCAGATCAACCTTGCTCAACAATACACCACATGTACAGGTATGCCAATCCAGCAATGTAATGCAAGCCAAAATAAATGAGTACAAATCGTTCACTCAGGATAAATTAGTCAGCGAAAAGGGAGAAAGAAAGATAGTGTGAAGAGAGAAGAAGAGGAGAACAGAATTCGAGCCTGTTTCTGGATGACTCAACACGGTCTCGTCTCAGGCTCAACCGCCGACCCCAAAGGATGGTGCCTCACCACCTTGCCCTTCCGCGGGATGTGCCCCTAATCTCCACAACTCCAATCGATCCACACAACTCATCCAACTCTTCCAACACCAGGACACAGCACCTTGCCTCCACTTCATCAAGACGATTCACGCCAGCCGTACATGCCTCAGCCTCATCTCTTGTTGTCCTCCAATATCATGTGCACCAGTGTTTTATCGTAAAGTACTCCAAGAACGAGGAATCCAATATTCTCCAACGGTTTTATTCAACCGATCATCGAACGGTTTGTACGTGTGAGATCCTCTTTGCTCCATAACTTGGAGAGGTGCTGAAAATTTGGATTGTCCTTTTTGGAGGATGCCAGGTTTCCTCACTTGGACGAAGAAACCACATTGAAAGTTCACATCGTTTGCTCCACAACGTTTGTCGGTGTACACCTTTTGCTTGTTCTGCTTCTCTCGTACTCTGAGCGCCGTGTCTTTGTGTGACAATGTCTTGGGCTTTGGCATCTGCAGACCAGATACATGCAGCTTGGTGAGCATCTCTCTCCCATGAAGCAGTTCAGCAGGTGATCCTTGTGTTGTGACATATCGAGTTGCCCGGCATGTTTGAAGAAAGTCCGTTGTAAACGTTTTCCAGTCTTTCCCTTCAATGTTAGCAGTGAGCAAGCTTTCCTTTAAGCTTCTATTGAATCGCTCAATTTCCCCATTCGATTGTGGGTAGTACACTTCTGACTTCCTGTGGATAATGTCTCTGTCTTTCAGAAAGATTTCAAATTCCTGAGATGTGAATTGTGTCCCATCGTCAGATATCAACTTTTTTGGGATACCTTCTCTGTTAAAGACAGTTGACAGGAGCTCGATCACTGTAGTGGAAGTGACCTGGGAGGTGAAGGCAATTTCTGGCCATTTGTTAAAGTAATCAATAAGAGTGATAGCGAAACGACAATCCAGTGGCACAGAATCGAAGGGCCCCACTATGTCGATTGCCCATTTCTCCCAAGCTGTTAGGCTGTAGTGGTGATGCGTGTGTCACCGCTGTCTTGTCGTGCTGCTGGTAAGTAATGCAAGCCTTGATTGCGGACTCGACATGCGCGTCCATTCCCGGCCACCAAAACAAATCTCTAAACCGCTGCTTTGTCCTCACTTTTCGTCAGAATTTGCGTCAGGACCGCTCCAAGGCCATAATCGGAGGTGTCAGTTGTCACTATGGTGTGTCGCTCTGAATCAAAGAGAGCGAGAGCTGGACTACCGACAATCAGTTCTTAAACCGAATCGAAACTTTTCTGTGCTGTGACTGACCAGGAGAAGGTGGACGGTCCCCGCAGTAATTCTCTCAGGGGTTCAACGACCGATGCATAGTTAGGGATGAACTTCGCACGCCATGACGTGAGCCCGAGAAAAGAGCGCAAGCTCTGCACGTCTTTCGGTGGGGGTGCTTCTGACGCCACAACAACATGGGCAGGGTCAGGTTTCAGTCCTGTGTGTGACACTACATGTCCTAAAAATGACAGCTCTGTCTGTCTGAAGTAGTATTTTGAAAGGTTCAGTTTCAGTCTTGCTGCATCGATGCGATGTAGTTCCGCTCTGAGGTGTTTGTCATGTGCTTTGGGAGTCCCTCCGAAAATGATTACATCGTCAAGGTAACACTGAGCTCTGGGTTGATTTTTTTAAAATGGCAGACATCATCCTCTGAAAACAGCTTGGTGCTGAAACAAGTCCGTTAAGGGATTCGTTTGTCGCGAAACAGTCCCTCATGTGTAATGAAGGCAGTAATGTCCCTGCTGTTCTCATGCAGTACTGTTACGGATTTGGAAGCCTCCTGTACACAGACAGTCAGCAGTCCCCGCAGTTCAGTTATTTCGATAAGTATGTGTTTATAGTCAGGGTCCCGTCCTTCTGTCTAATGGGTTAATTAAGTGTATGTGCGCTGCGAGTTATTTTATAGTTAGAATTTATACATCAACCACAACAACATACATCTTCGCTTCTTCCACCATCGCCCTCCCTCATGCGCATGCATGACGAACGCAACCGTGGGCGGGGCCCACTCCCTCTTTAGCCAATCGGTCAAGGGCGGGCGTTTCACCTGCCCCGTCCTTCACTCAACCCGGTCGCCATTACGCACGTGGTCTTAGGTGAGGAGGTAGGCGGAGCTACAATCGCCTCAGATCGGGACTCCACCCAGAAGGGTGGGAGTTGCCCCGCTGCTTTGGGATTTCTGTCCAATATCCTGTCCAATGAGGAACGGCCAGCCAATCACGCGACGCAACCGTCCAATCAGGAGGCGAGTGGCCAGGGAAGAAATCCCTCCTACCTGACGAGAGGAACAAAGAATGGTCGGGGCGATGATTCTGTCTGGGTCTGCCTCGCCTGGTGTCGTCTGATCCGTCTGGAAGCTTTTTCGGCCTTGATTGCCTGTTGCCTCTCGCCTCGTCCGCCTTCGTGCTGGCTGGCGTCCGTCGCTCTATCCCTCGTCCCTGATGCTGCGTTGAGGCGGTGGGTTCGAGTCCCGCCGAGCCAGCTCGACCAGACCGCTCGAGGCGAACAGGTGCAAGTACAGACTCTTGCCCTCAGCTCGCCTTCCCTCCCAAGCTGAAGGGCCAAATAAAGGCCATGGCCACCATTTCTTTTGGGTGTGTGCGTGTGTCTGTGGGCCCAGTCTATAAGTAGCAATTGTTTAAGTGCCTTGTACATAACTTGCATTCCTTCTTGATAGTCGGTTTAACTCTGCTCTTTTTGTGCTCCCCTGCCCCACTATAAATAAACCCCGATTGTTCAATGTACCAGCTCGTTGTCTGTCGCTTTTTCATTGGTTGAGCACGGTGCATATTGGGAATTAGGGAGGCCTTGTTGCTGTAATTGTTCATTTGGACCGACGGATATTGGTAATCCCCGCTCGGTTTACACCCGGATCGGGCTCGGTTAACGGCCCGTTCCGCCCAAGGTCCGTCGAGGGTGTGGTTTTCCCCGGTAGTTTGACGACGTGGGTACTTAGGTATATTGAAATTAAGCAATTATCCCTACCCTTTGCCGTCGAAATATTGGCGACCACAGTCCGCTTAGGGACCCGTGACCTTTGGAGTTATCCAAGGGTTACGACCTTGCAATTCCAGGTATTCGGTAGGAGACGGCTCTACTGCTCCACCTGACGGCCGTTCCTCGCCACCGACCCCCGGCCCACAACAGTACAACCTGGTGGTACACACTTTGCAGATCCAATGTGGAGAAAAGTGTGCCACCTCGCAGCTCCGCAAACATTTCCTCCATATGAGGAAAAGGATATTAGTCAATCACCACCGCTTTATTTGGTTCTCTTAAATCCACGCACAGACGAATCCCTCCGTTTTTCTTCATCGTCACGACAATTGGTGAAACCTCTGATATCCACCTCACCTCCAAGCTTTGTGTCATCTGCATATTTGGAAAAGTTACTCTTGACCCCACTATCCAAATCGTTGATGTAAATAATGAATAGTAATGGTCCGAGTACTGATCCCTGAGATACCCCACTACTTACATCCTCCCAGTAAGACATCCTGCCACTCACATCCACTCTTTGCTTTGTATTACAAAACCAGTTTGCAATCCAATTAACTCCCTGACCAACCACTCCACAAGCCCTCACTTTGGCTAACAACCTCCGATGTGGTACCTTATCAAATGCTTTCTTAAAGTCAAGATATACTATGTTCACTGCCTTTCCCTCATCCACCCAATCAGACATTGCTTCATAGAACTCTAAAAGATTTGTTAAACAGGAACTACCTTTGGTAAACCCATGCTGACTACCTTTAATTAGTTTGTATTTGTTTAATTAGTTCCTCATCTGGTCCTTAATTAATGTCTCCAACACCTTCCCCACAACTGAAGTTAAACTAACAGTTCTATAGTTTCCCAATTCTTCTCTGGATCCTTTCTTAAATAATGGTGTTACATTTGCTCCTCTACAATCCTCCAGTACCTGTCCTGACTCCAAGGAACGATTGAAAATATCCATTAACATCTTTCTTACCTGCTCAGTCACTTCCCTCAATACTCGTTGCATATTATCTGGAGCCTTAAATACTCTTACATTACCTCGGTGTTCCTTTACTTCCTCCACTCCAACCTGGATCTTCTGTAAAAGCCCTTCTTCACATCCTTGATAGATACTCTCAGCTATTGACAATTCTCCTGACTGTTCTTGTGTAAAGATGAAGAAAATGCCTGTTTAATAAGCCTGCCATCTCACTTTCATCACTCACCACTCTCCTGGTGCTATTCCTCAATGGGCCCACACTGGTCCTAACATGTTCTTTTCCCGTGATATATTGAAAGAAAGCCTTGCGATTATGTTTAATATTCTTAGCCATGTCCTTCTCGTACTCTCTTTTGGCTTGCTGAGTTATTTTCTTAACTTGCCTCTGTTTACTCCGATCGTGATATAAATCTTACTCCAGTCATGTTATTTTAAACCAAATAAATGTCTTCTGCTTCTCCTTAATAGCATTCCTTATCTCACTACTGAACCACCCCGGTCTATTTCTGCTTCTAGTTTTACACCTCATTGGAAAGTACTCACTCTGCACTCGACACATTTGGTCCTTAAAGGTTTCCCATTTCTCTGATGCTGATTGTCCTATTGTTTGAGTCTCCCTATCTACATCACCCAACTCTCTCCTCACACCCTCAAAGTTTGCCTTCCTGAAATCTAATACCCTTACCCTACTATCCTGAACTCTAACCCTCAACAGAATCTTTGCACACACAATGTTATGGTCACTTGATCCAAAATGCTCCCTGACCTCCACCTCCTCCACCATATTGGGATCGTTACTTAAAAGGAGGTCGAACACTGCACTCCCCCTCGTGGGCTGACCTACAAACTGGGTTAAAAAGCAATCCTGAACTAAAACGAGGAAATCCTCATCCGCTCTGCCCTTTCCCTGTTCCTGGACCCAATCTATCCCTGACAAGTTAAAATCCCCCATAATCAATACTCTTCCCTTACCACATGCCCTTTTGAATTCTTCATGTACTCCTCCTTCCTCCTCTTCCTTCACACCCGGAGCCCTATAAAAGCATCCCACCAGTATCTTACTGTTTTTACGATCTCTAATCTCAACCCACACAGAATCCTCAACATTAATTCCCTCCTTAATGTCATCCCTTTCTCTTGATGCAATGCTGTCCTTTACCCAGATTGCTACTCCTCCTCCTATTCTCTCCTTCCGATCACACAGATACACCTTGTAGCCTTCTAATCCTGTCCTCAAGTTACTCTCCTCCTAAAACCATGTCTCACTCACTGCAACTATATCGTCCTCCTCGTTATCCACTTTGGCTTCAAGCTCTTCCATCTTATTATTTAAACTTCTGGGATTTGGACAGAATATATTTAACTTTTCCCTTCCTAAAATTACATTTTCCTGCCTGGACTTACTCATCACAATTACGTAATCCGTTCCTTCCTTAATACCTTCCCCACCCTCCAATGACCTAAAAAAGCCTGAATTCCTTCCCGAATTCCCACTGCAAACCTTGCTGTCCCTTTCTATTTAACATACGGCCATCATTCCGGAAACACTCCCTTTGTCCCTGAAATTATTCCCACTGCTTCTTAAATGTAAAACCTTCCTCTCTTCACCATTATCCCAGCCATTGGTTGGTATCTATTGCTCTGCTCATAGTTTCTATATTGTTTCCTAAGTTTGGGAGGATCCCAGAAAACATGACCTCCACAACCCTGTGATTTCAGTCGCTTTCCCAATATCCTGTATCTACTTTTCAAAACCTCTGAGTAAACTTTCCCTACATCATTCACTCCAAGGTGGAACCACAACCAACTTCTTCCTACCCTGACCCGATACCATATCGTTCACCCTTCCTTCAACATCTCCTGCTCCTTCAAATCTGCACATAATTCTAAGTCTACAATACTTCCTACAAAATGAAGAATCGACACATTTAATGATCTCATCACCCACAAAAATAATCTCCCAGACCTCATTTCTACCAATCTCTGTTGCTGCACAATCACTACTACCTGCACCCGCTGCACAGTCACCACTACCTGCACCCGCTGCACCGTCACCACTACGAAGCCTGGTGTCGGCTACACGTTTCGGGTGGTGGCTTCCGATCCTTGGTTCCTGAGTTCGAGCCCTGTTTCCACTGAATTAACACCAGGGTGTTGACTAAGGCTGTCATCCTGAAGTCGGTGAAATGAGCACCAGTGTACTGGTAATAGGGGCACTGCATCAGTGGCATAGCCACGCCCTCAACCAATGATGCAACCAGCAGCCAAAAAGGCAGCACACGATGAGAAAAATCCACCACTACCTGCACCCGCTGCACAGTCACCACTACCTGCACCGTCACCACTACCTTCACCCGCTGCACAGTCACCACTACCTGCACCCGCTGCACAGTCACCACTACCTGCACCGTCACCACTGCCTGCACCCGCCGCAGTCACCACTACCTGCACCGTCACCACTGCCTGCACCGTCACCACTGCCTGCACACGCTGCACAGTCACCACTACTTGCACCGTCACCACTGCCTGCACCGTCACCACTGCCTGCACTGTCACCACTGCCTGCACACGCTGCACAGTCACCACTACTTGCACCGTCACCACTACCTGCACCCGCTGCACAGTCACCACTACCTGCACCGTCACCACTGCCTGCACCCGCTGCAGTCACCACTACCTGCATCGTCACCACTGCCTGCACCGTCACCACTGCCTGCACCCGCTGCACAGTCACCACTACCTGCACCCGCTTCAGCGTCACCACTACCTGCACCGTCACCACTACCTGCACGGTCACCACTACCGTCTCCACTGCCTGCACAGTCACCACTACCTGCACAGTCACCACTACCTGCACCGTCACCACTACCTGCACCCGCTGCACCGTCACCACTACCTGCACCGTCACCACTACCGTCACCACTGCCTGCACAGTCACCACTACCTGCACGGTCACCACTACCGTCTCCACTGCCTGCACAATCACCACTACCTGCACCGTCACCACTACCTGCACCGTCACCACTACCATCACCACTACCTGCACAGTCACCACTACCTGCACCCGCTGCACAGCCACCATTACCTGCACCGTCACCACTACCTGCACCGTCACCACTACCATCACCACTACCTGCACAGTCACCACTACCTGCACCCGCTGCACAGCCACCATTACCTGCACCGTCACCACTACCTGCACCGTCACCACTACCGTCACCACTACCGTCACCACTGCCTGCACCGTCACCCGAATATCCGGAATATTATTAGGGAAGCCTTGGCGAGTTATCAGTGACACCCAAAACAAATTCCTGTACCTTCAGCGGAGTTCCCGACGTCGGATTGGCGAATACCGACCGATCGATCAATCGGGGATTGAAAACCCTCAACCAATGAAACTGCTCCGATAAAATGCTTTGTTCAAAACATCGCGCACGAGTCGGAATGTTTCTCAAGCGGCGATTGCTGTTTGTAACACGTCATTCAACTGAATATTTAAATAAACCGTCAACACGGAAATTGAGGGTGACAAATAAAATGGGAACGACAAAGGAATGAAACGATTCACGACGAGCCATGCGTTATTTTCCTTATTACATATAATAATCAGTATTCAAAGAAAGAGAATATAATTAATGAGTTGTATCCACTTTTATCAGGGTTCGCGCTTTGTTCGTGAGATTTCCTTCCGTTCGTTAAATTTATTTGAAGACGCTTTAAGTGACGTCATGACCTGGTGCGCTGTGATTGGCCGTTCGACTTGAACGCGGCTGGACGTCGCAATAATGCCTTTATTTTGAAGAAATGATCGTGAAAAGAGCGCAAAGTAAACTTAAATCATGTAATGTTGCAGTATTTTCCACAACGTAATATACAGTAACTCACTTGGTGAAGTAAAGACTTTAAAAATGTGATAACTTTATAAACGCCATTTATGCCAGATGGTACTGATCACATTAAAGGATGGGAATAAAGAAGGTAATTTCATACTTCGGTTTCTCTTCAATTCGAATAAATCTTTCGCCTTTTACTAAAGATTTCCGTGGAGAGGAACATTAACAAGTACAAATATTTTTTGATGCCCTGTATTTATACGGGGCGATATTTAATGAAGAAAAGAATCGAGCTTGTTTTAAGATGCTGGTATGTGTCCGTACGTGCGTTGACCGTACGTGCGTTGGCCGTTCGTGCAAAGAAAACAAAAAACTTTCAAACTGCGTGCTCGAAACAACTAACACAGGCCGTTGCTTCGCTCTCGCGTGCTCGTCCGTGAGTCGCTGTTCGTGCGAATCAAAACAAGGACAAATGTGTCAAGAGAAGCGTCCGAATAGAAAGGTTTTGTCGGCTAAAAAAAAGAACAACTTCCGATGTTTCGTCACGTGCTTTGATTAAGCCAATAGCGATACCCGTCATAGTGTATTTACGTATTTACGAAATTACAATATATTAAATGGAATAATCTTTAAATAGTAACGTGAACTTTTCGAAACTTTAAACCAAATGTCCGAATATATTTAAAAGTTCATGATAGACGCTCTCAAAAGGCACCCTCAATGCGAGGATGTGTGCAAGTGCTTAGTATTTAAGGAGATCTGGATCATGTATATAAAGGAGCCGAGTCCTAATATAAAAGGCTTTGTCTTCACAAGAAGAACAATGCTGAGCTCTCTATGAGCAGCGTTCGTGACGCAAGACGTTGCTAAAAACTTTCAAACAAACACACAGGCCGTTCCTTCGCTCTCGTTAACGACGACTGGATTGGGGCATTGTGTTTATCCATAAATGCGCATAAGAAATCGAGAAATTATTAGAATACAGTAAGTCATCACTATCTGGAAGTGGTGCGTGCCTGAACGGAATGTTAACATGCATTCCACGAATTATCGCTTGCATTGAAGTAACAACTGCTGTGATACTTGCACACACAGAGTTAATTTAAATCAAGTTTAATCCCTGTCTTTGCAAGCCATGACATTCGCTGCCATTGACCATTGTCAGTCCTACGCCACGGTAACTAAATGGCGCCCTTTCCCCATCGGCCACGCCTCTGCAGCAACGTGTCTTGTTATTGGTTTGGTAAATAAATGGCCATAACGTGGAAACCACTTGTCCGAATAATATCAAACCTCGAAAAGGCACATCCTCAGGTCCCCAGCAATATAGCTGGCAAATTTCAATTAGATCGGACCAGTGGTTGTCGAGAAACAGCGGTCACACACACACACACACACACACACACAGATTGCTGGAATTATAGATAGATGATTTCGTGGCTTGCTTGGCCGAGTCGAGATCTGATTCGTTCCGGTCATCTATCACGTGGTGAAGCGGTTTCTTTTGCTCACCAACAGCGAGTGATCACGAATTTACCGTTTCGAGTGACCGTTGCGAGCTGACAATTTAAATTGAATTGTGAAAGAAGAGGTTTCACCAGCAGGAGATGAAACGGATTTCGGTGAATCCCATTTGAAGGTCCATGAAAACGTCTCAGCCTGGCATCGGGATCCACGCACGGATCACCCCCCGTGTCACGAAGGTCCAAAAGGCAGCTCGCTACGACCAGGTCGGAAAAACTGCCGAGTGATCACGCCTCTTTTAGAATGGGACATTCAGCACAAAATTTGACAAACGAGTTTTGAAATCAATTGAGGTGATCAATTATAAAGTGCATTTTGGAAAGAACATGTAAAAGAAAGCAAGAGGAAAAACCGGTTGACAAAATGATAAAATCTGCATCAGGTATAACTTGAATAATAAGTAAACATAAAAATAATAAACATAACCCAACCTTGATCTCTGTCAGATAATTATGAGGTCGTGAAGCATTTGTAAGCTCAATGCACCAGGTGACTCAGCCTGGAGTAAGTTGGCCAGGTGACGGTGAGGCGTGAGGGTGGTGGCTTGGGATCCTAGTGTCCTGAGTTTGAGCCCTGTCGGCTGCTGAATTAACAACAGGGGGTCGACTCAGCCTGTCATCGTCGAGGTCGGTGAAATGAGCACCAGGGTACTGTTAATTGGGGCGCTGCTGTACTTGATCGCTATGAGGTGCCTCACCGTGCTCGTGAAACACCACGATGAGAGTTTATAGCTGGGCTGAGATTGCAACCTGGAGCTGGACAGCTCAGAGGGAAGGGTGGATATGTCTAAAGCTCCCCCCCCCCCACCAGTCCATGTCCACCCTTGAACTACACCAATCACTCCTGAAATTTGTTCTACGAACTGATGCCCGAAATGAGACACTCGAGCAGGTTTGAAATATGCTGACAAACACGCAGAAAGCATTTATTTACAACAAGCAAGGCAATGATTATGACGCATGTATTTTACAAGCACACAAGAACCAACCAGCACGGATGGTATTCAAAGCAATTGAGACACAAAAGAACAGCAATCTTATTCCTTTAGCACTTGTGAGGAGTCCCTTCTGCAATCTTATGTAGTCTATACACAGGACTGGCGTGCCATCAGAAACATTCTGGGGAAAATATAGAGAAAGGAGAGAAGAGAGAAGCAGAGCGCAGTATGGTGGCGAACTCTGACTCACCCCGGTGCGCACAGGTGGACGCATGCCAATCCAAAAGTAAAAAGTGGGGGGAAGGCAAGGCATCAAAGGAGCAGGAGTGTATGTATGAAAATTAGGTATGCAGGAGGTATGCACACAAATAAAGAGGTATGAACACTCACCTCTAATTTGTCTAGCCTCGGTTTGAATGCGGGCCCAGCTATAAACTGTCAATCTGGTGCTTCACATGTAGGATAATTCATCAATAACATCTGTGAGCCATCCCGAGGATGGACGTTCAGCTGATGGACGTACTGTATCTTGTCTGGAGCATTATTCCCTTTGTTGGTGGATTTCTTGAAGAGTTGGAAAAATAAAATAAAGCTTTGGATCCAGATAAACACCTGAGAGCAGTGAGGGAGATGAAGAGCAGATGTAACATATTGTGACGGTTTTGGAAATTTACACCAGGGGAGAGCATACAGTGCCTTCACGAAGAATTCACACCCCCCTCGACTTTTGTCACATTTTGTTGTGTTAAAGCCTGAATTTAAAATGGATTAAATTAAAATTTTTGTCACCGATCTATGTACACAAAATACCCCAAAATGACAAAGTGAAAACATGTTTTTAGAAATTTTTACAAGTAAATTAAAAATGAAAACCACTGACTGATAGGCTGGATCTGAACAAAAATTAAATCGGCATGTTCTTCTCACCGAACCAATTCATCCACCTGGTTTTGTCACAACTCGTCTACAACTTTTTGAGATATCATGATATTGTTACGGACTCGGGTCCCTTCCGAACGCCCGTTCCTGAGGCCACCGGGCACAGATAACTCTGCACACTGGCAAGTTGCTGGGCAACCACGAATCCTGATTGGCATAGCCAATCCAGGCAGGGTTACACCACTTTGGGTGATACCTTCCCGGTGGATGGCCGGTCAATTAGGGTCTCATGCCCTCAGCGCACACTCAGATTACTGCCGAGCATTACAGTGAGTGTGCACTGGCTAACAAAGCAAACTTTTGGGGTAGAACTTCCCGTCTAACTATTCTTGTGCATTATGTTGGACCAATAAAGGAAAAGACAACTGAGACAGATTGGAAATAACAAACAATTATTTACTCCACACACAAGCAAGCAAGTATTTATAAGCAAGAAAGCAAAAGGCACATAAGAGCAGATTTAACCATAACATGTATTCTTCTTGTTCAATCTTACACAAAAGAATTGGCCATCATTCACTCTGTCTGCTTTCTGCCTTCTTCATCTGCTGTCTGCTTTCTCCGTCTTCTCCGTCTGCTTTCTGCCTTCTCTTCTTCACACCGCTCTTTCTTCCCTTCTCCCACAAGTCCTCTCTCTCTCTCTCTCTCTCTCTCTCTCTCTCTCTCTCTCTCTCTCTCTCTCTCTCTCTCTCTCTCTCTCTCTCTCTCTCTCTCTCTCTCTCTCTCTCTCTCTCCGGGCTCACGTGATGCATACTTGGACTCGCCGGGAGGTAATTCGTGGATTGAGAAAGGCAGAGTAGGGAGATGGACCGATGGTGTTGTCGAAGAAATTCTCAATTCCTCCTGTACATTTGAGTCATTTATTTAACAAACAAATACATATGCGCATATGGAGAATTCCGAGGCAGAAAATAGTCTTCCTCCAAGTTCTAAAATACATGAAAATATTGCGTTCTTTATATAGGATTCAGTAAGACAAAGTTATTTTTCTTTCCCATACACTGGTGCCACAGTTGGTCAGGTTGAGTGTTTCCAGGTGGAGATCATTTTCAGCTTTTGTGCAGCAATCAGCTTAATTTTGAAAGGTTTTGTCATATAATTTAAGGAACCAGATGTGTTTGTTCTCTCCCAGCACAGAATGACGTCAAGACTGCAGCCCTTTGGGTACGTTGATGGATTACACATAGTTCTATGGTATGGAAGGGGAGGTCAGCCTGCTTTGAACAGGCTAGGAAATGATATATAATCTGAAGCTGTCAAAGGCATAGTGAACACATCTAGATATTTCCTTCGACCAACATTCCAGTTGAACTAAAATAATATCCCCAATCAAACTTGATGGTGCCTTTTATTAATGATTTCATTAAAATCCCTTAGTAAGCAGAATAAATTTAAATGATAGGCAATTCTATTACACTGAATAATAATTAAAGATTACTTGAAAGGTCAATTTGTTTTGGACACTTTTACTCGCAGATTGATCATCTTTCAATTCAGAAAAGAGATACAAGGTCATTTAAAATGCAAATTAAAATAGATACATGTTCAAGCACACAGAATTGTAATAATCATGTCATATTTGAGTACATTTTCCATTAAAGGTTTATAACGATACATTTATTTTTAATCAAGTTGAATTGGCAACATTTTATTTTTACTTTTTATCACCCTCAAACCCATTATGCTAATTTTGGAGAAATTGCATCAACAGTGTGAAGGAGGAATTATTGAAAGTAACATAGGGATTGAACAGATTGATGGTGTGAAGGAAGAAAGATTGAAAGTAACAGAGAGGAGGGGGAGACTTTACACTGGAAAAATACAGCCAAGCCAACGCATGCCTCCTCCCCCGAACAACCTTTGACAAGGGGCCAAGAACTATCTCTACAAAGACGAATGAAATAATTTAGTTTCATCGATGGGTGCTGGTTGTCGATCTTTATGGCCCTCACAGCTGTGCATGGTCGGCGGGTAACCATTCTACATGCATTGTTGTGGTGGCCATATGGTCCGTTTCGCTATTGAACATCAGGCCTGGTGGCACGTCCGGACCGCTTTTCTCACCGGTCGTACACCCTCGCTAAACAGCTTAAGGCGGCTGCTTTTCCTGTGTCAGGGAGAAGGTCTTTACCCACTCCGGGTAAACTTGCAGAAAGGAGCCGCAAGGATTGGTTTGCAGGGACCTTGATTACCTTTGCAGGTCGCCAGATGCATTACTGGCATTTTCCTACTTCGGCAGGTCCTTACCAATAGAGCACCTGATGGAGAATGAAGCACTAAAGAAGCACAAAGCATCCCTCCTCGAGGATCGCGTGACCACTCTCAGCCTAATAGCAAGCTGGTGACCTGAGTTTTATTTTTACAAGGAACTTATGCGCAGGAGGAGGCCATTCAGCCCATCATGCTTGCTCCACCCCAATACCAGATTTTAATAAATCCATCAATACCCCTTCCCTTCATGCACAGCCTTTTCTTTTGGTTGCTGGTTGCATCATTGGTTAGGGGCGCGGATATGCCACTGATGCAGTGCCCCTATTACCAGAACACTGGTACTCATTTCGCCGACCTCAGAAGGATGACAGGCTGAGTCAACGCCCTGGTGTTAATTCAGTGACAAATGGGGCTGGAACTCAGGACCCTAGGATCCCAACCCACCACCCTAACTGCTAAGCCGACACCAGGACAAAGGTTCCAAACAGAGAATGTAGCTAGCCTGCAGAGTTTCCCAGATGCTCTGACCAATACACATTGATTCACGCTCGCTCTCGCTGGCTTTCTCGACTTATACTTCGTACCCTTTGAGCACACACAGCATCAACGAACAGCCCTTGTCCTTTTCAGGGCTCGCTCACTGACTCGCACTTCACACTGTTTCCTCTAAGCCACATGCATCCACCATTTGCACCTCTCCCTACATCACACTCTCTTCCCACCTCTTCTTTCTTCCCCTCCCCTCTCTTTTGTTGGGACCAATGTAAGCCCAGCGGCTTGCGTCCGGTGGGCGAGAGGCCACAAACACAGCTCGTACTTCGTTCTTTTCTCTGTCCCTCTACCTTACCTCATTTCCCCAGAATGACCGAGGCACCTGTGTTGTAGAATGTGATTCTGTGATTGAATAAGACTGTGCTTCTGTGCTTGGAGTAAGAGCTTTTCTTCTGTGACACTGCTTGTAAATAAGTGCTTCTTGTTAACTATTCAAACCGTTTCTCAAACTTCCGGATTGGCAGTTTCCATTGGTTAGAACATAGTGTGTGAATAGTTAAAGTGAGTTCACCCCCGCCATTTCGTTATGGTCGCCATTAGCCAACGTTCCACTTCCAGTAGCGCTCGGCCATTTGAATAATCACAGTGGAACATTGAAAGCATGGTACTCTATCTGGGGGTTTAATTCGCTGTAAAGGCAAAGTGGATTTAGAAGCTGGACCCTGCCTGAATTAAATGTCTTAGACAGTGTCTGTGGTTGCTTAGAAACCCGCCGCACCACAGAATTATCCGTGGTTCATCGGCTTACAGGATCATCACCGCCGGTTAGTGGGTTCGAGAGCCCCACCAACCCTGAGTGTGCAACAACATTGTTACGGTATCGGCACACTCGCCGGGCTCATGTGATGCATACTTGGACTCGCCGCTCCTCCAGACCCTGAGGCCGCCGGCCTCAGATAATTCCGTGTCCCAAAGGGTTTCCAAGAAACCACAGACGCTGGCTGAACGAATTAAATCGGAATAGAGTCCTCACGTCCAATTTACCCAGTTACCTTATTTTATTAATTTCATTATTTCAGCTCGGGACCGCACCCTCAGGGCGCACTCATATCATTGCTGAGTGGAACAGAGTGCAGTGCTGGCTAAGCTGCGGAGCCAATCAGTAGGGCAAAAACTTCCCGTCAACGATTATGAACACCCTATGTCAGATCAATGAAAGAAAGGATATAACGAGCAGGTCTGGAAATGTAACAACTATTTATTTACACACACGCACAAGCAGGCAATCATCATCAAGCATGTACAGTGTTTACAAGCAAGCAACAGCCATCTTTATTTCCAAATGTAGGCAATCAACAAGCAATCAAAGGTTAAAGGCAAAAGACACAAAGAAAAGACTTACCCCTCCTACGTATTTCCCTCTTATACAGACTTAGACAACAGACATGGCGCAATCAGTCATTCTGGGGAGAATATGAGAAGAAATGAGGAGAAAGAAGCAGAGCGGAGTGTGGGGACGACTCCGCCCTTACCTCATGCAACCACGTGGGGTTGCGTCGGGTCAAATATTGTGAGAGGAGGTGTTGGGGGATGAGGGGTTGGGTGGTGGAGTATCAGTCTTGTGTAGGAAGCATGTGGCGTGAGTGTATACGGAGCTAAGTGACACCGCAAGGACTGCACCACACCCTGGCTCATGGGCTGCTCGCCTCCAGCCCTGGCACGACTCGCTCCTGTGCCTCGTATCCCAGCGAAGCTGTGTCCAGCATGACCCACACTCCTGCAGGCAATCTCCCAGACAGCTAGTCTGAGATGTACTCGCACCCCTGGTGCATCAACAAACAGCCCCCAAGGCATCGACAACGGCCACAGACTGATCCGAGTCCTGGCTTTTTACAAGAGCCACGCCGTGCGTGGCTTTGAGGGAGCAACCGTCACGTATGCATCTTCCGTAAAGGTGTGCGTCTGACGGGGGCTGATGCAGCAATGGGGCCATGGAGCATTTTCGCTTCATCACGCCAGATGGCCACGGGCACCCCAGCCCTCTCGGCGCTGGTGCAGCGAGGGAGCGTCCCCGCTCCCTTCACTGTGCACAAATGTTCCTTTGTACTGTGCATGTGTTTGAGAAGGGTTGGCCCGTGTGACAAATGGAGGAGTGCAGGGAAGGAAGAATGTGGGAAGGTAATTTGACCAGTCCAGAGGATTAATGGATGAACGGATGGTTAATTGTGAAGAATGAGTGGATCGAGTGATGAGGGAGATGGATACAGATGGACTGAAAGTTGAGAATAAACCGACTGCGGGGTTGAAGAAAAGACCGACGGGATGAAGGAGGGGCTGTTTAATTGCGGTTTGGTGAAGTGGATTGTTTATGGATTGCGGAGGTTAAAAGCGTGTGGAGAAGGGGAAGGCCACACAGAGGATACACAGACTATCCTCAATGCATTTCCCCCCTCAAACACCAGAACAAAGGGCAAGCATCTCTCGACACACAAACTAATAAATAACTCATTCTGGGGAATCCAACATGCTCTCCCCTAGGGTAAATTTCCAAAACCGTAACAATATATAAACTCCCCATCCCCAAATAGAGAAGTCAAACTCTGCCGATGCAGGAATGATAAAGACAAACCTTACAAAGATCCTACAAACGATCCCTGGGAACATCACCACAAACAAACGAGAGTTAGAGGGTGTCCTGGAATCAGTGACGATCCTGAAAAAAAGTACTCAGAACAAAACTCTGAGAACAAGAAAACTTCACAACTTATCCTATGAATCAGGATCCTTCACTGAAATGATGGAGATAACAACCAACGACAAACACACACACAAAAAGTATAACACACACACACACACACACACACACACACACACACACACACACACACACACACACACACACACACACACACTACCCATGTACCACCCATATTCGTTTATTTAATTGATCGAAACACCGGTGGGGGTGGGGATGGGAAGGGGTATTCCGTTTGCAAGCGGCTTGCTGAATTCAGAGCGCTTGAGCAAGCATTCCAATGGAACGGAATTCCCGGCAGCGGTTAACAACACGGTGGTCTCCATGGAAACAATGCCATTGTGGAACTCGAGCGAATACTGTCGGGTCATCATTTTCAGTTTAACACGATCCTCTTGTCGCAACTTCCTCAAACGATTGTTTTGATTTAGCAGTGGCTACAGAGTACAAGGAAGAGGGAAAGAAAGATAAATAAATGAGGAGTCAGAAGGGGGAGCTCCCTGCAAAGCTTATGTAGAACCGACCACTCAACGTATATTTGGGGGAAAGGGGGATGGGGTTGAAAGTTTGTAGATCTTGAACAATTAAAGTATAAAATGCATGTTTTAAGAGTACTAGTGTGTGCCCGTATGTGCGTGACCATACGTGCAAAAAAAAGAAAAAAAAAGAAGAATTGTGATGTCATAGCACCGTGTCCTGTCATTGGTTTGGTAAATAAATGGCCATAACTTGGGAACCACTTGTCCGATTAATATCAAACCTTGAAAAGGCACATCCACAGGGCCCCAGCAATATACCTGGCAAGTTTAAATTAGATCGGACCAGTGGTTGTCAAGAAACAGCAGTCACAGACACACACACACAGAGATTGCTGGAATTATAGATAGACGAGTGTATGCCCGTACGTGTGTGGCCGTATGTGCGTGGCCTTCCAAGCCAGCAGTTCGTTCTTCATCCGTTTCAGCTGCACGACACCTTCCCTCGTGTCCAGTGTTGTCTGCCAAGTGAGCAGTTCGTTCTTCATCCGTTTCAGTTGCACTACGCCTTGTCACGCACGTTGCGTCGCGTGTCAAGCGAGCAGCTCGTGCTTCATCCGTTTCTTCTGCATGATGCCTTGCCTCGCGTCCAGTGTTGTCTGCCGAGCGAGCAGCTCGTGCTTCATCCGTTTCAGCTGCACGATGCCTTGTCACGTGTGTAGCGTCGCATGTTACGCGAGCAGCTCATGCTTCTTCCGATTCCATTGCACGTGCACGACCCGCAGCTTCGTTCCTTCGCTCTTGTAAACGATGACTGGATTGGGGCATTGTTTCAATTAGATCGGACCAACCATATTGTTGCGGTATTCGCGCCCGCCCGCGTGCTGACGGCCACGTAACTCGAATCGCGGCACGTCGCCCACCGGACGGACAATCCAGTCGTGACCCTCTCGGACTAACGCCGGGAACCAGTCACGGGTGGACCTTTCGGTCTCACCGCGATCGAGCCAATCAGCCCCCGCGTGGGATAGGGTTGCTCGCCAAATTCGACCTACCTAAGTACCCACGCGGAGGGTAGACCGGGCGATCGCACCTCGCCGCAGGTCGACTTCGGACACGGGCCACTTAAGCGACCCGTTCCGTACTATCAGAATAACCGAGCGGTGTTATCGTCGACCTCGACGGTTCGATTAATTATCGGGCGTATTCAGCCCACTACCAACCCTTTACGTGAAGCAAGATGAGGATTCAATGGGAGAAATGACGAAGCGAAGCGGGAAACAGTTCAACACAAAAGCACATTTATTCGCGGCACACGGGAAGCACACAAATTCAATTCCACCAAAAGCACACAGAAAAAACACAATTCCATTTACACAAAAAGCAAATATAAAAGCGAAAACACAATGCAGAGCTAATACCGACTACCGAGCACACGGCAACACTTATACAATTCTACCTCACAGACGGCGCCGACAACACATACCCAAAACCAAGGAAAGAATACCCTCTAGGATGAGGCGGGCCTGAGGCCGAGACCGGGTCGCGCCTACCCGTCTGGTGATGAGATGCGGAGCGGCGATGGCGCCCCAACTCCGCGGACCTCGCGGACAGTGTCTGGCAGGGGGTGGGAAAGGGGCCCCCTTGGTCGCACTATCTCAGCGCGGGGGGAAACAGGAGGGGGTTGCTGATGCTCGGGGTATAGAGGATCTTTATTATGTGCGACGAGCGTCTCCACCTCGGCCAGGTCGCGCTGTCGGCCTCCCTCAGGTGCAGCTTCCTGCACGACGCGAGCACCCCCTCGTCTGGTGTCGCCGCCTTTCCACAGCTCCGTCCCCTCCGTTCCGCACACGACGAGCAGCTCCACCGCCCGCGAAGTCTTGACCCTCTGCTTCCGACTCTCCTACTCTCCGCCTCTCCGCCTCGGGACTCTCCGACTCTGGACTCTTCTTTGGACTCTCCCCTTCTCTTGACTCTCCGACCCTCGACTTCTTGACTCTCCGACCGACTCTTCTCTTCTCGACTGACGAACACGGTCCTTTTATCCCCCCGTAGCTTCGCCTTTGACCCCCTCCCTTTGACCTTTCACCTCGCTCCCCATTGGCCCGAGAAAAAGTGGGCGTGAAGGCTTTTTGATCCACAAATTTGCATATATCGATCGTCCTGGAGGCGGGGCCAAATCGCCCCTCGCTCACCGATTGGACGGCAAAAAGTGGGCGTGTGTCGTTTTTGATCAGTTTTTGAAGCACAAAATCCGTGATTTTGTACACGCTGTTCGACGCGCGCCCTGCACGAGTCCAACACCGGTACCCACAGCGGGGCAAGAACGGTGGCGATGCTCCGGTTGCGAGGTGTGACGTGAAGGTCGTGGCGGTTGTGGTGAAGCGGTGGTTGTGGTTGTAATCATGGCGGTTGGTCCAAAATAAAGATAGTAAAAGAAAAACGGCTATCCTGAAGAGTCGCAGCACGCATAAATGACATGTATTCCCACTAGACAACGGGTTTGGGCCTAACTACACATGCACTTACCGAGATACCTCACCTAAGGGACCTGAATGGTGGTTTGCGAATTTGGTAACCACAACAATATCATAAATGGCCATAACTTGGGAAACACTTGGGAAACAGCTGAAATGGATGAAGAAGAACAATATCAAACCTTGAAAAGGCACACATTCAGGTCCCCAGCGTCAATTGTGACATGATATCAAACGAAGAAGAAGAAGAATCCTGGCGTCAATTGTGATACGTGCAAAAAAAAATAAAGTAAAAATTCGAGGAGAATTGTGACGTCAATCGTGATGTCATAGCACCGTGTCCTGTCATTGGTTTGGTAAATAAATGGCCATAACTTGGGAACCGCTTGTCCGATTAATATCAAACCTTGAAAAGGCACATCCTCAGGTCCCCAGCAATATTCCTGGCAAGTTTCAATTAGATCGGACCAGTAGTTGTCGAGAAACAGCGGTCACACACACACACACACACACACACACACACACACACACACACACACACACACACACACACACACACACACACACACACACACACACACACACACACACACACACATTGCTGGAATTATACATAGATTATAATGAGTATCTATAACAGGGGGTATGTCTGTGAACATTTCATTGGTTGTGGTATCGTTGTGAATCCGACTATGGCGGCCATTTTTGCCATCACAACGAAGCACCTCTCTTGATCCATCCCTCCACTTGGCGAGCGGCTTGCAAAGCGGTTGATACGGAACGACAGCTTGGAAAGCGATAGCGATCTGCTTGCTCCGAGAGGCGACGTCAAGTTGGAGAGAGAGTTGGACATTGCAAGTTCTTATGCACACAACATTCAACGGTGTGTTATTTATTTATTTATGTACTCTTCACCACGCGTCCTCCTCCTCTGCGTTGGTATTAATTTAATTATCGATTTAAATGTAAATCCTCACGTCACGTTGTGCTCGCTCGCGTCTGGGAGTTGTTCTCAACGAGGACTTGAATTATTTTAATTTTTAATTTTTTAACATCATCGATTTATAAACAACAACAACAACAATCACCTCAACAACATCATATCCCTCGTTGTGTGAAGTTACCTCACGCATGAAGCCACGTCTCGTGCACCTGCTCGTTGTTCAAGTCACGTGCTCTTCAATCAGGTCTCGTGCACACTCACATTTCGGAGAACACCACTCGTTGCTTTCTTCCTCAGGTTCTTATTGGCAAACATTATCTCTCGGGTCAGCTTGTTTCAGTAAGTGATTGTTAACAATTGTAGTAAACAAGGCAAAGTATGTGCAGTTAATTGGTTAATTATGTCCTCTGTCTCTTGCATGGTGTTTCGATGCTGAGATGTTGATCGTTTAAAGGTTTAAAGTGAACGTGACTTGATTGGATTTTAATAGTGTTTTTAAACCCGTTGTTGGTCCACGTTGGCTCAGTTCATCTTCCTGCTTTAAAGGAATCCGGTGTTGAGTGTAATTTCGGAACCACAATGTGGTTAAAACGCGGGTTCGTTACAAACAAATCCACCCCGTGCGCCCCCTCCGTGCTCACGAAGGGAAAAGCGGGGTTCATCAAAGTGAAGATCAATTACTGCACCGTAGTCCCCACGAAGCAAGCTGAACGCACAGTCACAGTCACACTCACACTCACACTCACACTCACACTCACACTCACTGTCACTCACATACACACTCACTCACACACTCACTGACACTCACTCACACACTCATACTAACACACTCACACACTCACTTTCACACTCACTGTCACTCACACACACACACTCACACTCACACTCACACACTCACACTCACACACTCACACTCACACACTCACACTCACACACTCACTGACACTCACTCACTGACACTCACTCACACACTCATACTAACACACTCACACACTCACTTTCATACTCACTGTCACTCACACACACACACTCACACTCACACTCACACTCACACTCACACACTCACACACTCACACTCACACACTCACACTCACACTCACTCACACTCACACTCACACTCACTGTCGCTCACATACACACTCACTCACACACTCACTGACACTCACTCACACACTCATACTAACACACTCACACACTCACTTTCACACTCTCTGTCACTCACACACACACTCACTCACATTCACTGTCACTCATACACACTCACTCACATTCACTGTCACTCACACACACACTCACTCACATTCACTGTCACTCACACACACACACTCACTCACATTCACTGTCACTCACACGCGCACACTCACTCAAATTCACTGTCACTCACTCACACACACACACTCACTCACATTCACTGTCACTCACACACACACACACTCACTCACATTCACTGTCACTCACATACACACTCACTCACTGACACTCACTCACTCACACACTCACTGACACACACTCACACACTCACTTTCACACTCACTGTCACTCACACACTCATGCACTCACATACACACTCACTCACACTCACTGACACTCACTCACTCACACACTCACACTCACACTCACACACTCTCTTACTCAGTAAGTACTTACAAAAGATATTTTATTTGAAGTTATAACCTTAACTTATAAACAATTGACCGATTTCCCAAGTACCCGGATCATCAGCTCTGGGCACCGTTTTTCATTGAGGTTTCGATCCTTTCAGCCCAGAACCTCTCCAAACGGCGGATCCACAACCCCAGTCGCCGGTCCACATCAGTAGATTACTGAACATCAATGAACTTACTACCTCAAAGTTGTGTCCAGACAGTCAGTCAACACAGCAATGCAATATCCTTATACAAACTTATTAATTATTACTTTTATTTAAAATATTATTACATATGAATAACTTAAATCATACATCACTTTATATGTATGATTATTGTCTTCCCCCATCCAATGTTTTGGATATGGACACCCAGCAGGATTAAAAACAAAACCTGTCAAAGGGCGGAGGAGCTCCTTGTGAGCCAACGGCCATCCATATCTCGTGCCCAACTGTGTCTGCGGACGTCCTCCTGCAGTTGGGTTACTTTCATTAGGAGGTTGGTGGCAGGATTTGCACTCCGGCCACCGTAAAACCCTTCATTCCGCAAAACGCAAAAACGCAAAAAAATCTGAAAACCCACTCTGTGGGAGTACCTCCTGGGCAGCTTCCCTTCGCAGGGCAGCTCACCAGATGACGGAATTGGGGCAAAGCCTTCTTTGATGATACCAATCTTTGATGATAGGAGGGAAACCACGGGGTAACATCCCTGGGTCAGATTGCGAGAGAGTGTGTCGGAGTGGTGCTGAGGTGTCGTCCACCAGACGGCGGTCTCCTTGGGTTAACCTGAGGCGGTCCCTTCGGGTGGGTGCCTGGAATGTCCTATCCCTAAGAGAGGATGATCACCTGTCTCTGTTATCATCTGAGCTCAAGCGTTTGGACATCGGGATTGCAGCTCTCTCTGAGGTTCGGAGACCGGATTGCGGCGAGATAATGGTGGGTGGTTACACCTACTATTGGTCTGGTCGCTCTGATGGTTACCATACCCAAGGAGTTGCTGTAGCTGTGTCCAATAAGCTGACCCCAATGATAATTGAGGTAACACCGGTCAACGAGCGTATTATGAGATTAAGGATTCGTCACTCCTTAGGTGTCATTTCCGTGGTCTCTGTTTATGCTCCGACTGAGGCGAGTGATCTCACCGTGAAGGATGCATTCTACGCCACGCTCGAGTCTGTGGTTGATCAGTGCCCCAGATGAGATACACTTCTAGTCTTGGATTTCAATGCATCGACTGGAACTGATAGGGATGGTTATGAGGTGTGTGTTGGTCCCCATGGGTCAGGAACTATGAACCAGAATAGCACTAAGTTCCTTGACTTTGCAAGAAGTCATGGACTTAGGGTGGCTGGTTCATGGTTTCAGCGCCCACAAGCTCATCGCTGGACTTGGTATTCCAACGCTGGCGGTGTGGCAAAGGAGATTGACCATGTCCTCATTGACGGTCGTTGGAGGATGATCCAGAACTGCAGGGTCTACCGGAGTGCTCAGTTCCTCAATACTGACCACAGGCTTGTTGTAGCAACTCCAAAGCTGCACCTTAAATCCTGGAGAATGGTACCATCCCAGCCTAGGCTGGATGTTGGCAAGCTCAGGGATGAGAGAGTAGCTGAGGAGTTTGCGGACAGGCTGAGTGGACACTTGGGGGGTCTGGGTGCTTTGGGGGGTCCTGAAGAGTTGTGGAGTGCCTTCAAGACCACCGTCCTTGATGTTGCCGGTGGATGTCTTGGAGCTCACCACAGGGCAAAGAAGAATTTTGTCTCTCAAGGGACACTGGATACCATTGACCAGAGTCGCAGGGCCGGGCTGAATGGCAGAGCTGAGCTGTTCAGGGAGCTGAGGCATAAAACTGTACGTGCACTGAGGGTGGACAAGGGGGCCTATGTGCGAGGAATCTGTGAGGGGGTAGAGCATCACCTGTGGACAGGTGATTCTCGTCCCGCTTACAGGGGAATTCGCGCATTGCGTTCATCCAAGCCCATCCCTCGGAGCACTGCAGTTCGAGCAGAGAGTGGTAGGCTCTTGACAGAGGAGTCTGAAGTGAAGGCCCGCTGGGCCGGTTACTTTGAGCGGTTGTACCAGGCTGATCCCCCAACTGTCGAGTTGGACGTCAGGGGTGTTACAATCCCTGTTGCTGACCCTCGAATCAACTGTGGTCCACCTTCGCTTGTGGAAACACGGGCTGCGGTGAACCAGTTGAAACGGGGCAAAGCTCCAGGGATCTGTGGCATCCATGCCGAACTTCTCAAGGCTGGTGGAAATGCTGCACTCGTGTCGTTGCATGCAGTTTTGTGCTCTGCCTGGAACACAGGCATCATCCCAACTGACTGGAAGAGGGGCCTTGTTGTCCCTCTCTGGAAAGGGAAGGGTGATCGCCAAGACTGCAACAACTACCGAGGGGTGACGCTGCTCTCAGTGCCGGGCAAGGTCTTTGCTCGGATAATTCTTGATAGGGTTCGCCACCATCTGCTTGAGCACCAGCGTCCAGAGCAGTCAGGCTTTACACCAAAGAGGTCAACGATTGACCGTATCCTTGCCCTTCGTGTCCTCACCGAACGCAGATGAGAGTTTCGGCAGGGGCTGCTTGCAGCCTATGTTGATCTCTGTAAAGCGTTCGATTCAGTGAATCGGGACGTCCTCTGGAGGATTCTTGGTCTTCGTGGGGTGCCACCAAAACTGATCGATCTGATGTCTGAACTCTACTCTGGTACTGAGAGTGCTGTGAAGTGTGGTGGTACCATCTCTGACTTATTTCCAGTTGTTACTGGAGTTCGTCAGGGATGTGTACTTGCCCCCACACTTTTCAGCACTTGTATGGACTGGATTTTAGGGAGGATGGCGGAGAGATCAAGCTGCGGTGCATCGTTTGGGAATGTCAAGATCTCGGACCTTGACTTTGCAGACGATGCAGTCATCTTTGCGGAGACTTTAGACATCCTTTTGGGGGCCCTCGAGGTGCTGAATGAGGAGTCGGAGCCGCTGGGATTACGGGTTTCTTGGGTCAAAACTAAGATCCAGGCTTTCAATGACATCTTGGATGCTGCTGTCCTGTCTGTGTCTGTTTGTGGTGAGGATGTTGAGGTCATGGAGAGATTCACTTACCTTGTCAGTGATATTCATGTCTCTGCTGGCTGCGAGTCAGAGGTCAATAGACGTCTGGGTCGGGCCTGGGGAGTCATGGATTCACTGGATCATGGGGTGTGGCGCTGCCGGTACCTGTGCGGGAGGACGAAAGTCCGAGTCTTCAGGTCCTTGGTACTTCCAGTCTTGCTCTATGGATGCGAGACTTGGACTCTGACCAAGGATCTGAGATGGAGACTTAATTCCTTTGGTACCAGGTTTCTTCGGAGAATCCTTGGCTATCGCTGGTCGGATTTTGTGTCCAACGAGCGGTTGCTGAGAGAAACTCGGATGATATTTGTTACCTGCATAGTCCTTGAGCATCAGTTGCGGCTGTATGGACATGTGGCTCGTTTTCCTGACGCTGATCCTGCTCACCAGATTCTCTCAGCGAGGGAGTCCCATGAGTGGAGGAAGCCAGTGGGCCGACCACATGCCTCGTGGTTGCAGCAGGTTGGCCATCATCTCAAGGAGATGGGGATGGGCCTGGCATTTGCCTGGGGGGATGGCCAGACGGAGGCCCCTGGAGTACCGGCGAAAAGTGGACGCAGCGACGCACTGTTCTGGCACATGCTCCCATACCTGACCTGACCTGACTTTATATGATAATATATTAAGCAATAAACACTTTACCTTGTAAACGTGTCCATTACACAGCACCTCCATCAAACCATAGACTCAAACTGGCATTCAAATATACAAACTATCATAAACAATCGATTTTAACAAGCTGCACTGTGTATCCTAGCAACCACCAATAAATATTATTTCAATGTTTTTGTTACTTCTGCCACTAAAGGTGAGGGCAGTTATGTTTTCACCCCTTTCTGTCTGTTTGTTAATTGCTGGAATCCTTTGAATTTCGGCAATTATGTTGATCGGTTGTGTGTGTCATTCTGTGTGTCTGTCTGTCTGTCTGTTTGTTTGTGTGTTTGTTTACTCTGTAGCAGCCACACCGTTTCAGCGATCATGACCAAACTGGGTGCAGATGTCGGCCATGGTCCAACTTAGACACTTGTCGTTTTTGGTGAATCTAGGTCAAAAGTCAAGGTCAATGAAAAACCAAAATTCTTATTTTCGCAATAGCGTCCGCTAAAATGGTCGTATCGACTTCAAACCAAATCCAAAATGTGCATCTTCCAATTCTGCATCCAACCATCTGTCTCGTTGGGGGTGTCACACCAACACCCTTCTTAGCGGTCAGGGGTCGAATGTCAGGAGAGTCGGGTCAAAAATCTCAAATTGCGATTAAAAACGCCATTTCGAGTCCGATTGACTTCCAAGTTATGATCATGACCAAACTAAGTGCTATAACTCATTAAACAGTAGCACTGTCGACTTATAAGAACCAAATTGATTTCCAGGTTTTGTTTTTTTCAAAGATCATGGAGCTATGACAAAGTTATTCCGGAAATTCCTTGCTCAACGAGCAAGTTCATTTGTTTGTTTGTGTGCAGGATATCTCAAAAAGTTGTGGACTGATCCGGATGAAATTTTGTGGACAGGTTCGGTGTGTGACAAGGACGAACTGATTAGATGTGGTGAAGATCCAGATCCGGATCAGGCGACAAGGATTTTTTTTTTTAAGTGATTCTTCACCATTGAGAGATGGGGCCAAAAATGATACATAACACGATATCTCAAAAAGTTGTGTACAGATTTGGATGAAACTTGGTGGACACGTTGGGTGTGTGGCAAGGAAGAATTGATTCAATTTTGGTGAAGACCCGAATCTGGATCTGGATATGAGGGTCATTTAACTTTTAAAGTGATTCTTCACCATTGAGAGATCGGGCCAAAAACGATATAGTACTGTATAGCATGATATTTCAAAAACGTATTGCGCCCGATATGTTCTTGTGGATCAGGCAATACATGGTGGAGGTATGTGTTCTACCGAGTGCCCTTCTTGGATGTAGTTCATAAATTTTATTTGGTTATTTATTATCTAAATACCTCCTTTATTTAATAATCTTTAAATATATGTTGTGTGTGTGTGTGTGTGTGTATATATGTATATATATATATATATATATATATATATATATATATATATATATATATATATATATATATATATATATATATATATATACATACACACACACACACACACACACACACACACACACACACACACGTTTCACTAATAATATTAATGAAATATTTTATCTCACTAAAATAATTAATTCATGATTATGCAATCAGAACTTGTTTACATGAAAACCAACCAAACTAATAAAACGTGATGATGGAGTTAAATGACAATCTTACAACACCTGATCAAACAATCAGCCAAATTAGTCTAGAAGCCAAAATATGTAGCGAGCCTAGAAAATAGGTTCGCTGCTGATTTCATGTTAGAATGGTGCAACTGGTGTTTTTGAAGAGTCCAGGCATGACCAAGTCTAGTTCCACTTGTTGCCAAGTCTGCATCTGAATATTATGGCCGCCATGACAGTAATCAAAATGGCCGCCATCAGATTTAGTCTTTTTCTTACTGCAAATTGTACTAGCCAGAAATTTGTCATGATTGTGAAATACTATGTAATCTGATACGAGGAACACTATTTTGTGCTTTATTTTTGTACTGGATCACAACTTTTCACATAATTGACAACTTAAAGATGTGAAATGTGAAATGTGAAATGTGAAAAAATGTGAAAAAGAAAATGTTTAGCACTATTGATGGAGATGGGTTTACAGTCAGTCAAAGGTTATTTCAACAGCTGTCAGATTCTTTCTAACACAAAATTACGTTGCTTTGCAGAAGAGAAAAGTGTTGTGAGAACACCCAAGTACAATTTTCAGAGCTATTGATCGGCTTATACACTGAACGGGTTCCTACAAAGGGCTTTGCATCCACATGCTTTCGCGCAAGGCAGTCCATTCCGTGTACATTTGCACCGTCGAGTTGAGCATGACCCACGGCATTTGCATGTCGTCAGTTCTACACAGTAAGCAGTAATAGGCTGTGCAGTCATGAGTCGCGGCTGAAATGTCTCGTTGCCATCTTTGACGACCTGTTCCCACCCACAGTTCTCAGGTGCAGGTAGATGTGGTTCAGATTCCAAGGCTCTTCTCCACACAAAAGTCTGGTAGTGCACTCGCTTGATGTGTAGAATCAGAGCATCGCGAGTTGGAGGCAGATTCTCAATAGCTTTGGTCAGACTGAGAAACAGATCACATCTTACTCGCTGAATTGAGTTATCTTGGCCATGAGGGTCATAAAGCCTGCAGACAAATGACTCAGCATCTGCAATCACACTCTCATCAGGAATTTCCTCTTTGCCTAGGTTATTCAACAGGTGGGAGTTGTTTTGAAAGACAGCCCATGCAGAGCGCTTCGCAATTCCAGCAAACTGGCTTGTGCTGTCTGAACCTGTCACTGCATGAAATGCCAGAAGTGACTCCCTCTGCGAATCTGGGATATTGATGGAGTCAATGGGAATGTAGTGTTGCTTTTTGAGTGTCCCTGTATTCATCCAGAGAAAGGGACTGAGATGCAGCTGAAAGGCAACAAGGAGAATGTGGACATCAGTGTCCTGAAGCCACATGAATAATGTCTTGGCAGATGCTCAGAACTTTGTTCTGGGTATCTGTCTCATCCGCTTCTTCATTGTCCATCTTGTCAGTGCGGTCACCACCACAAAGAAGCTTTACAAGCACGTACAGAGTTTCAGGTACAATTCGCTCTGCATTTTCTGTGTTCAGTCCACCGATAATGCTATGCCCTGGAGAGTGTTTTACGTCACTGTAAATCTTTATGCCCACTCTGAAGATCCAGCTAAGGATTTCGTTCTCATGATGAGGCAGACTGCACTGGGCCAATTCATCTCTTCAGAACTTTCACCTTCTTCAGATAAATCATTCACGGCGGTTCTCATGGCAAACTCTGTCACAGTTGAGGACGCAACTATGAGGGGTTTTGTGACATCCAATGGCTGCACGAATGTCACCTTGTCACTACCAAAGTGAACCTCCACTTTCTGCTTGAAATTTAGCTTTTGTAGGCTCCAGCCTCAATTCCAAAATCATTCAATAACAGCATGCTGTAGTGTTCCCAGATGTTTTTCAGGGTAAACACATGTCCCTTCTGCAGCTCTTTCTCAAGCTGGTTCATCACATTTCTGAAACAGATGCTTTCAGGAGACTGGTTTTTCTCTCCACTCTCCTTTTTATACTTTCTGCGAAAAGAAACATAACACTTGAGGTGATATTTACCTTCAGCTGCCATCAAGTCTGAAACACCTGCAAACCTGTGACGCATGGTGGGGTCAAATTGGGCCAAACTAAGCATCCTGGATGATGTGTGATTAAATTCAACATTTGTCAGGACACCAGCTTTTCCAGGAATGTCAGTCTGGCAGAAAGCGCATTTTGACCAATCCATAGCGCTGTGCGCGGATCTTAGTGACTTTGGGACATGGTATTTCTCTGAGGAACCTGATGTTGTGGGTATCTCTTCTGCGTAAGTCACAGATTGTGGCTGAATCCTTGACTTCAGTCTGTCTAATTTTTTGTGCGTGAGTAAAGTCACTATAGCAGAATTTGTGCCATTGAATCTTTTCGACATGCTCCGGTGCAGAATATTTTCTGATTCTTGAGAATGAGTCAACATATTTAGCGTCATTATATTTCTCTCTTTCTTTGCAACATTCAGCTGCAGTTTTCACACCAACGATTGTAGTCTTTCGAAGTGGCGTTGACTTGCTAGTTTTTGAACTGTCCTGGCAAATAAAGCATTTATTCCAGTCTACATGCTCTTCTTCTTCTCGATCCCTTGAACCCCCTGTGAGAAATCTTGCGGCTTTCATTTTTCAGTTAGTCCTGGGTAACAGAAAAACACACAGTTATGTAGTTTAGGTTCATTTTATAGCAAAGTTGTAAAATTCATTGATTGTGGTTTGTATAATCAGACATTCTAATTCGAGCCTGAACATTTCTTTAAAAATAATATTGTGAAAAACAAGTCATATTATTTTTAGAAAATGGATGGAGCAATGTTTTTTTCTATACTCCCATCAGCTCAGGCATGCTCAAAAACATGGAAATGGACCCTAATTTTGTAATTTCATGTCAATTTGCGGCTGAAATATGACGAAAAGTGTATTTAATGGCGACCATTTTGTAAACTGTCATGGCGGCCATACTATCCATATCCAGAGTTGGCAACAAGTTGATTCACATTTCTGTGTGTCTGGACAGTCAATTTACACCTGTTGCACTATTCTAACACGGAATCAACAGGGTCGTACACTATTCTGCATTGGGCCTCCTGACTAAATATCCTCTGTTTAACATGCTGGAAAAAAAAAAAAACATCTCAGCACGTTCCACAAAATCATCCTTCACTGAACAAATTCTTGCAAATCTAAGTTGCTGAGATGAAAAGATGTTGCAACTCATTTTAATTGGTACATTGCTACCTGGAAAGGTGTACAAGACAACAGGGAAACTGAAATCTTCAACTTTATGATACACACTCGTACTGAAACCGCTCTGTCCAACTGTAACCAACACATCCAGATGTGCAGCAAATGTACAATCATTACCACTCCTGTTTGCAATCAGGCTTTCTGGATAAATCTTGTGAAGCGACCTATCAAAAAAAATTAGAGTTAACCACACAAATATCAGCTATATATTGACATGTATGAGATAACATTTTAGCTAATCCGAACTTTTTCTCCTTCATCAGTTTCTGCATAATTTTTTTTTTTAATATGTTTTATATACAATGTCAAGGCTCATATAAGAGCTAATGCACAATGTATAACAAGGGGAGCAGGACACAATAGGGGTGGGAGAGAGAAGCACAAAACAGTGGGGAATAGACACATGAGTAGATCTGTGGAAGGGAGAGGGATGGGGCAGGGTACACGGGGTAAACAAGATGGACGCTACAGGGACTTTCAGGAAGGAAAGAAGGGAATATGAAGGAGGTGGGTTTGGGGTGGATTAACGGGGGAATAAAAGATGATGGTTTTGGATGGGGCAAGACAAGGGAGGGTGGTGAACAGCTATTTTGAAGACCTGGAGGGAAGAGTGGGATTGAAGAGTGTTTGGGAGTTTGTTCCAAAGCTGGGAAAAAAGAGGAATGAAAGGGTGAAGGTGAGCAGTGATTTTTGATTTTGGTAGTTTAATCAGAAAGGGATTGCTGGGTGGGGGGGGGGTGAGGCCAGAGAGGAGACAGTAAAAGACACCAACCTGCCTGCTGTGAGAGAGAGAGAGCCAAAGACTCAGCTTCATTGTGGGAGATACCAATGATCCTAAATGCTTTGGTTTCCACAGCGTGAAGCTGAGAAAGGTGAGAGGCAGGAGCACCAACCCAGAGGGGAGAGCACGACTCCATCAGGCCATGAAAGAAAGCGTTGTTGGAGGTCAGGAGCTCAGATCTACGAAGGAAAGACTTTGCACAATGGAAGATGCCCAATCGACGACTGGCGTTGGAGGCCAGCTTGGAGATGTGGCTTTCCCAGGAAAGATCATGACAGATAGTGAGACCGAGAAGCTTGAATGAAAGGACTTCTTCCAGAGGATTGTTGAGGGGGGGAGGGGGGTTCCACACAGTCCTTTCGGAGAGTCATAGTGAGAGTGTGAGATTTGTCCAGATTGAAAGACATGTTCCACGTGTTGGACCAGTTTGTGATTTTACCCAGATCTGCAGTGAGCAAAGAAGCTGCTGCTTGCCGGTCTGAGGGATGACAGAGGGTGGAGTCATCAGCAAAGAGATAAAGAGGATTTTCCAGAGAGTCGGAGAGATCATTGATGAAAACCAGAAAAAGAACAGGGCCCAGAGCGCTATCTTGAGGAACTCCAGCCTGGACAGGAAGAGGGGATGAAAGAACTCCATTTAGGGCCACATGTTGACTGCGACAGGAGAGGAAGTCTGCGATCCATGAGTGGAGATGGCCTTGAATACCATAGGAAGAGTTTGGTGAGCAGGGCAGGGTGCCAGACAGTGTCAAGAGCACGTGATATGTCCAGGGATACGGCTCTGATTTCATGTCCGGCATTGAGGACCTCCATCCATTGTTGGAAGAGCAGAAGCAGCATATCCAGGGTCGAGTGACCTGGTCTGAAACCAAATTTATGATCGGAAATCAGGTCATTGGCATAGAGGAAGGATTTAATGTCTGAAGCGGTGATGGAAGCCATCACCTTGCTGATGATTGGGAGAAGGCTGATTGATCTGTAGTTGCAAGGATCTGTTTTTGCACCTTTTTTATGCAGGGCAGTAATGTTTGCTAATTTCCAAGCAGATGGCAGATGACCTTGAGCAAATGAGAGGGTGAATAGAACAGAGAGAGGGTGAGCAAGAGCAGAGGAGCATGTTTTTAGGACACGTGGGCTGATGCTGTCTGGACCGGTTGCAGAATCTGAGTCAAGGTTTGACAGCAAACTCTCCACCTTGTCAGGAGAAAAGGACACAGAGTCCAGGGACAGTTGGGTGCGATTGGGTAACGTGGGTACAGAAAGTGATGGGTTTTGGACACAATATTTCGATGCAAACACCGAGTTTAGACATTCGGCCTTTTCACGTGCTCTATCAGCAGTGCTGCCATTTGAGATAAGGGAGAGGATGGAGGAGGAACATCCACCAGAAACAGATTTGATTAGATGCCACCAGGATTTGGAGGAGGGAGAGAGGTTTGAAAGTTCAGACTTGAGCTTAGAAAGAGTTGGTTCAATCCTGCATCAGTTTAACATTAAAGTGAATAATCAACATTGAAGACCAAGATGACCCAAAAGACCCCTGTGGAGCCTTTAATACTGTGTGTGTGTGTGTGTGTGTGTGTGTGTGTGTGTGTGTGTGTGTGTGTGTGTGTGTGTGTGTGTGTGTGTGTGTGTGTGTGTGTGTGTGTGTGTGTGTGTGTGTGTGTGTGTGTGTGTGTGTGTGTGTGTGTGTGTGTGTGTGTTAGTTATACTTTTTGTGTCTAAATTACGTACGTCTGGTCATTAATTACGCACTATCAGATTGTAACTTTAGACTCTTATGACCCAGGTGACCCAAAGGACCCTAAACACTCTGAAGACCAAGAAGACCCCAAAGATCCTGATGACCCAAAAGACCCCAAAGACCCTGAGGACCCAAAAGATCCACATGACCCAAAAGTTCCCGAGGACCCAAAAGACCTAAAAGACCCTGAGGACCCAAAATTTCCAGAGTACCCAAAAGACTCCTAGACCCAAAGAAGCCACAACACCCCGATGACCTTGAAGACCCTTTAAGACTCAACTATAAATTGATGTGGTGTGTGCACACATGCATGACCTTTTTTGTGTCTATTAGAGCGTTCTGATGTGGAATGTGATACACCAAAATGATTGTCATGACCTGATTTGATTCAGCTAATTAACTACAAAAAAAAAAATCCATCAGAATTTACATGTTTTTTAACACATGCCATATTAAGGTATATGAAGCAGCTTAAACGTCCTTCCACCACGGCATGGCATTCCAATTACAAAACTAGAAGGACACTCAGTAGTGTGCATACCTCCGCCATGCAATGCCTGATCCACGAGAACATATCGGGGCCCAATACATTTTTGAAATATCATGGATTACAGTACTATATCGTTTTTGGCCCTATCTCTCAATGGTGAAGACTCAGTTTAATTATGAAATAATTATTGTATCCAGATCCAGATGAGGATCTTCACCTAAATCGAATCACTTTGTCCTTGCCACACACCCAACCTGTCCACTAAGTTTCATCTGAATCCGTCCACAACTTTTTTGAGATATCTTGCTATACATTAGTTTATCCCTATCTCTCAATGGTGAAGAATCGCTTTAAAATTCTTGTCGGCGAATCTGGATCCGGATCTTCACCAAAATCTAATCGGTTCGTCCTTGTGACAACTTTTTGAGATATCCTTTGCACAAGCAGACAAACAAAAAAGATGTCATGCAGAGCACGACACTTGCAAAATCCAAAAAACTAATTTGACTTCAAACATAACTGGCTAGTTGAATTCAGTGACCTGAAATATAAATCCTCTTGAAATTTCAAGTCAATCGGATGAAAATTGAGGATTTTAGAAATACCTCCTTGGTTGTTGCTGTTGGGCCTATGTTGACCTGTTGGTCGATGTTGATCTCAAAATTAATTGGTTGGTTGAATTCAGTGACCTGAAATATAAATCCTCTTCAAATTTCAAGTCAATCGGATGAAAATTGAGAATTTTGGAAATCTCACCTAAGTTGTTGACCTTTGGCCTATGTTGACTTTTTGACCTTTTGACCTCAAAAACAAGCTTCTTCCTTATGACAAACTCTACCATGTGGTGAAGTTTCGTGAAGATCGGTTTGAAATTGTGACCTGCAGTCGTCAGACAAACAAACAGACAGACAGACAGACAGTAACAAAATCGACTAACAGATGTACTTGAAAAATCTTCGATTTTGTAAGTAACAAATGAACAGAGAGGGCTGAAAACATAACCTCCTTCACCTTTGGTAGCGGAGGTAATAAATAACAAAAACAATAACATTGTAACAAAGCATATATTATTTGATACTAATAATATTTTCAACAATCATTAGAATAGTATCATCTGGTAATAATAATAACGAACATATAATCCTCACGCTGGCCCCCAGCACATCTGGGCTTCGTGAAATGCAAGCTAATGCTCGGATATGCTCGGTACAGCAGGCGGATATGCAACAAGGCTGTGAAATTTGGTCCAACGGACCAACGGGCTCACTCGTGCTACAAGGGTGTGAAGACCAATGAAAATTTGGTTCATTGGACCAACGGGCCCACTACAATCTCGATATCAAAACAAAAAGCATAGTTCTTGAAGCGGTGTGACTATATTCCTATTTATGACGTCCTGTTTGAACGTCGGTTACCGACTACACGTATGCCAATCGATTACATACTATTGGAATGTAACTTTTGACGCTTTCGACTGCTGAGACCCTTTTAAGACCCCCAAGACCCGAACGATGCCAAAGACCCTGACGATCCAAAAAACCCAGAAGACCCCAAAAAAACCTTTAAGACCATTTAGCCCCCTTTTACCTTTAGGACTATTTTGACACTTGACACCTTTAGTTCCCTTCACCATTTAGACCTTTTATACCCTTTAGACATTTACAGTCCTTCAAGTCCCTTTAGACCCCTTAGACCTTAACACCATTCAGACCCCTTACACCATTAAGACAGATTAGACAGCTTTGACCCTTGACCATTTAAAGCTTTAGACCGCTTGGACCATTTTATATTACAAATAAATATAATATCACCAATATTACAAATAATTTTGTACAAAAGAAATGTTTTGTATTATGGTTGGTGCAAATCATGACAACACAGCAAATCTGTAACGTTAATTTCTGTGACGACGTGTGGAGAGGCGAGCTTAGCGAGCCGATCCTCATCGATATACAATGGATACAATAAATACGGGCCGACACAAAAGTGGTTTGGAAATATTATTCAACCAATTATATAACCTGACTTCAATAAAGTGGGAAATATAAATTAATTATCTCATAATTGCTACCTCAAATTGAGAGCTTCATCACATAATGCCGGATATGATTTTATGTTGACCATTTCACAGGGAATCGCTGGGTTCTTAGATCCGATGAAACCCATCATTTAATTAATAATTTACAAACTTTCCTTCATTCCCACTACTGTGTACTATAATTAATGGACCTTTAATAGAGAATGTAAATACATGTAATCGTGAAAAAGGCAAGGAGACCGAGTTAATCATGTAGAACTAGTGGATTCGAGTTCAGCCTTTACACAGAGTTTTCATGTAAAAACACATAGGTTCTCCAAGCTCGGTTGCCTGGAATGGTGATGGCGGACATGTTTTCTAATGTGGCCATCTGATTTGTACGCGCTGAATGTAAAGCCGTGCAGTCTAGTTGGTGAATGTAAGTCTTTGGGTGTGGGCAACACTCCCGTGTTCATTTATGTCATTACGTCATTACTGCGATTGTGATTGGGTAAATTGTTCCCACAGTAGTTTATTTTATGAGGGAGGGTGTTATTCCCCGTGGCAATGGTATTCCAGGGAATCGCCCTGAGTGGCTTGGAGGGAGACACAAAATAAAACCATGGCGTTATACTTGTTATCATAGATTCTCTTTTCGAATGCGTGCAATGATTAGTTCACAAATCGATTACAATGGCTTGTAATATTATACTCGTACATATGAAAATTGTTGACTTCTACCATTCATGCTGAAATTGGTCAAAAATCACCCTCAACCTAAACAATGCCAAGTTGGTCCAATGATTACTCCATTTTGGGGCTGGAAGTCATTTATTTACATCAAGATATGTCAAACCGTTCAGCTGCAGGAACTACTTTTAGAATTGTTTTTGTTTTGCCAGATTTCGATCAAATTATTTGAAACTTTATGAGAACACAAATTTCTTCAATTTCTATATTTAACAAGTTTTAGGTTAAATTGATGTCCTTGGTATGGTTCCATACGAATAGCGAGTGCTAATGTAAAGAGCAGGTGTTTTGGTCACCGTTGGTTGTCCCTCTACGAACGAATGAACAAACATGATGTATATATTTTTTGTAGATTTTCGACAGTGTTGGAATCTTTTTGCTGAGATTATACCGGCTGAACTTGAGGTCATTAATGTGATATAAATCCAAATCAAATCGAAGCCTCAACATGTTGATTTCAAAATCAACCCTCAATTATAATTGGTGTGAGTAAACATTTCAGATGCAAGTATATTTCTCCAAGAACTTAAGACCCGTTGCTTCTCGGTCTCGGCATGCCTGTGTGCCTGCATGCGCGTGTCCGTCTGTCTACACTTGTCCTGGAGCAGATACCACGAATCAAGCAATCACAGTACCCCCTACACAATCGGCAGTGCAGCATGCACGTTTGTGTGCAGCATAGCAATACACGCATGTACATGCAGCAGATAATGTGATGCACATATATGCACGAGGAGAGTTTGTTTCCTGGCATTGTCCGTTCCTAATGTGTACCCCAGACAGTTTGATCAAAAGGAGGAAGAGAGGAGGAGGGGTAGGGTGAGAATTTTTTTCTTTTGATCTTTCCCTTAGTGTGTTGTTGTACAGTATATTATTCTTGAGAAAAATGCCAGTGGCATAGAAAAGGCTACTTTATATGGTATGTGCCATGTGGTAAACTATAGAAAGAAGGGACATTCCATGGCGTCCAGAAAATGCTAGACAATAGAAGATAAGGCACATTCAAAAAATCTCATGTGCATGCTGTACTACCTTTGAGTTCTTAGGAGGGACCAGGAAATGCTCGATAAAAGTTCATATAAAGGAGCATCAATTTTTTAAACAAATTAATCACACAGATGCACATTATCTTGTGTATTTTCGTTTTCAAGGTGCACAAAAACGTTACATACTGACAGCTTTTAACCTGTGTATGTACTGTAGGGTGCCCCTTTATATGAACTGTTCCAGAGCATTACTTGGTTCCTCCGAAGAACACAAAGGTAGTTCAGCATGCACACAAGATTTTTTGAATGTCCCTTCTTTTCTTCTGTTTGGTATTTTCCACAAGCCATGGAATGCCCCTTCTTTGCTATTGTTTGGTATTTTCTACAAGCCATGGAATGTCCCTTCTTTTCTATTGTTTGATATTTTCCACAAGCCATGGAATGTCCCTTATTTTCTATTGTTTGGTCTTTTCTACAAGTTATGGAATGAATGTCCCTTCTTTTCTATCATTTGGTATTTTCCACAAGCTATGGAATGTCCCTTCTTTTCTATTGTTTGGTATTTTCCACAAGCTATGGAATGTCCCTTCTTTTCTATTGTTTGGTATTTTCCACAAGCCATGGAATGTCCCTTCTTTTCTATTGTTTGCTATTTTCTACAAGCTATGGAATGAATGTCCCTTCTTTGCTATTGTTTGGTATTTTCTACAGTTATAGAATGTCCCTTCTTTTCTATTGTTTGGTATTTTCTACAAGCCATGGAATGTCCATTCTTTTCTATTGTTTGGTATTTTCCACAAGCCATGGAATGTCCCTTCTTTTCTATTGTTTGGTATTTTCCACAAGCTATGGAATGTCCCTTTTTTATTTTTTTATTTTTTTTTGTATACCTTGGTCGAGGCTCGTATGAGAGCTAACACACAACTCACAGCAAGGAGGCATGGGCCAAGAGGGGCAGGAGTGGAAGGGACAAGACAGTGGGGAACAGACACATTAGGTGAATTGTGGAAGGGAGAGGGATGGGGATGGGACGGGGAACATGGCGAAGAGAAGATGGACATTACAGGGACTTTCAGGAAGGAAAGCAGGAGAAATGAAGGAAGTGGGCTTGGGTGGATAATTATCGGGGGTAGAAAAGATCGAGGATTTGGGTGGGGGAAGATAAGAGGTGGTGGTGAACAGCTGTTTTGAAAGCCTGGAGGGAAGAATGGGAAAGAATAGAGTGAGGAAGTTTATTCCAAAGGCGGGAAAAAAAGAGGAATGAAAGAGTGAAGATGAGCAGTGATTCGTGATTTTGGTAGTTTTACCAGAAGGGGGTTGTTGGCGGTCCTTGAGTGCCCTGTGGAAATGTGGTGGGGACAAATCGCAGAGAGAGCAGGGGGGCAAGGCTGGAGAGGAGTCGGTAGAAGACAGAAAGACCACCGACCAACCTGCGGTGATTGAGTGAGAGGCCCAAAGACTCAGCTTCATTGCGGGAGATGCCGATGATCTTAAATGCCCTGATTTCGACAGCGTGAAGCCGAGAAAGGTGGGAGGCAAGAGCACCAGCCCAGAGGGGAGAGCAGTACTCCATCAGGCTACGGACACAAGCTTTGTAAGTGGTCAGGAGCTCAAGAGGGCCGAGGAAGGACTTTGCACGACGGAGGATTCCCAGTCGGCGACTGGCTTTTGAGGCGAGGTTGGAAATGTGACTTTCCCAGGAAAGGTCATGGCAGATAGTGAGACCCAGAAGCTTGAAAGAAAAGACTTCTTCCAGGGAATTGTTGAGAAAGTGGATGGAGGGGGTTTCTAAACGGTCCTTTCGAAGAGACATAGTGAGAGTGTGAGATTTGTCTGGATTGAAAGACATGTTCCACGTGTTGGACCAGTTTGTGATTTTATCCAGATCTGCAATGAGCGAAGAAGCTGCTGATTGCCGGTCTGAGGGATGACAGATGGTACGGCAGAGGGTGTAGTCGTCGGCAAAGAGAAATAGAGGATTTTCCAGAGAGTCCGAGAGATCATTGATGAAAACCAGAAAAAGAACAGGGCCCAGAACGCTACCTTGAGGAACTCCAGCCTGCACAGGAAGAGGGGATGAAAGAACTCCATTTAGGGCCACACGTTGACTGCGACAGGAGAGGAAGTCTGCGAGCCATGAGTGGAGATGGCCTTGAATACCATGGGAAGAGTTTGGTGAGTAGTGCAAGGTGCCAGACTGTGTCAAAAGCACGTGATATGTCCAGGGATACGGCTCGGATTTCCTGTCTGGCATTGAGGACCTCCATCCATTGATGGGAGAGCAGAAGCAGCATATCCAGGGTAGAGTGACCTTCTCTGAAACCAAATTGATGATTGGAAATCAAGCCATTGGAGAAGAGGAAGGATTTCATGTCTGAAGCGATGATGGATTCCATAACCTTGCTGATGATTGGGAGAAGGCTGATTGGTCTGTAGTTACAGGGATCTGTTTTTGCACCTTTTTTATGCAGGGCAGTGATGTTAGCAGATTTCCAAGCAGATGGCAGATGACCTTGGGCAAATGAGAGGGTGAATAGAACAGAGAGAGGGTGAGCAAGAGCAGAAGAGCAGGCTTTGAGGACACGTGGGCTGATGCCGTCTGGACCGGTTGCAGAATCTGACTCGAGGTTTGAAAGCAAGCTCTCCACCTTGTCAGGAGAAAAGGATACAGAGTCCAGGGACAGTTGGGTGCGACTGGGTAAAGTGGGTAGAGATAGTGATGGGTTTTTCTATTGTTTGGTATTTTCTACAAGTTATGGAATGTCCCTTCTTTTCTATTGTTTGGTATTTTCCACAAGCCATGAAATGTCCCTTCTTTTCTATTGTTTGGTATTTTCTACAAGTTATGGAATGAATGTCCCTTCTTTTCTATTGTTTGGTATTTTCCACAAGCTATGGAATGTCCCTTCTTTTCTATTGTTTGGTATTTTCTCTAAGCTATGGAATGAATGTCCCTTCTTTGCTATTGTTTGGTATTTTCTACAAGTCATGGAATGCCCTTCTGTTCTATTGTTTGGTATTTTCCACAAGCCATGGAATGTCCCTTCTTTTCTATTGTTTGGTATTTTCTACAAGCTATGGAATGTCCCTTCTTTTCTATTGTTTGGTATTTTCCACAAGCCATGGAATGTCCCTTCTTTTCTGTTGTTTGGTATTTTCCACAAGCCATGGAATGTCCCTTCTTTGCTATTGTTTGGTATTTTCCACAGTTATGGAATGTTCCTTCTTTTCTATTGTTTGGTATTTTCCACAAGCCATGGAATGTTCCTTCTTTTCTATTGTTTGGTGTTTTCTACAAGCCATGGAATGTCCCTTATTTTCTATTGTTTGGTATTTTTTACAAGCCATGGAATGTCCCTTCTTTTCTATTCTTTGGTATTTTCCACAAGCCATGGAATGTCCCTTCTTTTCTATTGTTTGGTATTTTCCACAAGCTATGTAATGTTCCTTCTTTTCTATTGTTTGGTATTTTCCACAAGCTATGGAATGTCACTTCTTTTCTATTGTTTGGTATTTTCCACAAGCCATGAAATGTCCCTTATTTTCTATTGTTTGGTATTTTTTACAAGCCATGGAATGTCCCTTCTTTTCTATTGTTTGGTATTTTCCACAAGCCATGGAATGTCCCTTCTTTTCTATTGTTTGGTATTTTCCACAAGCTATGTAATGTTCCTTCTTTTCTATTGTTTGGTATTTTCCACAAGCTATGGAATGTCACTTCTTTTCTATTGTTTGGTATTTTCCACAAGCTATGGAATGTCCCTTCTTTGCTATTGTTTGGTATTTTCCACAATCCATGGAATGTCCCTTCTTTTCTATTGTTTGGTATTTTCCACAAGCCATGGAATGTCCCTTCTTTTCTGTTGTTTGGTATTTTCCACAAGCTATGGAATGTCCCTTCTTTTCTATTGTTTGGTATTTTTTACAAGCCATGGAATGTCCCTTCTTTTCTATTGTTTGGTATTTTCCACAAGCTATGGAATGTCCCTTCTTTGCTATTGGTTGGTATTTTCCACAATCCATGGAATGTCCCTTCTCTTCTAAAGTATTGCACATCTAATATGTAAAGGGGTCTTTTCTCTGTCGCACGCATTTTTCTCAACAATGTCCCTTCTTTTCTAGAGTTTGCCACATGGCACATCTATTATATATATATATATATATATATATATATATATATATATAAAACTCTCATCTTGTATGTATATATGTATGTATTTTCCCGAAATACAGCCAAAACAGTACACGATAGTGCAAAAAGTTTTGGGCCACCTCACTCACCATTCTCCTGCGGTGTGCAATATCAAGTTTCACTAAAATCGGGCAAAAAAAAAACATATTACTAAACTAGCCGAGAGGCGACGATGGTTCGCGGGCATTATTGAACAATGCGACGACAGGTACAATTGAGTTTGTGGAAGCTTATGAGGAAGCCCTACCGTAAAAACCTGTCTCTTCCGTCAAAATTGACCAAATCAAATTGGATTTTTTTATATGTTGTACTTATGGACATTACCCACAGCTTCTTGGAAATGAAATTGCGAGAAAAAATCGAAAAAAACAAGCTCAAATGAGCTACGATCCTCGTCCTCTTAATGATGACGCCATAAAAACGAATATGACATCATTGTGATGTATCAGGTTTGCGATAAATTATCTGTGCTAATGCCCGGCTTGTTTCCCACAAGCAAAATTCAAACAGCTTCCCGAGTTTCGGAGATAATGGTATAGGCAATTTCCATTAGCGGCGATATTATGACATCAACTTTTTTTTCTTGGAAGAATTTCCAAAATCAGAGATGGTTACTGCCTGCGCGTGGGCTTTCTGCATATACATGGCAAGTTTCACAAAGATCCGATGAAAACCCCGGGTTGTGAAACAAAAAAATGTCAAAAAATAGGAATGACGTCATAAAAATTGATATGACATCATAGTGATGTATCATATGTGCGGTAATTCATCTCTGCTAATGCCCTGTTCAATTCCCGCAAACAGAATTCCAAAAAACTTGCCTAGTTTCGGAGATAATGTTTTAGGCGATTTCCATTAGTGGAGATATTTTGATGTCATAACTTTCTTTCTAGGAATTTTCAAAATCGGAGATGGTTACTATCTGCGCAGGGTATTTTTACATATATATGCCAAGTTTCAGGAAGTTTCAATGAAAACTGTAGGCTGTGAAACAAACAGTCTACAAAAAGAAGATGAAGAACAACAACGTGAGTAAGACTTTGAGATCCTCTACGAGGATCGAAAAATAAAAATAAATAAAAGGTTCAAGAAGGTGTGCCTCTGCCCACAAGGGGCGCGGGATGCCCCTCATACAAAAAGACACAACTCGACCATGATATTTAGCTTGTGTCCAAGTTTCATCAAGATCGCATCAAACGTCATGGAGCAATGCTCTGGAGAGAGTGACAGACAGACAGACAGACACACAGACACAACGAAAATAGTGGTCACTGCTGGCGCCCATGAACCAAAAATCAATTCCCGATTCAGTCAAGCACTCTTTGGGAGTATTTGATCAATGCAAATAACCTCAGCGGTATAGTTCGCTGGAGCTATCTTGTTTTATTTTTTGTTTTGTTTTTGAAATGTTGTTTTATCAACCGCTGTCACAAAACCGCTGTTCACGGGTCATCTCGTATATTACTAAATCTCTCATCTTGTATGTATGTATGTTCCCAAAATACAGCCAAAACGGTACACGATAGTGCAAAATTTTCGGCTCACCTTACTCACCATTCTCCTGCAGTGTTCAGTATCAGGTTTCGTTCAAATTTGACAACGAAAAAATTATTAAAAAATCAATTCCCGTTTCAGTCAAGTACTCTTCGGGAGAATTTGATCAATGCAAACAACCTCAGCGGTATAGTTCACTGAAGCTATCTTTTTTTTTTTCTTGAAATGATTTATTAAAAAATCTCAAACATTTAGTATCGACAAAGGACGATATATTTTTAAGCACAAAATAAACCGCCATTTTGATCTAATACGTTCGTGTTCATTGAGATATAAAATTGTGTTTATAAGATTACGCACAATAATTTCTTCGACTTTCTTTTCTCCGTTTTTTTTTCACATTGACGTGCAGTATCAAGTTTCGTTCAAATCGGGCAATGAAAAAATTCTTTAAAAACCAATTCCCGATTCAGTCAAGTACTCTTCAGGATTATTTGATCAATGCAAACAACCTCAGTGGTATAGTTTGCTGGAGCTATCTTTCTTGTTTGTTTTTTTTGAAATGATTTTTTTTTATTAACCGCTGTCACAACGGGAACCCAACGGGTTCACTGGTCATCTAGTACCATATAAAGTGGCCTTTTCTCTGGCTCTGGCATTTTTCACAAGAATCCTCTTCAAATTTCAATTTAATTGGATTAAAATTAACAAATTCAGCCTATGTTGACTTTTTGGCTTATGTTAACCTCAAAAATAATTGGTGGTAGAATTCAGTGAGGTGATTTGAAAATTATGTTCAATTTTCAAGTCAATCGGATGAAAATTGACAATTTTATAAATTTGGTGCATGTCGACCTTTTGGCCTGTTGACCTAAAAAGTAATGGGTGGTTGAATTTAGTGACTTGATGTGCAAATCCTGTTCAAAGTTCAAGTCAATCGGATGAAAATTGACGTTAGAAATTCAGTATATGTTGACCTTTTGGCCCATGCTGACCTCAAAAATAGTTGGTGGTTGAATGTAGTGACCTGATATGCATCTCCTGTTCAAATTTCAAGTGAATCGGATGAAAATTGAGGATTTCAGAAATGTGGCCAGTGTTGGCCTTTTGGCTTGAATGTTGACCTCAAAAATAGTTGGTGGTCGAATTCAGTGATGTGATATGAAAATGATGTTCAAATTTCATGTCATTCGGATGAAAATTGACAATTTTCGAAATTTTTGCCTCTGTTGACCTCAAAAGAGTGACCACTATATGACATGGTCATGTAAAAATGTGGTAAAGTTTCAATTTCCTCCGCTGAATGGTTTTTGATCTTCAGAAAATGCAGACTCGTACGACGTACGATATATGTATGTATGTATGCCACCGATCGCTTAACTCTGCTTTTCACTTAGCGAGCACAGGGTAATGAGTATGTACAATTGTTGACCACTTATTTTATTCTCAAATAAATTGATCTAATGTTCTTGCGTATGGCAACTTGACTGCTGGGTAGCTATCATTTCTTGAAGTGCAGCTGTGCCGCTGATGTTGTGCCCCACTACCAGTACACTGGTATTCATTTCGCCAACCTTGGAAGGATGACAGGCTGATTCAACCCCACCTGGTGTTAATTCAGGACCCTGCGATCTGAAGCCAACCACCCTAGCCGCTAAGCCAACACCAGGCTATTTATCTCTGTATGCATATCCATAAATGATAGCTCGTGCTGCCCTCTGGTGGTAGCCAAGCCGAATTGCATGATGTTTCTGACATTTGTGGATGATGCGTGGACAGTTGAATATGAGCAAAAAACAGCAAAAAAGAAAAAAAAAATATGGCACTTTGGTGGAATTTGTTTGAAAGCCATTAATTAGACATATTGTCCAAAGTATATTCCAAGTTTGAGCTCCTTCCAATCTATAGCCTTTGAGATATGAGCGCCAGCACAAAATGGATGAACGGATGGACCAACAGACAGACACCAACGTGATTTTCGAGGGTTTTCGTTAAAAAAAAAACTCAAGAATGTGGAAATAGATGTTGCTGACATTTGAAACTCATTTTTCCTCGACGTACAAAGGATTTACTTCTGAAAATTGCAGCCGGTTTCTTCCAGTGGAAGCCGAGAAACGAATATTTAGTCCCTGTGTTGAAGTTGCAGACAGTGAAACTGTCCCATATAAAGGGAGGGGCTCTTTGCGCCTCCCTTGATTCGGAATTCAGCATTTAAGAAGGCTGTGATGAATATCCCATCAACACTCTCCCCCTCCTCGGTCCCTGAGTGTACAGCTAGGCTGGTATCTATACACTGCCAAATTTGATTTTTCCATGAACACCAACCTTTTTATTTATTTATTTATTTTTTAAAGCAATTATGCAAAGATTGGTATTCCCATCGGTGAAGTGACGGGTCTTGCATTCGAGTAAATTAGATTGGTGGTATCTACTATTGTTGTATCCGCATCGGCCAATTGTAAATGGATGGATGGACGGACGGATGCAGGCAGTCACACCGAGACCGAGCTCCTTTTATATTATCGATGTACTGGTTCCCACTTTTGTCAGCCATGCATTTTGATAAACTAAAAACATAATACTGAATGACACTACATGAAAGAAAATCCTGAAATCATTAAAAAAGATGTGTACTCATCTTTGAGCTGTCTAGCCTGGGTATGAATCTCGACACAGTTATAAACCGTCACCCTGGTGTTTCTCATCCAGGGCAAAAGATAAGATCACTGCATGGGCCTTCCTTCAGAAGGACTTTAAGTTGGAAGACCTATCTGCCAGAAATGGTTGTTTGTGGATGTTGAAGATCCCAGTGTCTTTTGTGCAGAGTGGATGAGTTATCGTGTTCACCCTGGCCAACTTCCTGCCACCTTAATTTGAACACCAGGCCTGGCCACCTGGTGAAAGACTTCTACCAAAAACCTTTCGATAACAATGTGGGAATAATTGCGTCCATGAAAAGTAGTAGTAGTAGTCCCAAGATCCAGGCTTATTGCCATCCTCCATTTTTTTTGTTCTTATTTTTTCCCATCCATAACACCTCCCTGAGACTCACGTCTCCAGGGATTCAAGCAGTTGCTGCACCACCAAGTAATGTCATCCCTCGTTCCCAGATACTCCTAATATTACTCATTCAGGTTCTCTGCCTGAAGGAAGATTCAGTGCTGCCAAGTCGGCCTCAGGGCAAGTATTGTACTGGATGGTTTGCCCTTTCCTTTCTACGAGTAGTAGTCGTCAGGGCAAGGATTTGAAATTTGTACATGGTGCCAGGGATAGCCTGCATACTCTTCACAAAGGACAACATAGGATGTTTAAAATTTACCAACTAATGCGAGCACACAGGAGGCCTGATTTAACATCCATCTGAGGGGCGGCACACAAAGTAATGAGTCCCACCACCCGCGAAACTCCAGGACAACAGTTTATAATTTGGCTGAGATTCAAAACCAGGCCAGACAGCCCGGAGGCTAGTGTGCTTACCTCGAGGCTATCCTGCCAGCCCATATCCTCCCCTCCTCCACCACCCTCACCAACTAACTCCAGCTATTCAACCCTCTTACTTGCACGTTAGGCATATTATGCTTCCACCCCTCTTCTCTCTCCTCTTCAGCCTGTTCATTCATTCCCTGACTTGTTGCATCAGCCCTTGGCCCCGCTTGTCCCACTGTAAGTACATTTCCTTTTTACACTCTCACCATGCTCTTCCAAGTCCCTAGATGTTTGTCCACAAAAACATGTATAAACCTCCTTATGTGGATGAAAAAGCTCATACAGACCAGCAAAAGCACAACAGGTGTTTTCAATTTGAGGAGATTGAAATGTCTTTTCTTTTTTTATTTTCTACAACACCCGATCTGTATATTGTATGCTTTGCACATATTCACGAACTTTGCACAAATTATGCAAAAATCCATGTTTTATATCTGTTGAGTGAAAATACCCTCCAGCCTTTAAAAAAAAAATGTTCTCAACTAGAACAGCACTCCGTAGAGCGCATACCTCCACTCAGATGAACAGTTTACATTTTGGATCCCACTGATGGGCCGGATGTGCGTCCGGACCTGAACCAAAATCTAATCAGCTTGTTCTTGTCAACTACCCAACTCACCACCGAGTTTTGTCGAAATCCGTCCTCAACCTTTAGAGGTATTGTGCTGTAGGCCTCTATCGTTTTTGGCCCGAACTCTCAATTCTGAAGAACCACTTTAAAAAATTCCAGTATCCGGATTCGTATCTTCACCAAAATCGAATCAATTCATCCTTCTCACACAGCCAACCTGTCCACCAACCTGAATATGGAACTACCCAGACTCTTACTAGAGCTGGCCATCTGATCAAACTGAGAAACTTGGCAAGAAGGACCTTGTTTATGAAGGTGACCAAGAACCCATTGACCACACTGGCAGAACTACAGAGTTCCTTGGCTGAGATGGGAGAACATACTGGAATGACAACAGTCTCTGCAGCATTTCACAAATCTAAGCTTTATCGGAGAGTGGGCAGACGTAAGCCACTCCTGAGAAAAAGACACATGACAGCACACTTACAGTTTGCAAAAAGATATGTGAAAGACGCTGAGAGCATGAGGCAAAAGAGTCTGTGGTTTGATGAGATGAAAATTTAACTCTTTGACCTGAATGCAAAGCGCTACGTCTGGCGGAAACCTTGCACAGCTCATCACCAATCTAACACCATCCCTGCAGTGAAGCATGGTGGTGGTAGCATCGTGCTATGGGTATGGTATTCAGCAGCAGGGACTACGAGACTTGTAAGGATGGAGGGAACAATCCATCCATCCATTGGGACCATACTCTGTGCAGAGCATTGGTGCTGCCTAAGCAGTCTCCTTGGCTATTGGATACAATCCTGGACGGGTCGCTTCTCCAACACAGTGTTTTTTGTTTTGCCGACCTCAGAAGGATGACAGGCAGAATCAACCCCACCTGGTATTAATTGAACAGCCGAGTGGGATTTGAACTCAGGATCCAAGGATCACAAGCCCACCACCCTAACCATTAAGCCAACACACCAGGGGAGGGAACAATGCATCAAGCCAAATCCTTGAGATTGTACCTGCTTCAGTGTAAAAGACTTCAGACTACGGGGAAGATTTATATTCCAACAGGACAGTGACCCCAAGCATCCAGCTAAATCAACACTGTAATGGCTTCAGAACAAGAACATGAAAGTCCTCGAGTGTCCCAACCAAAGCACAGACATGAATCCCATTGAGAATCTGGGGAAAGACTTGAAGATTGCTGTTCACCGACGCTCCCCATCCAACTTGACAGAGCTTGAGCAAATCTGCAAGGAAGAAAATCCCCAAATCCAGATGTACAAAGATGATACAGACATACCCAAGAAGACTTGAAGCCAAAGGAGCTTCCACAAAGTGTTGACTCCGGGGGGGGGGGGGGGGATTGAATACTTATTGATGCAAGACATTTAAGGTTTTCATTTTTAATTAATTTGTAAAAATTTCGAAAAACATGTTTTCACTTTCTCATGATGGGGTATTATGTGTAGATCAGTGACAAAGAATTTAAATTTAATCCATTTTATATTCAGGCTGTAACACAACAAAATATGACAAAGTCAAGAGGTGTGAATAGTTTGTGAAGGCACTGTTTATATCCTTTAGGTCTATCTCTCAATTGAGAAGAATCACTTTTAAAAATTCCAGCATCTGGATCCGGATCTTCACCAAAATCTAATCAATTCGTCCTTGTCACACACCCAGCCTGTCCACCAAGTTTCGTCCGAATCAGTCCATAACTTTTTGAGATGTCCTGCTCACAGACAAACAGGGGTGAAACATGATCCCCGTCCACTTTCGATGGCGGAGGTAATAATGAAAGCACCACCAACTCTTCCCAGTAAGGCACGGTTCAGTGAAGTTTCAACCACCGAGTGGTTTTCGTCTGTGAAATGTGGTCATTTTAGCCATAACTTTTTAAAGTTAGTAGCAGGGACCAGCTGAACAGAGTTCTGCAGAAAACCCTCTCTTTATTTGGGCAGTGTGTGGGCAACGAAGTGCTCTCTCACATGCTCTTGGAAGTTTATGTTTACTACTAACAACACAGCGTTAATTTTAGTCATCCGCACATTTATTGCCAAAAATAATGTTATTAATTTGTTTCATGTTTCCAGAGATTAGCCAAGGAAAAAACGTGTTGTTTTATACATCTCAGTAAAACAAATGTTGAGTATTGGGATTCTAGGGGGCATCGCGTTTGCTTAGAATTGTCACATTGGCATTATTTATGCTTTAGGATTGCAAACAATAGTGATTATCAGTAAAAACAAGCTCAAATGAGCTAAGATCCTCGTCCTCTTAATGATGACGTCATAAAAACGAATATGACGTCATTGTGATGTATCGGGTTTGCGATAAATTATCTGTGTTAATGCCCGGCTTGATTCCCGCAAACGAAATTCAAACAGCTTGCCGAGTTTCAGAGATAATGGTATAGGCGATTTACATTAGCGGCGATATTATGACGTCAACTTTTTTTCTAGGAAGAATTTCCAAAATCGGAGATGGTTACTGCCTGCGCGTGGGCTTTCTGCATATACACGGCAAGTTTCACGAAGATCCGATGAATACTCTGGGTTGTGAAACAAAAAATGTCAAAAAATAGGAATGACGTCATAAAAATTGATATGACATCATAGTGATGTATCATATGTGCGGTAATTCATCTCTGCTAATGCCCTGTTCGATTCCCACAAACAAAATTCAAAAAGCTTGCCTAGTTTCGGGGATAATTTTTTCAGCGATTTCCATTAGCGGAGATATTTTGACATCATAACTTTTCTTCTAGGAGGAATTTTCAAAATCAGAGATGGTTACTGTCTGCGCAGGGTATCTTTACATGTATATGCCAAGTTTCATGAAGTTTCGATGAAAACTGTAGGCTGTGAAACAAACAAAAAATGTCCAAAAATAGGAATGATGTCATAAAAATTGATACGACGTCATAGTGATGTATCATATGTGTGGTAATTCATCTCTGCTGATGCCCTGTTCGATTCCCGCAAACAGAATTCAAAAAGCTTGCCTAGTTTCGGAGATAATTTTTTAGGCGATTTCCATTAGCGGAGATATTTTGACTTCATAACTTTTTTTCTAGGAGGAATTTTCAAAATCGGAGATGGTTACTGTCTGTGCAGGGTATTTTTACATATATCCGCCAAGTTTCATGAAGTTTCGATGAAAACTGTAGGCTGTGAAACAAAAAAGTCCACAAGAACAACAACGTGAGTAAGACTTCGAGATCCTCCACGAGGATCTAAAAAAAACAAAAACTATTTCAGTGGTGGATTGAGGGGGAGGAAAGTGGGGATGGGGGCTTTGGTAATTCAATTTTTAGCTCACCTGGACTTTAGGCCGGTGAGCTTATGCGATTGAGCAGTGTCCGTCGGTGAGTGAGTGACCGACTCAGTCAGTCAATGAACACTTCAGTCTTTATCACTTGAACCAAACACACGATTTCGATGAAACTTCCCTCCAAGCTTCAAATCTGATGCTTATCGAAGTATCAAAATATGCACCAAATAAGGGAGTCTCTCTATAAACAACGTTGCGGATTAGTCGGCTTCCAGCATGTTCAATCTCGCTATAAACAACGTTGTGGGTTTCTCGGCTTCCAGCATGTTCAATCTCGCTATAAACAACGTTGCGGATTAGTCGGCTTCCAGCATGTTCAATCTCGCTATAACCAACGTTGCAGGTTAGTCGGCTTCCAGCATGTTCAATCTCGCTATAAACAACGTCGCGGGTTAGTCGGCTTCCAGCATGTTCAATCTCGCTATAAACAACGTTGCAGGTTAGTCGGCTTCCAGCATGTTCAATCTCACAAAAACAACGTTGCAGGTTAGTCGGCTTCCAGCATGTTCAATCTCGCTACAAACACCGTTGTGGGTTAGCGTCTTCCAGCATGTTCAATCTCGCTATAAACAACGTTGCGGGTTAGTCGGCTTCCAGCATGTTCAATCTCGCTATAAACAACGTTGCAGGTTAGTCAGCTTAATCAGAGCGATCAGACCAATAGTAAGTGTAACCACCCACCATTATCTCACCACTATCCGGTCTCTGAACCTCAGAAAGTGTTGCCATACCGATGTTCAAACACTTGAGCACCAATGATAACAAAGACAGATGATCACCCTCTCTTAGGGATAGGACATTCCAAGCACCCACCCGAAGGGACCATCTCAGGTTCACCCAAGGAGACTGCCATCTCGTGGATGACACCTCAGCACCACCCACACGCACAACTGCAATCCAACCCGGGAAGGCTACCCCATGTTTTCCCTCCTATCATCAGTGTGGGGGTCCCGAAGGCTTTGCCGCAATCCCATCATCCGGTGAGCTGCCCTGCGAAGGGCAGCTGCAGAGGAGGTACTCCCACGGAGTGGGTTTTCAGTTTTCTCTGCGTTTTTCATGTGTTTTGTAGAGTGAAGGGCTTTGCGGTGGCAAGAGTGCAAATTCAACCTCTGAAGAAAAAAAAAGTATCCCAACTGCAGGAGGATGTCCGCAGACACAGTTGGGCACAAGGAATGGATGGCTGTTGGCTCACAAGGAGCTCCTCCGCCCTTTGACAGGTTTTGCTTTTAATCCTGCTCGGTGTCCATATCCATACACCCTCCACACCAGGAAACCTCGTGGGAGAGACGGATTAGTCGCCAACCACCGGACCATGAAACAGGTTAGTTCAGGTTTGCATGGTACCTGTAGCAAGCCACAGGTAATCTGGCTTCACCTGTTGTGGTGGTGGTGTGATAGTTGTAGATTAGTGGTTCGAGTACAGGGAAGGCTGAAATGAAATGTCCATTGGGGAATGGCACACAGTTTGAACGGGGTTCTGGCGGTATATGCTAATGAAGCTGTCTCAGTTGCAAGGCGGTCTGTGGCACGCATGCAATGCATGCATGCGTGGATGAAGGAGAGGATGTGTGTGTGTGTAAAGTAAAGGAATAAAATTGATGAAGGAATGGAGAAAGTAATTAAAGACCGAACTGAAAGCCCTCACAATGCATTTTGTCCCATCATCCCACGAGACATAAGGGAAGGGCTATCTAAAATGCATACTAATGAAATGACAGTCTCGGGACCGCCATATGTTATGTGCATTTGCCTTGAGGAGCGACGGTTTCACTATCCATCTATCCATTGGGACCTTACTCTGTGCAGTGTATCGGTGCTGCCGAAGCAGTCTCTTGGGCTATTGGGCACAATCCTGGATGGGTCTCCACTCTGACGCAGGATACTCAAATGGAATATATATACATATACATATCTCATGAAGCTGGTTGAGAGAATGCCAAGAGTGTGCAAAGCTGTCATCAAGACAAAGGGTGACGACTTTGAAGAATCTAAAATCTAAAATATATTTTGATATGTTGAACACTATTTTGGTTACTACATAATACCATGTGTTATTTCATAGTTTTGATGTCTTCACGATTATTCTACAATGTAGAAAATAGTGAAAATAAAGAAAAACCCTTCAATGAGTAGGTGTGGCCAAACTTTTGACTGGTACAGTAAAACACATATATATATATATATATGTATATATATATATATATATATATATATATATATATATATATATATGTATATATATATATATGTATATATATATGTATATATATATGTATATATATATATATATATATATATATATATATATATATATATATATATATATATATATATATATATATATATATATATATATATATATATATGTACGTCTTTATTTCTGGCTGCTGTCTACCTTCCTCAATATTTTCTCAAATCCCAGAAACCGATCCCCTGCTCTCCCATTGGCCTTTGGTTTCCATGATCGCGGTTTTAACTATCGTGGCATTTTCCAGGAACCGAAACCCCCGTGATATTGGAGGGTTTACTGTATCTCAAAAGGTTATGGATCGATTCGGATTAAATTTAATGGACAGGTTGGGTGTGTGACAAGGACTGATTCAATAAATTTGATTTTTGTGAAGATCCGGACACAATAATTTTTTTAATTTCTTAAGTGATTCTTCACCATTGAGAGATGGGGTCAAAAACAATATACTGTCAGACCCTACTATTTGCGGATTCACTATTCACGGACCCCGCATATTCACGGTTTTTACAATGTGACCTGCTTCAACATTCACGGCACTGTGATTCGCGTTTTCGCAGGCGTATTCGCGTGTTTTTTTTCACATTTTCACGGTTTTTTGCGAGCGAGTAGTATAAAAACGTTGGTTCTGAGGCAAGACCATTTTCACAGGACTAACCGCTTGCACTCATTTTCACTCGCTATTACTCACTCACCTGTTCAAGGCCTTATCTCAAAATCAACATTCTTATACTACTCTGGGGGCTTGGTTATTACTGGTGGTCTTTCACCGTATTACCGTCTTTACATTACACTCGAATCACGAGCCAATGAGTATTTGCTTACGTTCTATTTTCGGAAATAACTTGATTTTCTTCTCACACTCATTGCCATCGAGTATATTAACAAAGAATAAGTTGGAACTCGGTTCTTGGTTAAAGTATTGTTGATGGGTAGAGAGGAATTAAACACCTCTCTCAATGTTCTGCCCTGAGAACCTCCTGAGCCACATATTATTTTGAGATTGTAGTGGATTATTTTTCCATTGATTACTTGGCATCCATTAAATCTTTTTAGACCCCTCAATGTGTGTGCTGTATTAGGTCAGCTCGGTGACCTAATATAACCTTTCGATGTCCTCGGATCCATCCGTCTCTGTCTGTCTGTCCATCCGTCTGTCAACTTTTTATTTTTCTTTCTCCTCCGAGACGTCTCCGCCGATTGAGTTCTAACTCGACAAGATGATAATACTAGTTGCTTTCGATAGATCATCTGAGCCCTTTTTCGCATTTTCGCTCTGGGGTCAAGGTTGCAGGGTCATCAAGTGCAAAATGACCGATTGGTCGAATGGCCTATAAGGAAGCATCGGACGGCTATAATGCATAATGGGTTTCATCGGGATTTTTAAGAAGATTGCATAAGACCAATTAGTTTCTCGTTACCTCTGTCATCTGGCCCTGTTTATTGGGCAACACGAGGTCCGCTGACTTCAACACGGCTTCGTGCGGTTATTTTGTTCAATTTAAATTATGTTTTCACTTTTCATAGTCGCTAAGGTTGAATAACACTTGGTTGCATCAAGTTTTGTGAAAATTTCATGTTTATATCCTCGGTCTGTGTGGAATGCATTGCAGTGAAGGGTAGCTTCCATGGGCTTCCATCCGTTTCCATGCCATATAACGAGGCTGTCTTAAGTTCTAGTTGATTTCTGTTTTCACTTTTGGGACCTGTTGGTGTAGCTACACATTTAATGAAGATACTTTTCATGCAAATCCGCTCAGAAACACACTTTTCATGAGGAAACTCTTCAATTCAAATAACCATGAGACTCTGGAAGGGACACCACATGCTTTCCGTTCGCTGCTTCACCTCGTAACCTGTCCTCCTGAGGGAATGCTTATTCGTAGCATCTGTGAGATTAATGTTTATATTTTAGATGGTTTGGGGACGTGCTCGACAAGTATGTGAATGAATTCCGGTGAAAAACGGACGTTTTAAAATTTTGTGAGGGCATTTCATCCGACGGCGAGCTGGCTGGTCACGTGACGCCGCACAGATATGCAGGCAGCGAGTGATTGAGATTCTCAGTGGCCCGAGGGTCCTTTTTAGTTGGGGTCCAGCTCTATCCTGGATATAGCCATTAAATGCACACACTTAGAGTATTTATTTCACGGCCATAAACGCTGGTTTGAAAATTGTATAATGATGTTGGGAATGATTCCTAGAATATGGAGATTTTTGCTTCGAGCGGCCTCACGCGTTTATTTTAAATTAAATTTGAATTCTGTTTTCACTTTCCATAGTCGCTAAGGTTGATTAACACTTGGGTGCATCAAGGTTTGTGTCCTTGCTGACCGTTAAACCCGCTCGGGTGTATTATTCACACTTCTCTTGGATATCTCTTCAATGAAACCTTTTTGAAATTTACCACATTCGTTGTTTTCCATTTAAATACACAGGCTATGATTTTTCTCTACTCTTTGGTTTGGTTATTGCTTGGTTCTATAATTTATATACCTGTAAAAAACTAAAAAAAAAAAAATTAATAAAAATGGCAAATAAAATGGTCCATGAAAATTCCCACAACCCAATTTTTTATTTTGTATATCTTATCACTTTTACTTATACGTTATCTTATTTCTTATCTTTTAAATATCTTAATACTTATGTGTATCTTAACTCTTCTACTTATCTTAATACTTATATCCGTAGGCTGTCAATTCCATTTTCTAAAATAAATCTCTCATCATCAAAAGCCCCCATGCCTTCTTATTTACATCCTCTGTCTATAATTGATGTTTATAAGTTCTTATTGTATTTATTTTTCTTTGTTAAAGGCTGAACAGTTGTATTAATGTTCAAAGTTTATTGTTTCTTTGATTACATTTTTCTTTACCCCCCTTTAACTTTTTATCACTCTTTTTAATATTATTACCTCCACCACCGAAGGTGAAGGAGGTTATGTTTTCACCACTTTCTGTCTATTTTTCTGTTTGTAGACCGATCCGGATGAAATTTTGTGTACAGGTTTGGTGTGTTACAAGGACGAACTGATTAGATTTTGGTGAAGATCCGGATCCAGGTCCAACTACTAGAATTTTTAAAGTGATTCTTCACCATTGAGAGATAGGGCCAAAAATGATATGTTGCACGATATCTCAAAAAGTTGTGGATGGATTCGGATGAAACTTGGTGAACACGTTGGGTGTGTGACAAGGAAGAATTTATATCATATAACGTAGTAAGTAATTTTTCTGTTGGTTTGCCAGTAGTAAGAAATGATTGTTGATAACCACTGAGCCATTCTTTTCTCTGACCTTCTTTATCATGAGCATATGGCAGGTCTTTATGCTTATTGTGGAGTCCTTCTGGATATTTCAAATCAACTTCAAAATAATAACTAACTTCTGCTTTATCTAATAATTTTGAGAAGAGATAATGCTGTTTTGCAAAACTTTCACAATGTTCTTCATGAACCCATTTGAGTTTTCCATAAGGTAAAGATTGAGACATAGCACACCTATTCAAATTGTTGGCATCATAAAACTGTACATCAAGTAAAAACTATTTTTTATAGCATCATAGTTAGGAAGATATTTGTTTGCTTTGACATATCTCTAAGAACAGACTTGTGATATTCTTCTTCTTTCACCTTCTCTATCATCAAAAGCATATCTGTATCTCCAATTCATTCCAATGATTGTTTTGTCATTTTTAACAGAACACTCCAAACCAATCCTGTGGCTGTGTAATAGTAAGTGGGGTATAATGCATCGGAATTTTTTTTTATGACGACACACTCTTTCAAATACATCAGCCAATAAAAAAACATCAGGTTTAAGATACAAATTGTGATATTCCCCAAGGTTGTTTATATTAAAATTCTTCTAAACATTTTGTGCTTGCGAATAATCTTTACCAGCTATATGACTTATGTTTAACTCATTAAAGAAACTTTTCTTTGAGGGGAGTTGTGTTTCTTTAAACCTCTCAAATGAGTTCATGTAATCATAAGGATATATTCCCTTTTGTGATAGGAGTTCAATCTCTTCTTTATTTGAGAAATGTGATTGGAGAATTGGAAAGTTTTTAATATTTGATACCAATTCAGATAATGGATTTGATATAAACTTGAATGTGTCAAGAAATGTGATATAAGTTTTGGGACGTGTGGGGATTGTTTTTGTGAATGAGATGTATTTATGGTTTGTGTTAGGAATAGCTGAAATGTCTCCTGAGGTTTTACTCATCTGTTTTAAAAATAGATGTGTCATCGTGAGCATTGCTGTGAAGAAAGACTGGAATGAAAGAGGGAAGTTTAAAATTGAGATTAAAACTTTAATGAGCCAGACCTCTATATTTACCAGTGAGATAACAATGGTCTCTTACCTTTAAACCTTCACATATTTTCATCTCACATGTATGACATTGTTTTTCTTAAATTTCCTTTTCTCTTCTTTTGGGAAGAACATTGGCTAAAGGTTTTTCCCATTACCTTAGATAATTGAATCGTCTTTTTCCGGTCATTTTACAAACTCATGAGAGGCATCTTCTCCTCTGTCAAGTTCTAACTTCTTGTATTCATCACCAACATATGATTTGATATAATAACAGAAACCACAAGGAGTATGCTTTTGGTATTTATTTGTGTATGATTAATCTGGATTTGGAGAAGCAGGATATATCTTTTCAAGGATACTTTCAAAATTGGCACAGATCACAAATGAATGCTTTATAGATTTGTTGAAATCTTGGAAGGATATGTTTGAACCTACTTTTGGCATTTCAATTGGGGTTGATTTATGACTACGACAATATTTTGAATGTTAGTTTAATCGTCCTTTCATGTGAAAGAAGTTGAGACATCGCTTACAGCGATATGTTTGATTAGTTATATTGCCTACTTGTGAAGTGGTTAATCTTGATAAGTTTATGATGTTAGCATAATGTTAATTTTCTTACGAAGTGTAGCATAGAAGGTCAATGTGTGTTTCATCGTTGTTATAGTCATTTGAATTTTTAAATATCTGAACACACATATATATATATATATATATATATATTAACCATATATCCTTTAATCCCCATGTATTAACAGATAGATAAGCCTGGTGTTGGCTTAGTGGTTAGGGTGGTGGCTTGAGATCCTAGGGTCCTGAGTTCAAGCCCCGTTGGTCGCTGAATTAACATACACCAGGAGGTTGACTCAGTCTGTCATCCTTCCGAGGTCGGCAAAATGAGTACCAGTGTACTGGTAAGGGGGACACTGCATCAGCAGCATAGCCATGTCCCAACCAATGATGCAACCAGCAGCCGCAGGCTGCACTCGATAGAGAGAACAGATAGATTATTCATTTTCTCAAATTTTAGAATATCTACCAATGACATTGGGAACTTCATATCTTTAACATTTATAGTGTTTTTCTCATATTTCTTATAATGAGGTACTCTTTCAGGATTCCATTGTGGGGGATGTAGGTGATCAAGAACAGACCATATGAAGCATTTATTATCTTTATTTTTAATATTAATAACCACCTTTCTTAGCTTTGTATCTTTTGGTAAATCAATGCAGGAAGAAGCATAAAGACGGTGTGATTTATGATGTGTATATCCAAAAAATAGATTTTTTTCAATTACAAATCCACTACCTACCACACTATTATCAACATTTAGGTCTTGTCTACAAAATCATCATAAGCCTCACCAATTAAGATATCTTGGAATGATGTGATAAAGTGTGGGTTTGTTCTCATATAGGGTGTTTCTTCATCACCTTCTCTTGTCATATTCATTTTTACTCCCATATAAAACTTAAAATTGTTGATTTCACAAAATTTGTTTTTCATTCGACCTTCAATAGTCGGTTTGACCATATCATTTTCCTCAATTATTTATGTTGGTGCTGGTTCTTTAAAGTGAAATGATCATATTTTTATTTGTCCTTTAAATGCTTCATCAGCGTTTTCAGTCTTCCCATCAAAGCTAACAATATTTGAGGTAATTGGAGTGTATCCCACAGCTCCTTCTTGATTCATCTTGTGTTTGCATGTTTTAAGGTGAGCTGTCAAACCTCTTCTTTTAATGTCCTTATTTCAGACATCACAATGGATCACATCAGACACTGGTGGTAGTTCACCAGTATTTCTTCCATGCTTTTGAGTTGTCAGATGCTTTTTAAAATTACTTTTTAGAATACTTATTTCACAGTTTTCACAATGTGTTGTGTTCACTATATTTATGCAGTGCAACTTTACTTAAAATAAAATTTTCTTGATGAAAGTTTATGTTTATGTACAGATACTTTTCTATTTAAAATAAAATTCTCAACTCATTTTTTCCCCTTTATAAATGAGTCATTAGAAAGCCAAAGATTTTGAGGATTATGATAGTAATGAAAGTATTTCTATTAAAACGGATGATACTGTGAGTTTGTATTCAAATGATAGTTATGAAAGTAGTTTTATAAATGATGAAGATGCTTATACCGTTTATAATAGTGATAGTGAAGCTGAATTTTATTTTAATTAAAGATATAATAGATAAATTTGTTGAGCTTCTTGAATTCACTGATACTCCATGCGATAAATTAGAGAATTGTCCGACTTGTGTTAGAAGATAATCACAGAATATACATTGTTTATCGGCTTTTTCTGTGATTAATCCTATTCAAATTAATAACAGTAAAATATATAAAGACCCAGAACTATTTCAAAATTACACCAAAAATGAATTGCTTTGCAAGATTAATAACATAAATAAATATAAAGTTTGAGGGTGATAATACACCTTTTCTTACAATGGAAGAGATTGAAAAAATTTGGGTAATGTTTAATGGATTGATGTTATTTATTATTCATGATTGTCATTTTCAGGGAAATATCAGCACAAAATATTGTTTAATTAAAATAATGGATTGTTTCGAAATTAAACCTGAACTTTGGAGATAACATCGTTTCTAAAAAAGACTGGAAGAAAAAAAAATTAGATGATTTATTTTCTAAGTATATAAATGAGCAGCACCAATGCTCTGCACAGAGTATGGTCCAAATCTCCTCTCCTATATAAATGAATGATTTTTTTTTTTACCCATTTGGAAAATGAAGATAAAATTTAACAACCATAAAAATGTACAAAATTCATCAAGATGTCCAATGGTTGGTTCAAGCGAATGTGGGAAAACCTTTCCACTTTTAAAGATGTTCCTTGCTCTTAACTTTTTAGATTATGATAATTTAATAATTTTCACAAAGTCAAACTTTCAACCAGAGTATCAACTACTCTCACAAGGTTTTAAAGCAGGTCTTCAAAAAGAAGACATAATCAGTTTATTTAAACTTTAAAACAAACTAAATGATTACAACATTGAAGATATAATACAACTATTTTGCGATACACAGAAATGTAAAATGAAATCAAAACCCACAACTTGTATTCTCAGCGATAATATGGATGATTTATTGATGATCAGTCTTCTGACTACCTTTACCAACAATGTTCTAAAAAAAAATAAACTGAAATGATGATGATGATATACCTTCACCCCAAGATTTGGATAAATCAAAAAAGAACTTCGTCATCTTTGATGATTGTGTTAATGAGAAAAACCAAACGGTAATGGTTAGCTACTACACAAGAAGGAGACATTCTTCTTGTAATTGTATTTATCTTTGCAACATGCTCCTACATTCATGCAAAATTGCCCCACATATTCGTGGTTTTCATGGCGTTTTCTTTTATTTTATTTTGTGTTTTTTTTGTCACGAGCCATGAGCATAACACAGTTCTAAAACATATCCTCCATAAGCCATGCACAAAGTAGCTGGATGTATGTACAGTACAATACTGTACATACACAAAAAACATCTTCCACGAGCCGTGAATATGACCTGCTACCCGTATGTGTATTGTAGCTTCACAGCACAAACAGTTTTGGGGTAAGTCTCACCAGTGTAACACGTCATTCCCCATGATGCCATCCCCCATGAGTTACTTAGAGAATGAAAACACAAACAGCATCTATTGATGTATCCAGTGATTACCAGGTCGCCACATATGGACATTACACAATGGAAACATTCAACGCATCTTCATATAAATCACCATCTTGCTACAAACAGCACCATCTTAGCAGTTACATTTTAATAACGCTTAGCATAATCTACCTGTAGATTGGAAAGATGTCATGTCCTGTGAGTTAAAGAATGGAAACATTCAGAATATCTATTAGTGTAATTAGCAGCAAGCAACACACGGACTAATTACACAATGACATCGCTCACCACATCTATTATCAGCTGCCGAATACAGCATCACCCGTAAAAAAAATCCCCCACAAACAATATGCAGACTACTCACCGCATCTTGGATCGCCATCATTCTCATCCCATTGCTCTGACCTGTGTGTATTGCCTCTCGCTCCATTCATTCTTCAAAAATGGCTCCCAAGGATCGAGGATAATACACAGAAGAGGTGTCTCTTAGAGGACCACTGATATTGGAGAAGGCGAAGCTCCTGCACGACCATCTCTCTGGTGCGGGTGGTGCAAGCATGAGCGCGGCGGGTACAAGCGGCACCTCCAGCCCATTTACAGTGAGCAGGGGGTGGATCCACCGCTTCAAGGCGCAATATAATTTGTGCAACGTCAAGCTTGTAGGGGAGTGTGCCTCCGCGGACCATGACGCAGCTAAAGCATTCCCTGCAGAACTTGTGAGCCTCATCCAGGAGAAGGGGTACCTGACAGAGCAAGTCTTTAATGCTGATGAGACCGGCTTGTTTTGGAAAAAGATGCTGATCAGAACGTTCATCTCACAGTGCGAGAGCAAAGCAGACAGCTTCAAGGCCGCAAAGGAACAGGTATCCCTTCTCTGCACAAACACTGAAGGGGACTTCATGGTTAAGCCCATGATGCTCTACCATTCTCTGAACCCATGTGCGCTGAAGAACAAAAACAAGCAGGCACTGCCCATGTACTGGAGGGTGAACAGGAAGGTGTGTGTGATGTCTGAACTTTTTATGGACTGGATCCATACCTGTTTTGTTCCTCAGGTTGAGAGGTACCTGGCAGGAAAGAACCTTTCGTTCAAGGTACTCCTGCTGCTTGAAAATGCTCAGACTAGCCACCACACAGACCTGAACAGCGCTCATCCTAACGTTTAGGTCATGTTCCTGCCACCGAACACCACCTCCCTCGTCCATCCTCTCGACCAGGGGGTAATATCAACTTTCAAGAGTTATTACACCTGGCAAACCTCATTTTCTTCATCATCATCATCATCATCATCATCATCATCATCATCATCATCATCTTCATCATTTTGCAATGTTACGTGTGCTGTGTTTGTTGAATAAAAAACTTGAAACGGTACATGATGATGATGATTATGTTGTTTTTTTCTCGTTTAGCGGTATGGTACGGTTTCGTTAAGAGACTTCAAAATGAATTCTTGAATAAATTGGAAATGGTACCTGGTGTTGTCGGTTTTTTTTTAATGTTTTTATTTTTTTGTAAGCATCTTTAATGAAGCTTTAATCATGCATTTGTGGTCGAAAACATTTTGAAATTTAAAAACTTTCCTCGTTGAACCAGGAACCGCCGCAAACCGATAACATTATCCCACTTGTCCCCATTGTAACAATTCCCTGGCTTTGGTGGTATCACCATTTGCGGCCTTTTTCATGAACCAGGAACTGCCATGAACCGATAACGTTATCCCCCTTGACTCCATTGTAGCAATGACAAAACACTTGCAGATTTCACTCTGATGCTCGCAGATTTTACTCTGATGCTCGCAGATTTTACCTCGACATTCACGGATTTTTCATGGGTCGGGAAATCGCCGGAACCTACCCCCCATTTCCCATTGAAACAATTCCCCCACATTCGCAGTTTCAACATTTGCGGGGATTTCCTGGAACGTATCCCCCACGAATGTTGTGGTCCTGGTTGAATATCAAAATATGTGGAGTGTGACGAGCACTCCCCGATCTCTAATGGACATAAAGTCCTACACCAAAGCGTCACCTCCAATCCGGAGGACTCAGCCTAGCGACTCTTGTCAAATCGACAAAGATTACATGGTCAACATCAGTTAAACATCAAATGGAGCTGCCTGTCTGGATTTCGGGCTTATTTGCCCTCATCAAGATGGCATACTGATAAATGTCTAACCAATGCTGACCACATTAGTCATTGAAACATCTATCGCACCTCCTGGCTGTTATGGTGAGCATCGCCACAGATATATATATATATATATATATATATTTATATATATGTATATATATATATATATATATATATATATATATTTATATATATATATATATATATATATATATATATATATATTTTGTAATTTCCAATAGGTGTGTGAACCAGCGTCTCTGAGCCTAGACACTGCCCATGTGCGCAACTTAGCCACAAAAATGCACATATCTCAAAATTGCGTGAATTCAATATTTGTAAACATCCACTCAGACTCTCCAGACTAAAGAGCTCTTAAATGAGATATTCAGCATTATACATATTGTGGTTGACGTTTATTCCATTCAGACTCAATCATGCAACTTGCATTCATATAGGTAATCTATACTAGTAAATGTTCGTCAATCTGTCCGTCTGTCTCCTCCTTAACTCCAAAACCATGAAACCAAGATAGTGCACGAGTAAAAATTGGGTGTTTGGGTTAATCTAAGCACCCCTTTTGAAGATGATCAATGGCCTTATTTTATTATCCTTTATCAAGACTTATCCTTGTTCATCTCACTGTCCTTTGCTGGGGTGTTAATTTGCCATTTTTTGGTCTGCTCAACAATGCCTTGATTTGGAACAGGCCGCAATGGTTTCTAAACAATAAAGTTTTTGTTTCACTTTCCTCACTTATTATTATTAAATGTCTGATTATACCTACAAATCGCTGGATACATTACAATGCGTACAAACACCCAGAGACGCCAGCATTTGTGGCTTTATTTCATTTCCACACATGCCATAACCTCAAAAATGTCTTAATCTCAGCCAAATTTCAAAATTAAGCCTTTTTATTGCCTTCAGCAGCAGTTCCGACTGCTAAAAAAAAAGAAGTATTCATTTGTCTAATTCGGACAATGCTTGAGCGTCTCCGGGTGCACGGGTTTATATGACTGATCAGTGATCGCTAATTGTTTGCCAAGCTAGCCGTTCTTTATCAGCTCTTTCATTAGAGTGCTTGCTTGAGTGCTTAAGCCACTTGGTGAGTACTCTACAATATTCGCACTGTCACTGAATATATCGTTTGACTTGAACAAAGTTCAGGGCCCATTCGCCTGCTCTTGGCTGTGCGGTGCCTCGAGCAGTGAGTCGGGCGGTGGTTCGCTCGCTAAAAATGTGCAATTTCATTTTACACCACATTTCCCCTTTATATGCGATCTTCTTTCATGATACGATGAGTCACTTCGGCATAGATAGACACACATAAAAAAAGTTAAACGTTTCGTTTTTGAAAGTTTCTTCAACCGTTTCGTTGGAGTTCATGCTTGAGTGGTTTTCCACTCAGACGAGCGCTCTTCAAGCTTCATTGGAGATATGGTGGCTTGGCTCTCTGTGGGGATATTTCCAGAGTTTGAAAGGCAAAATAAATAAGTTTTTTTATTTATTTGTTTTTTTATACACTGTCAAGACTCGTATGAGAGCTAACATACAGAACATCCAACAAGGGGAGCAGGAGACAAGAAGAGGGGGTGGAGGGAGGGAAAAAACAGTGTGTAACAGAGACATGAGATCTGTGAAAGGGAGAGGGATTGGGTGGGGTACATAAGGTAAACAAGACGGACACTACAGGGACTTTCAGGAAGGAAAACAGGGGATTTGAAGGAGGTGGATTTGGGGTGGATTAGCGGGGCAAGAAAACATAATGGTTTTGGATGGGGGGAAGGTAAGATATGGTGGTAAACAACTGTTTTGAAGATCTGGAGGGAAGAGGGGGATTGAAGAGAATGTTGGAGTTTGTTCCAAAGTTGGGGAAAAAAAGAGGAATGAAAGAGTGAAAGGTGAGCAGTGATTCTTGATTTTGGTAGTTTTTCCAGAAGGGGGTTGCTGGTGGACCTTGAGTGCCCTGCAGAAATATGGGGTTGGGGGGCAGATCTGTCAAAGCATGGGGGGGGGCGAGGCCAGAGAGGAGACTATAGAAGACAGACAGACCACCGAGACCTAAAGACTCAGCCTCATCACAGGAGATACCAATGATCCTAAATGCCGAGGTTTCCACAACGTGAACCCGAGAAAGGTGGGAGGCAGGAGCACTATCCCAGAGGGGAGAGCAGTACTCCATCAGGCTGTGGACGAAAACTTTGTAGGTGGTCAGGAGCTCAGGTGTACCAAGGAAGGCTTTGCAAGACGGAGGATGCCCAGTTGGCGACTGGCTTTGGAGGCCAGCTTGGAAATTTGGCTTTCCCAGGAAATATCAAGGCAGATAGTGAGACCCAGAAGTTTCAATGAAAGGTCTTCTTCAAGAATATTGTTGAGAAAGTCGATGGGCGGGGGGTGGGGGGGAGGGAGGGGTCCAGATGGTCCTTTCGGAGAGATGTAGTGAGAATTTGAGGTTTGTCAGAGTTGATAGACATGTTCCACATGTTGGACCAGCTTGTGATTTTATCCAGATTTGCAGAGAGTGAAGAGGCTGCTGCTTGCTGATCTGAGGGATGACAGATGGTACAGCAGAGGGTGGAGTCATCAGCAAATTGATAGAGGATGTTCCAGAGAGTCAGAGAGACCATTGACGAAAACCACAAAAAGAACAGGGCCCAGAACACAGTCTTGAATAATTCCAGCCTGTACAGGAAGACGGGATGGGAGAATTGTCCTTGGATACCATAGGAAGAGAGTTTGGTGAGCATGGCAGGGTGACAGACCGCATTGAAGGCACGCAATATGTCGATGGAGATGGCTCTGATTTCATGTCTGGTATTGATCTCCATCCATTGTTGGGAGAACAAAGGCAGCATATCCAGGGTATAGTGATCTGGTCTGAATCCAAATGGATGATCGGAAATCAAACCATTGGGGAAGAGAAAGGATTTATTATCTGAAGTGATGATGGATTCCATAACCTTGCTGATGGTTGGGAGAAGGCTGATTGGTCTTAAGTTGCAGGGATATGTTTTTGCACCTTTTTTATTATGGAGAACGGTAATGCTTACTGATTTCCAAGCAGATGGCAGATGACCTTGAGCAAATGAGAGGGTGAATAGAACCGAGAGAGGGTGAGCAAGAGCAGCAGAGCAGGTTTTTATGACAGGTGGGCTGATGCCGTCTGGACCGGTTGCAGAATCTGAGTCGAGGTTTGACAGCAAACTCTCCACCTTGTCAGGAGAAACGGACACAGAGTCTCTGAACAGCTGAATGCGACTGGGTAAGGTGGGTACAGAAAGCAATGGGTTTTGGGACACAAGATTTAGAAGCAAGCACGGAGCTTAGGCATTCAGCCTTTTCATGTACGGTGTCAGCTGTGTAGCCATTTGAGGTAAGGGAGGGGATGGAGGGAGAAACATACACCAGAAACAGAGTTAACTGGGCGCCACCAGGATTTGGAGGAGGGAGACAGGCTTGAGAGTTCAGCCTTGAGATTAAAAACATGTTGTTTTCTGGCTCTCCTGAGGGGAGACACACACTTGTTCCAAGCTTGTGCCGTCTCTTGGATGGATGTTAAACTGGACGTCACGTCTGCTGGAATCCCTCCTCTCCTCACCCCTCCCTTCCCCTTCCCCTCAGTCTCCCCTCTTCCTCTCTCACCCCTCTCCCTCTCTCACCCCTCTCTCACCCCACTCCTTGCACCTCCACCCCCCCACCTCTGTTAAGGACTGACGCTTTAGTTTTGAATTTAAAACTGCTTTCCCATAGTGTAGCATGCATAAATCGGATTCGGAGGGGTGCAAAGGACGCTGCATGTGTGAGCATGCATGCTTGCAGGCAGGCCTTTGCCAGGTAAATAGCATGGGTTTTAAATTCTCCCACCCACTTTTATGCCGAACCCAGCAGTTAATAGGAAAATGTTGCTGTTTGGGCACGTTTTGTTTACCTTTCCCTTCCCCTCTCCTCACACTGCCTTCCCTTCCTTTCCTCTCCCCTCATGTTACCTTCCCTTTCCTTCCCTTCCCCTCATGCCACCTTCCCTTCCCTTCCCCTCCTCTCATGCCGCTTTCCATTCCCTTTACCTCCCCTCATGCCACTTTCCCTTCCCCTCATGCCACTTTCCCTTCTTTCCGCTCCCCTCATGCCGCTTTCCATTCCCTTTCCCTCCCCTCATGCCACTTTCCCTTCCCCTCCCCTCACACTGCCTTCCCTTCCTTTCCTCTCCCCTCATGTTGCCTTCCCTTTCCTTCCCTTCCCCTCATGCCACCTTCCCTTCCCCTCATGCAGCCTTCCCTTCCCCTCCCCTCCCCTCACACCACCTTCCCTTCCACTCCCCTCACACTGCTTTCCCTTCCCCTCCTGTCATGCTGCCTTCCCTTCCCTTCCTCTCCTCTCATGCCACCTTCCCTTCCCCTCCCCTCAAGCAGCCTTCCCTTCCCTTCCCCTCCCCTCATGCCGCTTTGCCTTCCCTTCTCCTCACCTATGCCTGGTGTTGGCTTCATGGTTAGGATGGTGGGCTTGGATCCTAGGGTCCTGAGTTCAAATCCCCCTCAGCTGTTGAATAAATACCAGGTGGGGTTAACTCGGTCTGTCATCCTTCCGAGGTCGGAAAAATGAGTGGCAGCATGCTGGTATACTGTGTGGGAGTGGCGACACGTCCAGGATTGTTTCCAATAACCAAGGAGACTGCTTCAGCAGCACCAACGCTCTGTACAGAGTATGGTCCCAATCTCTTCTCCTCATCCTCCTCCTCTCACGCCGCTTTCCCTTCCATTCCCCTCTCTCCACCTTCTCTTCCCCTCTCTCCACCCTCTCTTCCCCTCTCTCAACTTTCCCTTCCCCTCTCTCAACTTTCCCTTCCCCTCTCTCCACCTTCCCTTCCCCTCTCTCCACCTTCCCTTCCCCTCTCTCCACCTTCCCTTCCCCTCTCTCCACCTTCACTTCCCCCTCTCTCCACCTTCCCTTCCCCTCTCTCCACCTTCCCTTCCCCTCTCTCCACCTTCCCTTCCCCTCTCTCCACCTTCCCTTCCCCTCTCTCGACCTTCCTTCCCCTCTCTCCACCCTCTCTTCCCCTCTCTCAACTTTCCTTTCTCCTCTTTCAACTTTCCCTTCCCCTCTCTCCACCTTCCCTTCCCCTCTCTCCACCTTCCCTTCCCCTCTCTCCACCTTCCCCTCCCCCTCTCTCCACCTTCACTTCCCCCCTCTCTCCACCTTCCCTTCCCCTCTCTCCACCTTCCCTTCCCCTCTCTCCACCTTCCCTTCCCCTCTCTCCACCTTCCCTTCCCCTCTCTCCACCTTCCTTCCCCTCTCTCCACCTTCTCTTCCCCTCTCTCCACCTTCCCTTCCCTTCTCTCCACCTTCCCTTCCCCTCACACTGCCTTACCTTCCCTTTCCATCATGCTGCCTTCCCTTGTCCTCACACTGCCTTACCTTCCCTTGCCATCACACTGCCTTCCTTCCCCTCCCCTGATGCTTACCTGCTCCCAAACCCCTCCTCCTCCCCACTTCCCCCTCCTCGCTCACACACACCCCCTCCCGTAGTGTATGGCAACGTTGGGTGAGGCATTGCCCTCCCGACCCCCACCCCTTCCTAGCCTCCCAACCCCCCTCACCCCTCCTTGTTAATCCCTCCTCTCACTTCCTCTTCATTCTCTCTCTCTCTCTCTCTCTCTCTCTCTCTCTCTCTCTCTCTCTCTCTCTCTCTCTCTCTCTCTCTCTCTCTCTCTCTCTCTCTCTCTCTCTCTCTCTCTCTCTCTCTCTTCTCCCTCCCCTCCGGCCTCTCTATTACCGCTCTCCCTGTCTCTCCCCCTCTCTCGCACCTCTCTCCCTCTTTCTCTCCCCCATCCCTCCACCTCTGTTTAGGGGACTGTTAAGGACTGACGGTTTAGTTTTGAATTTAAAACTGCTTCCCCACAGTGTAGCATGTACGAATCAGATTTGGAGTGAGGGGTGCAAAGGTCACTGCATGTGTGAGCATGCCTATATACATGCAGGCAGGCCTTTGCCTGATAGATAGCGTGTGCTTTAATTGCTCCTGCCCGGTTTTATAGAGAATCCAGCAGTTAAAAAGATGCTGCTGTTTTATCGCCCTTCCCTTCCCTTCCCCTCATGCTCCCTTCCCTTCCTTCCCCCTCTCTTCACGCTTACCTCCTCCCACACCGCCTCCTGTCTCCACCCCCCATGGGCATCAGCCGGCGGTCTCCGTGTGCTGTATTAACATGCTTTTTTAACGCACCCCGTTTAGTTCAAAACTGTACTTCACCCTCCCCCCCTATCCTTTCTCCTCAAGTCCCACGACCAAATGTGAGTTGAGAACCCCTCCCCTCACACATACCTCTTCCCAAACCATTCCTCACTCCCCCCCTTCCTTTCTCCCACATCCTCCTCGCTCCTACCCCCTCCCCCTTTCTCAGAGTTTTAGCGACATTTGGTGAGGCATCACTTCCCCCTTTTTTCACCCCTTTCTAGCTCCTCCCTCTCCTATTCCTCCTCGCTTCCTCCTTGATCCCCTGGCTCCTCTACCCTTTCCTTCCTCTTTGTCCCCTCTCCCTCCCCCATCCTCCTCTCTCTCCTCTCACTCCCTCTTCTCTCCCCCTCCCCTCAGTTCTCTCTCTCCCTCCTCTATCCCTCCTCTATCCCTCCTCTATCCCTCCTCACTCCCTCCTCTTCCTCTTACCCCCCCCCCCCCCCTAATATTCCCATCAGTGAAGCGACAGGTTGTATTTGCTCGTATGAAATACATGGCTGATAATTAGCATGAAATACTCATTGATGTTAATGAGCCTGGTGTGGCTTAGTGGTTGAGGCGGTGGCTTGGGATCCTTGGGGTCCTGAGTTCGAGCCCTGCTAGCTGCTGAGTTAGCATCAGGGAGGTTGACTCAGCCTGTCATCTTTCTGAAGGTCTGCAAAATGAGCACCAGTATACTGGTAATTATCCCTGCAGGGTCGAAGGCGACTAAAGGGTTGGCGTCAGGAAGGGCATCCGGCCGTAAAAACATTGCAACAAGAAAGGGTACCATGATTGGAGCCCACAAAAAGCTGACCCTTGCTCAGAGATAAAGGCTTTCAATTGGTGTGATGATGATGACTCATTGATGTTAATGCTTTGTGATGCCTTTGTTTTTAACTCAAGATAGTATGGAAGCACCCGAGGAACATGGAAGAACTTCCTGCAACAGCCAGAGTTCAGCGGATGTGGTTTTCCTTGACTTGGCAAAAAATATTACTTTGAATCAAACGATTGTCTCAGAAGATGCTGACCAAAGACTTCAACCAACATTAATTTTACTGTGTGGCAAGCAGACCATGAATGATTGTTCAGGCAACGTAAAAGGTTGCACAAATATTGCTGCGGAACCTGACAGTCACTTCATGGAAACTCTAGAAGAAGTGAAATGTCTGCAAGAGAAGGAAGAAGCTGGGATTGTCCCTTATGGGTTCCACAATAATGGCAAGAATGTTGGGAAATACGATGGGAAACATATTGCTCTAAAATCTCTCTCTCCTGTACCTTCTTCTGCAGCCACAACTGGTATTGATGCACACATTGAGGTAGTCATCAAGTCTTCCCCTTGCTCTCAGTCTGTATTATTAGGCAAGAATGCAAAAGCTGAACAAAAGGCAGAGTCGGAACAAAATGGAAATGACTCCTTTGACCTCGTCAGTTGTAATGCCCTTTACCAATCCAATATGGTGGATGATGGAAACACTACTTGCAAGAAAAGGACGATATCAAAATTGGCGACGAATGAGGAAGGAGAACATAGTTTGAAGAACGATTACTTCGACGTACATTTTTTACCCCAATGCTTCACGTCATCCATAATAGAAGAGACGGTGACATCTCTTGAAAATGCAATAGCACACAGCAGTGAGCATATCTCATCAAGTCCAAAGGCTCCGTGTCTGAAGGATGGTGTTGGCTGCTTCTCCACAGCATCCTGTAGTGCAAATGAACTTGTGATACCTCAGAGGAAAAGGCCTCATCAGTCCCAAAGCCAAAGCCAGGTTGTTCATGAAACAAATACTACACAGGCAGGAGCAGGGGGTTCGACAGGAGCCATTTTGTCTGTAGAACAGCAGAAAACGGACTTGTTGGTGCTTTCATCCAATGTTTACCTGGCAAACTGTTCACATCCAGGGGTATGTAAAGACAGTTTATACGTTTCTCAACAGTCGACCGCTGGACCTCTCCCAGAAGATTCTGCCAAGAAGAAGGACTGGTCTGCTCCAACTACAGTCTTTGAAGTGATGATTGAGCCGAAGGGATCTTCAGCACCATCAAAGAAGAAACCAAGGACTCTGTACAGCACTGGTAATGTACTCAACACGTTAGACATCTCACTCTCAGAACCAATCACTCTATTTACACGATGTAACTCACAAACCAATGAAGCATATTTCAAAAGCTAATCACTTATCCAAATTATGCAGGACTATCGTGCTTTATTTATAGTGCACATCATCGCGACACGGCAGCTCGCTCTCCTCGCTACGCTCCAACTCACCCTCCTTCCACAGTCCAAGCTTCACAACAGAACAACTGACAGTAGGAACGTATTCAACATATCAACAATTCCAAATATAAATTTGTGCAAAATATTTTCAGAGAGGAGTACGAAGGTCTCAAGTTACAATAGCAAGTTATAAACACACAATAATTTCTCACAAATAAATTGATACTTTTACACCTTCTTTAACATTATGTGTTGAGATATATAGATTATATAGATGTACAGTGGTGCCCCCAGAATCCGAATTTAATTCGTTCCAAGAGGCTGTTCGGATTCCAAAAAGTTCGGATTCCAAAACTATTTTCCCAATAAGAAATAATGGAAAGTGAATTAATCCGTTCCTGGACCCCAAGAAAATCCACTTTCAAGACACTTTCAACTGAAATTACCCATGCTTAAGGTAAAATAAGATGAGTAAATGACCTTTTCTGGGTCATGAATCTCATTCCAAACCTGGGGGATGAGCAGGAGCGTTGTCGCTTCTTCTATCAGGTCTGGATGCAGCTCTGGCCTATCAGTGGCCATTGGGATCCAAAACGTAAACTGTTCAGCCCGGTGGAGGTATGTAATTAACCATGAAGCACCAAATGGTGTTTTATATCCCAGTACACTCTGTGGAGACACAAACGTGCCGTTTTCACCGCACGGTTCCACGGGAGAGAATCAAGAGGTGAAGCGATTGGGTGACGCAGCATGACGTCACTACCATGCTCGCGAAAAAAAACGTTGAGTTCGTGAAAGCCGATTCATCAGAGGGTTCATTGAATGAGTTCACTTCACGATGGGTTTTCGCGCTTTTATCGCTTCTTCATTTTTCAGAATCCTACACACAGTCGATTTCGGCAGCTCGAACATGGCAGCGAGATCAGACACACGCGTACCGTTCTCATGGTTTGCGATAAGTTCTTTCTTCAACTCAATTGTCGTTCTCACGGACTTCCTCTTATTCCTATTTGCTTCACTGCTCTTCTTGGGTGCCATGGTGAATGCACAAGGGTGATAATTGAAAAAAAAAATGCACAAATCAAGGTGAAACCACGAGGTAAAGTAGCGATCGACACACGAGAGATGCTTTCACGAGTACTTCCACCGACTAACTGAATGAACAAAGCGCGAAGATGCGCGTCAAACAGGTGGGGGAGACACGTGAACAAACATGAACACCACGTTGTGTTCAGTTTTCTAAAATATGTTCGGATTTTAGGGCAAAATTTTCTTGAAAAAATTGTTCGGATTCCAATTTGTTCAAACAATGGGGCGTTCGGATTCTGGGGGCACGACGGTATGTATAAAACCAAAAACAACTGAGTTTGCAACTGTGGCAGACAACCATTGTTTTAATATTGACATGAACAGAGACATTTTGAAGGACATTATCATAAAAAGAAAACCACAAAGCTTTTCGTTGTGCTCTCTTCAGGTGAAATTCGCACAAAGTGAGTGAGTAATACTGAAGAACAGTCTCATAGACATCGATGAATGAAGTCAATTCTGATTTGATTGTTGTTGTGAGCAACCATTGTTACTCACAGCTTGTGCAGTTTCGGCTGTTGTGAGACACGATCATTGAAAACGTTATCGGAATGGCATTATATTTGCTGGCACCATCATGTCATTTTGTTTTGTTTGTGTTTTTTGCTCATTCTAATTTCCATGCATACTTGTATGTCAGGCAAAGTTTTATGATCCTGACAGTTTGTTTTTTGGCAGAGTTGTTATCAAATATTAACGAAAAGAAGACACCTTCTCCAAAGGAAATCTACAAGTGCATGGTCGATAGATGTGGTGAAGGTACATCCTTTTATCCTGCAGTAACCAACATGGATGGCCAATTTCTTGCACTGACACGAGTCCCTTGATGACTCGATGTCAGGATCGCTGGCAGGTAAAACCGACCCATAACCTTGACTAGGTGTAAGTGTTATTCAAGGAGGATAGCTGTGTTAAGGTCACCTAAATATGCCCGCAAGTTGGCAACATTTTCATCATCATCCAAGTACACTTTGGCATGTCCATGGTCTCAGCAAGATGAGTCCCCTGAAACCTCAGCACTCACGGTCAACAGCAACGGCTGACATCACGTTGCAAGCTTGTCGAATTATGCAACGCAGACCAAGCAGACTTTATCGCTTACCTGGTAACTGGCGACAAAATGTCCCTTCATCACTGGGAACCTGACACCAAATTGGAGTCCATGCAAACTACCACCAAATACATTTCACGTCTGTCCTCCTTCAGCTGACAAAATAATAGCCTTCATGTTCTTGGATGTTAGAAAAAATCCTGCTGGTTGACAATGTGCCTCACATGTCTACTGTCACAGCGGAATATGATGCCAGTCCAGTATCATGCAAAAATTGTGGCAGGCCATTATGAGGACAAATCCCGATGGATGTTGACTGGATGTTTCTCCTTTATGTCAATGGACAAGGCCATTGTTGTGCGTCCTGCTGTTTTTAACTGTGGCTTTCAGTAACTTGATTATTCCCTTCACAGCCCGGATCTGGTTCCGAGTGACTATTATCTGTTTTGACATTTTAAGTCGCACAGTATCTGCATACCCGCCGTTTTATCAACCAATGAACAACTACCTGAAGTAACCGAGATGTGGTGAAGAAACAATTTGAAAACTCCCCTTTTACTGCCATAAAACATTTGAAAAACAAATGGAGCAAGTTATTCGGAGTCAATGGGAACTGCATCAAAAAATATAAAAACTGTCGTGGCCAACAATATTATGAGCTTCTCATTCTTAGAACATTTTGAATGCCTCTCATACATCATTTGAGAGTAACCAAAACAAAAAGAAATGCTCAATTTATGACCCTCGCCAAAGGAGAGGGTATTGCATTTGGGTCTTTTTGTTTGTCTGTCTCCACAGAATGTGCTAGCGTAGACTACAAACGCCACGTAGTCGAAGCCAGTAACACATGTTCTTTTTTTCAACCAACTACGTCCATAAAGTATACACGATTAGAAATGGAGTACGTCCATAAAGTATGTAAAATTAGAATGTAAGTATCTCCATAAAGTATGTACAATTAGAATGTGAGTACGTCTATAAAGTATGTACAATTAGAAATGGAGTACGTCCATAAACTATGTACAATTAGAATGGGAGTATCTCCATAAAGTATGTACAATTATAATGTTAGTACGTGTATAAAGTATGCACAATTAGAAATGGAGTACGTCTATAAAGTATGTGCAATTAGAATGTGAGTATCTCCATAAAGTATGTACAATTAGAAATGTGAGTACGGGGATAAAGTATGTACAATTAGAAATGTGAGTACGCCGATAAAGTATGTACAATTAGAATGTGAGTACGTCTATAAAGTATGTGCAATTAGAAATGTGAGTACGGGGATAAAGTATGTGCAATTAGAAATGTATGGGGATAAAGTATGTACAATTACAATGTGAGTATGTCTATAAAGTATGTGCAATTAGAAATGTGAGTACGGGGATAAAGTGTATACAATTACAATGTGAGTACGTCTATAATGTATGTACAATTAGAAATGTGAGTACGTCTATAAAGTATGTACAATTAGTATGTGAGTACGTGGATAAAGTATGTACAATTAGAAATGTGAGAACATGAATAAAGTATGTACAATTAGAAATGTGAGTACATCAATAAAGTATGTACATTTAGAATGTGAGTACGTCTATAAAGTATGTGCAATTATAAATGTGAGTACGTGGATAAAGTATGTTCAATTAGAATGTGAATATGTCTCTAAAGTATGTTCAATATGAAATGTGAGTACGTCTGTAAAGTATGTACAATTGGAAATGTGAATACGTCTATAAAGTATGTACAATTAGAAATGTGAGGACGTCTATAAAGTATGTACAATTACTATGTGAGTATGTGGATAAAGTATGTGCAATTAGAAATGTGAGTACGGGGATAAAGTATGTACAATTAGAAATGTGAGTACGCCTATAAAGTATGCACAATTAGAATGTGAGTATGTCGATAAAGTATGTACAATGAGAAATGTGAGTACACCTATAAAGTATGTACAATTAGAATGTGAGTACGCCTATAAAGTATGTTCAATTAGAATGCGAGTATGGGGATAAAGTATGTACAATTAGAAATGTGAGTACGGGGATAAAGTATGTACAATTAGAATGTGAGTACATCAATAAAGTATGTGCAATTAGAAATGTGATTACGGGGATAAAGTATGTGCAATTAGAAATGTAAGTACAGGGATAAAGTATGTACAATTAGAAATGTGAGTACGCCGATACAGTATGTACAATTAGAATGTGAATACGTCTCTAAAGTATGTACAATTTCAATGTGAGTACGTCTGTAATATATGTGCAATTAGAAATGTGAGTACGAGGATAAAGTATGTACATTTAGAATGTGAGTACGAGGATAAAGTATGTACATTTAGAATGTGAATACGTCTCTAAAGTATGTACAATTAGAATGTGAGTCCGTCTATAAAGTATGTGCAATTAGAAATGTGAGTACATCAATAAAGTATGTACATTTAGAATGTGAGTACGTGGATAAAGTATGTACAATTAGAAATGTGAGTACGTCTGTAAAGTATGTACAATTAGAAATGTGAGTACGTCTGTAAAGTATGTACAATTAGAAATGTGAGTACGTCTGTAAAGTATGTACAATTAGAAATGTGAGTACGTCAAAAATTATTAACAATTAGTAAGTGAGTACGTGGATAAAGTCTGTGCAATTAGAAATGTGAGTACTTGTATAATGTATGTACAATTAGAATGTGAGTACGTCTCTAAAGTATGTACAATTAGTACGTGACTACGTGGATAAAGTATGTGCAATTAGAAATGTGAGTACGTGTATAATGTATGTACAATTAGAAATGTGAGTACGTGTATAAAGTTTGTGCAGTTACAATATGAGTACGTCTATAAAGTATGTACAATTAGAATGTGAGTATGTGGATAAAGTATGTGCAATTAGAATGTGAATACATGAATAAAGTATGTACAATTAGAATGTGAGTGCGTGTATAAAGTATGTACAATTAGAATGTGAGTACTTGGTAAAAGGATGTACAATTAGAAATGTGAGTACATGAATAAAGTATGTACAATTAGAAATGTGAGTACATCAATAAAGTATGTACATTTAGAATGTGAGTACGTCTATAAAGTATGTGCAATTATTAATGTGAGTACGTGGATAAAGTATGTACAATTAGAATGTGAATATGTCTCCAAAGTATGTACAATTAGAAATGTGAGTACGTCTGTAAAGTATGTACACTTAGAAATGTGAGTACATCTGTAAAGCATGTACAATTAGAATGTTAGAACATGAATAAAGTTTGTGCAATTAGAATGCGAGTGCGTGAATAAAGTATGTATAATTAGAATGTTTGAATGTGTGTAAAGTATGTATAATTAGAATGTGATTACGTCTACAAAGTATGTACAATTAGAAATGTGAGTACGTCTGTAAAGTATGTGCAATTAGAAATGTGAGTACTTCGATAAAGTATGTACAGTTACAATGTGAGTACGTCCATAAAGTATGTACAATTAGAATGTGAGTATGTGGAGAAAGTATGTACAATTAGAATGTGAGTACATGAATAAAGTATGTACAATTATAATGTGAGTGCATGTATAAAGTATGTACAATTAGAATGTTAGTTCATGTATAATGTTTGTACAATTAGAATGTGAGTACGCGAATAAAGTATGTACAATTAGAAATATGAGTACATCCATTTTCCATCCTGCAGGTAGCATCATTTTCCGGGGGTGCGGCTGTGCGGCTGTGCGCTGAAGAAGATGTAGCTTAGAGAGATGGAGTCTGACAGATGTTTTGTGTGCTTTGTATTTTCATGTTTGATTTCTGTTGGAGAATGAGCCAACAATTAAAATGGTATCTACATATTCCATGTGCAACAATGTTTGACGCCCTCTCTCTTCCTTTCTTGTCTTTTTCTCCAAGTCCCAAATATATATTTGACGTCCTCCTTTGCTCCATCTTTTCTCCTTCTGTTTCTATCTCGGTGTTCTTAGCAGATAGTGTACATCTTTATGCCTGGTGTTTGCTTAATGGTTAGCGTGGGGGGCTTGGGATCCTAGGATCCTGAGTTCAAATCCCACTTGGCTGTTGAATGAATACCAGTTGGGGTTGACTCTGCCTGGCATCCTTATGAAGTCGGCAAAATGAGTGCCAGTTTGCTTGTATCCTGTGTCGGAGTGGTGACCCATCCAGGATTTCTGCTCAATAGCTAAGGAGACTGCTGAGGCAGCACCAACGCTCTGCACAGAGTATGGTCCCAATGGATGGATGGATGGATGTGTATCTTTGAGTGTTTTGTCCTTCGGAGGTTTTCTTTTTTCTCTCTGTAATCAAGTAGATGTAAGAGAGTACACCCTGAGGCTCCACCAGGGGTGTACGAATTATTTGAATGGGATGTGGGTCCTGCTTTATGTGAAGCAAATGTTATTGATATAGTTCTGAGTATCGGTGCCTTGAACATTGATACCTCTGTTATATATCATTGAGATTGAACTGGTGTTTTCCATGTTAAACTGGAACGGCATTCAGTAGAGCACGTACCTCTGCCAGGTTTGTTGATCAACAACTTTTTGAAATATCCTGCGATATATCGTTTCTTTTTTTCCCTTTCTATGGTGAAGAATCACTTGAACTGTCAAGATCTGGATCTAGATCTTCACCAAAATGTAATAAATTGGTTGTTTTCACGCACCCAACCTGTCCCCCAAATTTCATCCGAATCTGCACATAACCTTTTGAGATATTCTGCTCACAAACAGACAAGCAAGCAAACAAACAACAAAGACATCCTGCAAAGCACGATACTGGTGAAATACATGAAACAAATTTGACCATAAAAATAATTGGTGGTTGAATTCAGTGACCTGATAAGCAAATCCTCTTCACATTTCAAGTCAATCAGATGAAAATCGATTCATTTAGAAATTGACAACGTTATTGACTTTTGCCTCTGTTGACCATTTGGCCTCAAAATCAATAGGCTTCTTGCTTATCATCAACTATATCATTTCATGAAGTTTCATGAAGATTGGTTTAAAATTGTGACCTGAGGACGATTGACATACAAACAAACAGACATTCAGTACAAGAAAGATGTTGTGCATAGCACGATACTTGCAAAATCCATAAAACAAATTTGACCAAAAAATAATTGGTGGTTGAATTCAATGACCTAATATGCAAATCCTCTTCAATGTCAAGCCAATTGGATAAAAATTGAGGATTTTTGAAATTCCACTGAAGTTGACCTTTTGGCCGTGAAATATGACCGTTGACCTTTTGGCCGTGAAATATGACCGTTGACCTTGGCCCTATGTTGAGCTTTTGACCTCAATCAATAATCTTCTTGCTTATGACTGACCCCACCATTTTGTGAAGTTTCGTGAAGATTGGTTTAAAATTGTGACCTAAAGGCGACATATATATATATATATATATATATATATATATATATATATATATATATATATATATATATATATATATATATATATATATATATATATATATATATATATGGTACATCTAAAAAGCAACGGGACTAACTTCACAGAAAATTTATTCCAAAAAATATATTGAAATCACAGCTTGTCCCCTTCAAAATAGTTTCCCTCCAGTCTCACACACTTGTCCATCCTCTTCTTCCACGCATCGATGCACCCCTGTGTTCTTCTGGAATCCTCCGGAGCTCCGTCGTCATGGCCCTTTTGATGGCCTCCACATCAGGAAATCAGGTCCCCTTGATCACCCCCTTGAGCTTGAGAAATAGGAAAAAAATCACAAGGGGCCAAGTCTGGCGAATACGGGGGTTGCTCCAGAGTTGGCACGTTCCTCTCCACCATAAACTGTCGGATGGTCAGGGCACTGTGAGTAGGGGCGTTGTCATGGTGGAGCACCCAGGCGTTGTTCTCCCACAGATCCCCCTTCTTGTCCCGGACTGATTTAATGAGGCACCGGAGGATCTCCTTGTACACGTATTGATTCACTGTTCGACCCTGTGGTACAAACTCAAAGTGGATGATGCCCTTGATGTCAAAAAATGCGATGAGCATCACCTTGACCTTCGACTTCGACATCCTTGCTTTCTTTTGTCTTGGTGATGCCGGACTTTTCCACTGACGATTCTGCCATTTGGTCTCGGGATCGTATTCGAATATCCACGATTCATCGCCATTAATGACTCTCCCGAGCAGGTCTGGATCGTCCTCGAGACGCTCGATAATGTCTTGACAGACAGTGACTCTTTGCGATTTCTGGTCCTCGGCCAACAGCTTGGGGACCATATTTGCACACACCTTGCGCATTTCGAGATTTTCAGTGATCATGCTCCAGACAGTGTCCTTGTTGATGGAAAGTTCCTCAACAATCATCCGCACCATGAGTCGACAATCTGCGAGCACCATCTGCTTCACACGCTCGATGTTGTCCGCCGTTCTGCTCATTGAAGGTCTTCAAGACCGTGGATCGTCTTCAACCTCCTGCCGTCCCTTTTTGAACATCTTGTGCCATTCAAATGCACGCGTACGTGACATCGTTTCTTCCCTGTGAACTTGCTGCAGCATTGCGAAGGATTCGGAAGGCGTTTTGCCAAGCTTGGCAAGAAACTTCA